>NC_137787.1:92290265-92890265 GCF_963383645.1 Muscardinus avellanarius | reverse complement strand
GGGTTCAATACCCAGTACCACAGACACATGCAAAAATAGTATTTTCTGACCTTCTCCTGCTATGTTTCTAAAATTTCATTCTATTGTGTTTATTAAAGTCATTTCAATTGGATTGGATTAGGACTGCCATGGCAGTATTTAATAACTTGTTTTATAACATGCCCAATAAAGAATTTATTACAATTTGTCATTTACATATTGTTACCCAGGAAAACTGTCATCTATTTCATAGCCATGCCCTCAGCTAATTTGTCTTCATATTCTCAGCATCTGCCATGAGACAAGTGCCAGACAATGGCTGCTGATCCTAATTTCCAGGAAGTGGAGAAAGGATGTGTGTCACACCATCTTGCAAGGAAGAGCTAGAATAGGGCATGCTCCATGGATGCTGGGATGTTAGTAACTTATTCACTGCTCACACCCCAGAATCCTCTTCAACAGATAGAAAACTAATAAGCCCACTCTACATTAGTGAAAAGAAGGAATATTATCAGAGCAAAATAACATCTTGTTTAAGAAGATTGATTTAGTAGAGCTAATTGATCTGCTTTATCTGAATAGTTTGTATACTCTTTTAATTTCCCACAGAAATCAGCTCAATTTGCAAGCCCTATTATTTAAACCATCTTTTAAATGATTGTCTATAGATTAATAGGTAAATTGGAAAAAAATGGAAAAATTAGAGGTAAGAGAATTCAAGTACAACACAAATCACCTGCACAAGGAAGGTAGAGAATCTATGACAAAGGCCAATAGTAAAGTTTAAAATTTCTTGGACTATTTAGTAAATAGAAAATCAATGTTACATATAGTCTTTGGAGAATGGAATTGGTAATTGTAGCAAAGACCTGTTCTAGGTCTTCCTTGCAAGTTGTTGGCTCAAGCTTATTAGAATATATGAATTTGAGTCCAGCCCTGTCACCACTGAACCCAAAGTAAACCTTGCTCTTGCTGGAAGCTTGAAACTTGCCATCTTCTAAGATACAATAGCAAAATTCAGACAAACTTCTTTCATAATTTGTGAAAAACAGACTAAGATAGCTTTTCAATTACATTCGATTCACTCTCGTTTGAGAAATAAGTGAAATTTGCATTTACAAATGAATTAATATTATACATGCATGCCAAAAATTTCATCTAGAGGTGACAGTAACATGCAGAAGAGGGCATATATTATTTTAATTAAATAACGAAATAAGTGTTTGAATTTTTAAATGATGTCAAACTGTGTTTGGGCTCTGAGCATGCCTCTTCACAGGGTTCATTTCTCATATTGAAAATACCATGCTTGAAATGAGATTTTTATTTATCTGCTTTTTTTAATTGAACCCTGCATGAAATAAACTCTACATGCAATGTACACACTGTCCTTCTTTAACCATGACTTTTATATTCCCCTGACCTCGTTATTTGAGCAGGTTAGGTATAAAGAGTAGTAGAAAAGAGATAATAAAATAAGCTAGTGCTCTAGGAAAAAGTCAACCAGGCAGAAATTCTTAAGCAAAACTCTCTCCCTTCTTAGCCTTGAAGATTGAAATGTATTAAAATGGTGAAACAGCTGGTGTATAGTGTTCCTGTCCCTACTAAAAGTGGGGCAAAGTCATTTCTGTTGGGGAGCAAGTTACACTTGCTATTTTTGGGGGTTGTTGTTTGTTTGTCTTTGTGGTGCTGGAAATTGAACTCAGGGACAGTATATGTTCAAGCTATACCCCCAGTCTTTTTTTGTGTGTGTGTGGTACTGGGGTTCCTGGAAAACCTTCTACCTTTGGGCTACACTCCCAGACCCATTTTATACTTTTTTTTATTTTTATTTTTAGAAACAGGGTCTCTTAAACCAGCGCGGCTGGCTTAGAACCTGCGCGATCCTCCTGTCTCTGCCTCCCAAGCACAGGGATTACAAGCGTGCGCCACCACGCACGGTTATTTTTTGTTTTAAAAGAGTCTTGCCTGCCGGGCGTGGTGGCGCACGCTTGTAATCCCCGCGCTTGGGAGGCAGAGACGGGAGGATTGCGAGGTTCGAAGTCAGCCCCGCGCTGGCTTAGGAGACTCTGTTTCCAAATAAAAATGTAAAAATAGGTCTGGGAGTGTAGCCCGGAGGTACAAGGACTTCCAGGAACCCCAGTACAACCAAAAAAAAAAAAAAAAAAGAGTCTTGCTAACTTTCTATTTTTAAAAATTCTTTTATTGGTGCATTATAGTCATAAACCTTAATGGAGTACAAGATGGTAGAGGCTTACATGCACACATGACTCAGCTCTTCTGAGAGCCTTGCTAGGTTGTTGAGATGAGCTTTGAACCGGTGATCCTTCTGTCATAGCTTCCTAAATACCGGGATTACAGGCATTCGCCATCATATCTGGCTTTGATATTTGTTTTTAAATATGTGGAATTAATAGTTCGTAAAACATGGTGATGTTAGTAGTAATATATTTCTAGATGTGATCATTTTCTATGATTAACTCTAGTAAATAACTATTAAAATTTGAACTGAGTACCAATATTTAGGATGTTACACTTACAGTTTTGAGAAACTTATTACTGTTATAACTGTGACATAGAAAGATTTTTCTCTCATATTTATTAACAATTACAGAAAAAAATGTTTATAATATTTTTTCAATCTGATCTGTTCTCCATTTGATTTCATTTTCTACACTTAGAAAATATAAAGGCAAAATTCTAAGTCTATTACTTCTCAAGTCTGTGTGTGTGTGTTAGTTACTGGGGATTGAACCCAAGGCAATTCTATTTCTGAGCTCCATCCTAGCTCTTTTCTTTTAAAATTAAAATTTAAATTTTGTTTTAAAACTGTCTCACTAGGTAACTGAGTCTCCTTACATTCCTGAGGCTATACTAGAAACTGTAAACCTTCTGCCTCAGTCTCTCAAGTCCTGAGATTTCAGGCTTGCTGCACTACACCAACAGTCTCTCATTTGTATAAGGACAATTGATGCTTTTAATATGAGACAGTTGTTAGAGATTTTTAAATAATGAGTTTTTAATCAGTAATTCTAATGGGTGATTTCTTTGTAGAAAAAAGTGTTGATTATACTTACTTCAAACAATTGAAAACAAATGGAAATGAATGCAGTGATAAGTATTTTGCTCTGTTCTGTTTGCTTTAGAAAGTTCAATAAATGCTAAGGGCAATTTTGAGAAAGACTCAAGGATTTAATAAAGGCAAGTATGGCCGAAACTAAAACTATGAGAAAAGCGAACTAGGATTTATAATACTTTTCACCTCACAGATGATTACGAGTTATATGTTCAACTCATTATGCATATTAATATATTTTTAAAGAAAAATACTTAAGCCAACCCTCCATTTGTGAAATAAAAACAGTTGAGTCATAGTGCTTCAGCCTGTCCCTTCACCCAGAAGAATCACCTACCTCTACATAGACGGTGAGGAATTTTCCAATACAAAATTACATGACGAATGCTTTCTCACCACTTCATCATTTAGCCACGCTAGCCTTCGCTTTAGAACTAAAATCAACCCATTTAATGAAATGCTTACTTAAACAGCGCTGCCATTATTACATATGTAACAGTTTGGAAATACTGCATTACACTTGGAAAATGCCCAGCACCAGTGAATCAATTTTCTATCTGCTTTGTAAAAACAACTTCTGCTTTATTGCTTTTTTGGAAATAGAATTGAAGCAATACTTCACGAAAGCCATTAGACAGAACTTGTGACACAAAATGTAAGACTTACAACGGAATTACATCATTTCTTGATTTCTTTTGAATACCTAATGGCATAATGAAAACTGATTAGACTATTCATATGTTCACATTCTCACTTACAGTCTCTGATAGCCTCAAATTAAAAAGTTGATTTGTAAAATGAGATGACAGTACAATTGAACAATCAACCTCATAAACAGCCTACCGCTGAGTAACCCAAATTTTAAATTGGTCAAACAAAGTAACATTTATTTGCTAGAAAATATGGAAGACGGTCTATAATTAGAACAATTAGCACAATGATGATTCTTATGTTGCAACACTATATTAAATATTTAACCAGGATGGAAAGAAAACAATTTTAATCCTCTGAATGAAGGGACAAATCCTTGGAGATTCTTAAGAATTTTTAAAAAATTGTTTCTTTGGGACATAGCTTATATGATAGTGTTAAAATTGCAGAAGTATCCTTTTATTTTATACCATTTTCTAGGGAAGCAAAATAAATATTGGAAAAGAATAGATTTATTAAAAATGCATTAGTCCATTTTTTTTTTACTATTCACTGTAGTTAAAAGCCATATGTTTTAACTAAAGAAATGGATTATGTTTAAGTTCCATGTCATTGTGTATTGTGGTTTTAAAAACCTTGCAAAAATAATGAATGACTGTGTCTGAGTTCTTTTATTGCCACTGGGCAGGGGCAGAAGAATTTTGTATAAGTCAGCCCTGTTAGTGGGTGAAGCATGTTGAGCGTAGGCAGGCAGCAAGAATTAGACTTAGTGCCAGTCTTATTTAAAAGTTTCCGTCTTCATCTTTGCAATTCTAGATTGTTGGCCAAGATAAAATCACAAAAAATCCCAACACTCTTGTGATGTTAGTAAGGAAGGAGAAGTAGAGTAAGCATAATAAAGAGGTTGGGGGACTTTAATTGCATTATTCATATGCACTTTAATTGAATGAAGGTAAACATATTATATAATAGATAGTAGAAGTTTTTGTTTTCCTTGGATTACTATTAACAAGATTAAGGCCCATTCCCAAAATCTGGTCCAATGTATACATAAATTTAAGATATAGCTATCTCCTCTTATATCAATACTGGATATTTTTCTTGCTCCAATTATGGAAAAATAGAGATACATAATCAAACACCAGATAGGATTCAAAATAATGATTTTAAAAAAGAACCTCTATGAGCTGCGGTATGACCAGCAACTTCAATATTCACAACTCGTGGAGTGTGGTGAGGGCACACATCTCAGTACTTGAGAAGCTGGGACAGGAAGATCACAGATCCAAGGCCAGCCTAAGTGAATTAGCAAGATTCTGTCTCAAAATGAATATTAAATATATAAAAGTAAAAAAAGGCTGGGGTGTAGCTTGGAGATAGGATGCTCCTGAGTTTATTCACTAGTAACAAAAAATAGTTTTCAACAAGTAAATATAGAGTTTATTTGAAATTAGACAAACTAAATAAAAAGTAGCGAGGAAAAAATGATCAACTACAAGGGTGGGAAGGATGGATAAGATGAAAGAATAATATCAGTCTCTGAGATGAGTCATCTCACTAAACTGAGATGTCTGGTAGCAACTAAACTATAGAGTACATATCACCTCTGTTCTTCAGGGCACAGGAAGAGGGTGGAGGGATACTTTCACTTCTGTCTTCTTTCCTCTAAAATATTGTCTTATGTGAAAATAAACAGAGGCTGGCTAGACTAGTTATTTCCTCATTAAGGAGGTAGATTTCAGAGACAAAAGGCTGATTTTGAACTTGAGATTCTTTTGTCTCAGCCTCCTAAGCACTGGGATTAGAGGCATGCCCTACCACACATGGTTAATGATGTTTTTTTATATGAAAATTAATGCCGGGCATGGTGGCGCACGTTTGTAATCCCTGTGCTTGGGAGGCTGAGACAGGAGGATCTGCGTGGGTTCAAAGCCAGCCTCAGCTGGCTTAAGAGACTGTTTCCAAATTAAATATAAAATAGGTCTGTGAGTGTAGCCCGGAGGTAGAAGGCCCTTGGTTTTCATCCCCAGTACCACCAATAAATAAATAAATAAATAAATAAATAAATAAATAAATAAAATATGAAATTGCTTTACCTATTCTAAGTCCTTCATATATATAAATAAATGTTAAGAGCATGTTGTTAGTTTTTAAATTTATTTAAAATTATGATAGTAATGCATTGCATTGTGTTTATTAAATCAGCTTGTAGAAAATGCTAATCTTGATAACATAGAATCTTCTATAACATTTAGAAAAGGCATCTCAATGTTTTGAAAGCCTTTTCAAATAAGTCTCAATGTCATTTTTAGGTTTCAAAAAATATGTGCTTTTTTGCTAAATATATTTTTTCTTTTTCAAGTAATTATAAATTGAATTATTTACCTATTTCATTTGTTTTCAGTATATAGAATTATAATTAATTATTGTATGTTAAATCTACATCTAGAAATGTTGCTATATATACGTACTATTTATAGTAGCTTGGGTTCACTTTTGTTTTGCTTTATTCATTTTGTTTTTCTCTTAATTTTAGTAATGCATAATTCTCTACTTGTAACACAAATAACTGAGTTACAATAATTATTACTATAGTTTACCTATAATTTTCAGCTGGCCATTTATGAACAATCAGAACTCTTAGTAAATAATTCATTACCTTTTATTAAACTTTAATGCAAGAATATTATACAAGATTAATTACAGCTAATAGAAATATAACTCATTTTAAGGAGTGAAATACAGGTAGTGTGATGAATATTGGATATTTTTTAAAGTTACTTTGAGGGGCACAAATATACTTGATAGAAATATAAATATTCATTTTAACTAGGAATTTTCTATATACAGGATCCAATCTGGTGATGTCTAATTTAGTGGTGGTGGTGCAATATTGAACTAGCTAGAACCTCAAGAAAAATGTGGAACTGATCATGGGAAAAGTGTAAGGAGTTCTTCACTATTACTTAAGATAGGTTTGAGGATATTTTGTACCTGTTCTTCATAAGTCTGTAAAGTTTCTTTACAGTTTGTTGTGAATTCTCACTATAAAATATGGCAATGGATTTTGTCAAATGAGTTTTGCATATCTTAGATGATTATGTGTTGTTTATCCTTTATTACATCAATATAGCTCATTACATTAATTAATATCTGGATGTTAAACCAAGTAGCAATCTGGAATAAACATCTCTTGGTCATGGTACATAATCCTCATTACATTTTGCTGGATTCAGTTTAATGCAATTTGATTAACATTTTTTACATCTATATTCATGAGGGATATTGTTGTGTCGTTCTCTTGTGATGTTTGTGTCTTATGGAACAAATTGGGAAGAGATTTAAAACTATTTTCTGATAGATTTTGTGAAGGACTGCTATTATTTACTTATTGAATATATGACAACATTTATTAGAGAAGACAACTCAGCCTAAACTTATTTTGAAGGAATATTTCTAATTATTCATTCAATATTTAAGTTTTTATATGCATGCTTTATGCTTGAGTCCTTACCATTTTTGATGAGTTGCATCTTTCCAAGAATTTGTTGATATGATTGATACTAATCACAACATAAATTGTTCACATATTTCTCTAGTACATTTAATTTCTATAAGGTTTTAGTGATATCTTCGCCTTTATTCCTGATTTTGATCATTTGTGTGTTTCCTTTCTTGTTGCTGATCAGTCTAAATGTCAATCCTGTTACCTTTCACAGTTAGTTTTAATGTCAAGAATTTTCTCTATTGCTTCCTTTCGTTTCTGTTTCATTGAGTTCTGCTTCAATCTCTTCCATCTCTTTCTATTAATTCTATTAATATTTTTTCTAATTTCTGAAGTTAGGAGCTTAAGTCATTTGAGAATTGTATACTTGGAATAATTAAAAAGATGAAGAACACATTATTGAGTGTGTCCTTGATGATTTATACTATTTCAGTCTTTTACATATATTAAATTTAGTTTTAATGACCTAACAAATGATTTTTTCCTGGAGAATGTTTCATGTGTTCATGAAGGAGCATTCTGAAATCATTGAGTATAATCAGGTAGCTCAAGCTGTTTAAAATATTCCAACTTTTGGATGATTTCCTCTCTAGTTGTTTTATCAAAGTTGTAGAATTGCCTAATTTCCTTGAGGTCTATTCACTTCTTCCTAATGTATTCTGAGCTTTTCATAGATATCTATACCTCTATACATATGAAATTAAAAATTCTTATTACATTAACACATTTCATAATTATGAAATATCTCTATCACTAGTAGTATTTTTTGTCTTAATTAATTTTGTTGCAGGGCTTTGCAGTATACACTTGTAAAGCCAGAACGCAGGAGGCTTAGAAAGGAGGATCATAAGTTTGAGACCAACCTAAACAATTTATCAAAATCCTGTTTCAAAATACAAAACAAGAAGACCTGGGAGGTGTAGCTCAATGGTACAGTGCCACTGGACTCCACCCCTAGTACCATAAAAAAGGTTATTTTGTCTAAGCATTAACATGATCACCCTAATTCTGTTATGAATATTTTTCTCATGGTATATTTTTGTCTTTTGTGGTGGTGGGGATTGAGCCCAGGGGCATTCTACCTCTGAGTTACAACTCCAGTCCTATTTTATCATACCACTAAATTTCTGAGATCCATGCAAAATGTATAAGGCTACCTTTGAAACTATTATTTTTGTCCCAGCCTCCTAAGTATTAGGATTATTCCACAATATATGGCTTCTTGTGATATCATATTCCGTATTTTTACCTTCAAACCTTTGTGTCTTTGAATATGAGAAATCTCTCTTGTAGACAGTATTTAGGGAATATGTTATCCATGTTCTTTGATGGGATGTGTGCAGAATTTGCATAATCCAATGATAAGTATATCTCAATTTACATTTGATTTTTTATATTTGTTTTTGTATTCATTCTCACATTTTACATTTGTTTTTCTATGACTGTCTTTTATTTAAATAAGTATTTCCGGTGTGTAATTTAAATTTTTAACTGAATATTTTATTATGTATTGATACTTTTTATACTTGCTATAGAGGATGTAATGGGTTTGGGGATGGAACCCAGGGGCATTTGACCTCTGAACTATACCCTCTGCCCTATTTTTTACTCTTTATTTTGAAACAGGGGCTCATTAAGTTGCAAAGAACCTCACTAAATAGCTGTGGCTGTACATGAACCAGCAATCCCCTGGTCTCAGTCTCCCACATACTGGAATTACAAGCCTGCATCACCACACCCGGCTTGCTGAAGCAATTTTCAAAGGAATTTTTGAAGACTTATACTATTATTTGCAAAAGTTAATGTAAATCCACAGTAGTGATGATATAATGGATTGTTGCAAGAATATGATCAGAGTACAGAAAGGAGAGTCATGGACTACATTTTTAGTGTTTTTCAATCCATTTTTGAAAAATATCCAAGCCATTTCACTGGGAAAGGGTACTTTTCTCTACAAATGATGCTGAGACATTGGATGCTCCTATGCAGAAACAAACAACAAAAAAAGAGTTTACCCTCAAAATACTATGTGCAAGTATTTACTACAAAAACCCATAAATGATAGCCCTCAGTGAGAGAACTGAAAAATTACAAAGGAGAATATGAAGGGGTAAATCTTCTTTGATCTTGAGTTGGACAAAGAGAAACAGCACCAAAAAAATCATAACATGTCATTTAACTGTGAAGTCCAAAAGATGATACCTGAGTGTTTATTCCTTTTACTTCTCTGTATGTTTGAAATTTTTCGAAATAAGGATGTTTAAAATAGAAAATACTATATGTAAAATAAAATTTCTTGTCAGACTTCATCAGCATTTAAAATGTTTAAGAGAAACCATTAGAAAATAAAATTACAGCTATGTGCTAAAAATAGTTACAAATTATATGTAATATAATATATAAAAGGGGCTTGCCTTAAGAGGCACATCAGTGCAAGCCTGTAATCCCAGTACCTGGGGCCAATAGACAGCAATTTATCAAGACAATTTCAAAATAAAAAGGGCTGAGGGAGGATGTAGTTTGCTGGTTGACTCCTCCTTGGTTCAATTCCCAGTACCCCCCACCACAAAAATATATTAATAAATAAATAAATATGTGGCTTGCTGCTTGAATATAAAAATAAGTCTTTGAACATAAAAATACAAAGAAAAATGGCATAATTTAACAGTGTAGAAAGTATTCAATAGACATTCACTAAGGAAGACACAAAAATGCCAAGGAACACATGAAAACATATTCAAAATCATTAATTGTTAGGGAAATGTAAATTAAAATCAAGTGAGATTCATTACTCACTCAAGAGAATCTCTGTAATCTGAACGGTAGGACATCAAGTTGTGAATCCTAATGTATTGATATTGAAAATGGGAAGTGAAGCCAACCCTTAAAACATTGCAGGATAGTATCTTTCTTCCCTTTTCTTTTGTTTTCTTCCTTTTGTGGTACTGGGGATTAAACTCAAGAGCAATTAAACTCTGAGCTGCATTCGGCCCTTTTTATTTTTTGTTTTGAAACAGTCTTGCTAAACAATCATGCACTGCCCTCAAACCAGTGATCCCTCTGCCTTAGCCTCCCAAGTACTTGGATTAGAAGTATGCACCAACACTTTTGGCTACAGTTGAATAGTTTTCTAAAAAGTTCAATATGATGTTACACTAAGTCCCATAATCTACTCCTTGAAATCAAAGCAATAGCAACAAAGGGAAATGACCATATACACATAGGTACTCAAATGCTCTGAAAAACATTATTACCAGTAGTCTAAACCTGTTGATAATCCAAATATCAATCAGTGATAAACACAGCATATTAAGTCTATCCAAAGAATGGAACATTGTTTAGCAATTCAAAAGAAACAAAGAGCTGAGATGATACCTACTTATATTATTATGCTAATGATGCTGCAGAACACAACTGCACATTTAATGATAATACAACCTTACTGTCTGGGTTTATGGCAATCATAAATCTGAATTGGGCTAAATTTGAAAGACCCAGTGATATCTCTGAAAGTTCTGGGGAGCAATCATTTTTCATGCATTCTCCAGCTTCTAGAGACTGTCGACATTGCTTGCCTCATGATCCCTTTTCATCTTCAGGCACAGCAATGCCCACTGAAATGAAATCTTGTTTAATTTCGCTCATTTAACTCTTTCCCTTACACTTCTATATTTAAAGAGCCACTTATTATATTTGACCCAATGTATAATCCAGAGTAATCTTCCTCTTTTAAGGACAAATGATAAATAAGCATAATTCATTCTGCTACCTTAATTTCCCTTATTTTTTTTCTCATGTAACATAAAGTATGTTCAGTTTTTGGAAGTAGGATGTTTAGCTCCTCAGGGAGCAATTATTTGGGATATTACTATTATAAACATGAATTTTAAAAGTACCGGCCTAGGTGAAATGATTTATTTGAAATTGATCATTTATCATATGATTACATTTCCATGTAAAATTTAATAAAGACAAACTTATAAAGTAGAGGGCAGATCAGTGGTTTCCTAAGAATGGAATCATGGCCTTAAATTCAAATGGGTATGAGGGAACTTTTGTTGACAAGGCAAATGTTCTAAAGCTGTAATATTGAGATACCTGCATAATTCTATAAGTTTGCTAGAGCCATTCAATTTGCACACACAATTGATGTACTGTATAGTTTATAACTTACATTTCCACAGAGCTATTAAAAACAGTGATGTTTATTGGAGATGTAAGAATTTTATCTTAAAGCATTGGAAACCGTTCTTCCCTATAAGAAAATTACTTTTGGAAATTCAAAGAAAAAAGGTAGATTAAAATCAAATATATCATAAGATATCATTCTCAATTGTTACATAAAATATAATCAAGGGAAATTGTTTTTCAAAATCTCTATATTTGGTTTAAAAATATTAAGAGGAGCTGGGAGTGATGGCACACGCTTGTAATCCCCGCGCTTGGGAGGTGGAGACAGGAGGATCTCGCAGGTTCGAACCCAGCTGTGCTGGCTTAAGAGACCCTGTTTCCGACTTCCGGGAAGATGGCGACCGAGAAAAGCGGGGCTTAAGAGTCCCGCTAACAACCAATCTCCATTACCACAAAAAGAGCGCCTTTCATAGCCAGAAAACACCATCACCAGAAAAACAAAAAAAAACACCAGGCTCCAGAGAGAAAGCGGACTGAGAACAGAGCTCAGGGCCACAGAGGAGACACACAAGCCCGAGGACGCGGCAGCAGCGCCATACTGCCGGCGGCAGCGGCGAACTCAACGGACGGCTACAGCAAGCCAGGTGAGCCGCTGCGGAACAGCCAGGCGGAATCTTTCGGCGCAAACAGCATTTAAAGCTCCCAGTGGCTGAGCTCAGCACACGCTGCAGGGAGTCAGAGTGGAAATCAAAACCAGAGAAGAAAAAATACACCAGCCTCATGGCCGAGGGCGTGGCAGAGGCGCTATATTGCCACCGGCGGCGGCAGCAGCAGTGAATTCACCGAGTCCAGTACAGCTACATCTGCGTACTCAAGAACAGTGAGTCAAATTGCGGGCCACAGAGGAGAAATCGCAGTATTGGGCCTCCTGGGACTTGACCCAGTGAGGGAGTGGTGTTGGCAGAGATATCGCACCATAGGAGAACGTGCAACCTGGCACCCCCCATAGTTTAAAGCAGCCTCTATCGACTCCCTGGGTCGGAGACTCTGTGATACAACCCAGTAAAGGAGTAGTGGGGTCTGAGATAATACAGACTCAAGATCCAGAGCACCTTAAGTGGAGCCATAGTGACCCAAGGGAAGAACCCAGAGAAGGCACAAACCTCCGAAATCATGGGAAAGAGGAATAACACTGGAGTAATGAATGTGCACAACCCCACAACATCAGAACCTGATAAAACAGAAAATCAGAGATTTCTAGAAGATCAAATCAGGAAAATAACTGTAGAAATAATAGAGGTGCTTCGAAAAGAACTCAGAGAGAGCCAAAAAGAGATAAAGGATGCAATTAATGAAGTAAAGGCCTCAATTCAAAGCACAAACAACCGATTAGACCACATGGAGAACAGAATCTCACTCTTAGAAGATGAGCAATCCAAAAATGAATGCATAGTTTCTAATCTAGAAAAAAATATCCAACAGCAGGAATCTGACATTGAAGAAATATGGGCCCATCTTAAGAGAGCTAACCTAAGAATAATTGGAATAGAGGAGGGAAAAGAAAGTGATACCAAAGGGATCAACAATCTCTTCAAGGAAGTAATAGCAGAAAATTTTCCAAATATAGAGCAAGAGGTTGATACACAGATCCAGGAAACCTATAGAACTCCCTTTAGACAGGATCGGAGAAGAGGATCCCCACGCCATATAATTGTCAAAATGACCAATGTGGAAGCCAAGCAGAGAATCTTAAAGGCAACAAAATCAAAGGGCCAAGTGACATTCAGAGGCAAACCAATTAGAATCACTCCAGACTTCCCAAACCAAGTCATGAGAGCCAGAAGGGCTTGGAGTAACATATTCCAAACTCTGAAAGAAAACAACTTCCAGCCAAAATTTCCTATCCAGCAAAACTTTCTATCAAATTAGATGGAGAAATAAGAAGCTTCCATGACAAACAGAAACTGAAGGAATTTATGTCTTCAAAACCAGCGCTAGAGAAAATACTCAAAGAGATTAACTACAAAGAAGAAATAGGTAACACTCACCAGAACCAGAGAAACAAGAGTTTCCATCCAACAGACAACTAAGATTGGTTATCTGTGGAGACTCATTATTTATGTTAGTCTTTTACCTATCTCTAAGTTGTATTGTTTTCCTTTATTGTTGTTAATTTTTAGGATTTCTAGTTGGAATATTAATATACCTTCAGATATAGCATTTGGAAATATTTTATCCAATTCTATTAGTAACTTTTAACTCTGTTTACCTTGTCTTTGGATATACAATATTTTCTTTTATTTTTTAGGGAGTTTGTATATTCTTCTGTTGCCTGTGCCATTGAAATCATATCCAAGAAATCACTGCCAATTTCAATGTTGTGAGGTTTTATGACCCAGATTTTCTCCTAAAAGTTTATAGTCTTAAGATTTATATTTAGTTCTTTTATCTATTTTGAGTTAATACTTGTATATGGGATTAGGTAAAGGTCCAATTTTATTCTTTTCCATGTAATTATTATTTTTCAACAATATTTAGTTAAAAGATTATTATTTCCACCACCAAATGTTCGTGGAAACCTTGTCAAAAATAACTTGACAATATAGGGAAGAATTTAGCTCTAGGCTTGTATTTAACTCCAATGGTCTATATATCTGCCTTTAGAACAGTACTACACTGTTTCAATTATTGTAGCTTTATATGGTTTGAAATCAGAAAATATATATCTGCTAGCTTTGTTCTTTTTCAAGATCGTTTTGGGTATCTAGAATTCATATTCCATATTAGGATAGATTTTTTTTTCTGAAAAATAAATATATAAATATATGATAGTTTCACCTAAAAAAACAGAAAAAAATATGCTCTAGTAAGAAAGAAAGCAAAAAGAAATATTGAAATGCTATCTTTAAATCATCAAACACTTGGTATCAGACAAATGAAACTGTTATGTGAGATTATCATTTTTAATTTTGGATAAATTGCTATAATACTAGATGTCAACCACTAAGCCAAGCATGGGAAGGAGGGATGGGGAGAGAATGGGGGGGGGATTGGGTGGGGGCTGACTGGGCGATGTGTGCATGTATGTCTACAAAAGTTTGTATCCCACTATGATGTATGAATACAGTGCACCAATAAAATAAAAAAAAAAAAGAGACCCTGTTTCCAAAAATAAAAAATAAGTCTGGGAGTATAGCCTGGAGATGGAAGGGCTACCAAGAACCACAGTACCATAAAAAAAAAAAAAATTAAGAGGAAGGTTTTTTTTTTTTTGTTGAACCCTAATGAAAGACTAATATCTTACCCTAGCTGTGAAAAGTAAATCATTTAACAAAGCAAGAAAGGTTGCTAGAGAATACATTATGCCAAAGATTTCCACTTCCAGAAAATAATGATGATGACATTTAATCTTTGAATATTTATGGTGAAAATTCTTTCAAGTATTTTAAGGAATCAGCTTCTGAAATGCTTCTATATGGAATAATAATGAGCAGGCAAGTGGGAAACTACAGATATAGTGCTAGAACTAAAGAAATAAATGCAACACAAGGAAATGTTTTATTCACATACCGTTTACTACATTTAGCACTATGTACCACAAATCCCAATTGACTTTTCTGTAACCCAAATTAATTTTTAAAAATCAACTTCTATGCGAACTTTCTGTCTTTTCCTTGGGGGCAAAATAAGTTGCTACTATCTTTGCAATGAAATACAGATCCCTAGAGAATTGTTCAACCCCCTGTAATTTATAGGCATTCCAAAAATCTGCAAAGCTGCAGTCAGCTCTGCTATGGGGTTACTTGAGTCACCTCCACTGGCAAGTCTCCAAGCCATATAAGGTGAGCACGGAACAAAAGGCTAGATCTCCCAGGACTTAAAACCTTTCCTGAAGAATCAAGTGTTCTGGCTGCACAATCACCATCTGGAAACTTTAGACAGTACCGGTGATGTCCCCTGGGATGTCATTCCCAGACTTCACTTGTAAGACTCAGACACATCCCCACAGACGAGGCGATCAGTGTCCCAGCAATCCAGTAACAAAGACATCCTATCCTTGATTTATGTTGTCATTATTTCCAGTCTACCTTCTTTTAAACTATAGCATTTGGGAGTTTCTATGACAAAATAGATACTATTACTGCTGGTTGAATGTAAAACGTATATATAATATTGTAGTATTTCAAAAAGAGTGATATTTGGAATTTTCAACATTATGATCAATGTGTATTTACCAAATCAAGCTCTTTATCCCTGAATTATAGAACATTTACCTTTGAAAGTGAACCATAGCAGTGAGAACTAATCATCTAAGTGAGAATATGAAGCCAAATAATGAATTTAATAGTAGTTATTGAAAGCTAGCTCGGTTTCAAACTAAACTAGAACAAACATAAAAAAGGTTTCCTTTGGTCTTTTTCTCTGTTTCCTTAGAAAACTAGTTAAGGAACTAGGTTTTATATTCTAATGAACAGTTAGCATTTTATATATTTTCATAGAAATGCTTAAGGTTAAGAAATCCATTTGTTTTTAATACCATTGAAATACAAAAATAAATAAATAAAATTATTCAAACTCATAGCTAATTTCAAAATGATTGCAAACTGAATGCCAAAATAAGGAGGTAACTCTTCACATAAAAAGGCTAATCATGGTTAATTGTTTTCCTATTCATTCTGAGGATAATAGCCATTATAAACTCATTTGAAGTATGTAGATATAATATGCAATTATGGTAAGATCCAGCTTTCCAAAACTCAAGCATATGACTAAGATAGCATTGAGCACTGTTTATTGGTAAGGCTGCCAAGCTGCTTCATTTTCAAAAGAAAATATGTGTAGAAGCTGTAGTCCAATCTTGTTTACATGCACATATTTTCTCCTTAGGTGTGAGGATATAATGACTAGAGTCTAAATCAGCCTGTTTACTGTTGCACAACGCAGTGGGTGGCTGTCACTATTGTTTGGAAATTTCTGAAGAAATGGGTCTCAAATCACAAAGCATTTACTTCCACATTAATTTTTCTTCTTGTAGATGAAAAATATGATCCATTGGAAATTGGAAAATGCACAAAATCATCTCAAAATCAAGCCTGGGAAGATTTGTTGAACATCTGACTTCTTCTAATGGGAGTTAGTGCTCAGATCTTTACATAGAAGTTATGGAGTTGACTTTTGACCTGCATGTAGTTTGGTACTCCCTCCCCCCCAAAAAAAAGAGAGAGCTTGTTTTAACACATTTGACCTATAGATTCTGTTGCTTTTAAAGTAATATAGGGAGGATAAGTGATTATACCATTCTATGAAAGGAACTGCCAACTCTCCCAGCGAGTGGCTATGCTTTCATTAAACTTTTCCCAGAAATAACAAGATAGGCCTCTGCTACTATTTCTTTATACTTGAAGAACACGCTGATCGATTCTGCTCTCTCTTGCTTTTCTCCCTCTTATGATCACTGCATCTTTCTGGGAAGCTTCAACTCCTTGTCTGTCATTTCAGTGGTCCCCTGACATGTTTAGCACACAAAACTTTCTTTACATGAAAAGGTGTTCTAGCCTCCTTCATCCCAACAGAGAATTTTTACTGGCCTATTTCCCTCTCCAACTTCAGTCTTCTTTTTACTCATTCACTACCGAACCTCTCAAAATGACCGTCTATTGGATTCCTGTGTTACCTCCATGAAAATTATCCCAACCCCCTTCTGATTTTTAACATCTGTTTTCAATTATTTTCTCAAAAGTGCTATATTTAGTATCTCTGGAACTTTTAACTAAGTAAAACTACAGTTCACTTCTCCTTTACCTTCAAGTTTCTTCACTCATATAGTTAAGCATCTACTCTGTGTGATGGAGCATCAGAGAAAAATGCCAAGAGAAATGAATGAAGAAATCTTTGGCTTGACATTCTCCAATTGCCAAATCAACCATTTATATTTGTAGTATCACTATGAATCCTCATGCACTTGTAGGATATGTTTATTCAAACTATCATATCAAATCATCAGTCCCAGGATATTCTGGGTCTTACAGAGCTTTACTTAGAACAGGGATCATTAAATTACTGGGGGGTAAAATATCAGGTCGTAACTATTTTTAATATAGTGGGCTGTATGGTTTTAGTAACAGCTATTTAATTTGGCCACTGTACTATGTAAGTGAATAGATTTGGCTGCAATTCAGTACAATTTTATTATAAAACAAGGTAATGAGTAAGATTTGACCAGTGGGCTATGGTTTTCAGATTCCTGACTTAGAAGAAGCTATTGACATGATGTCATCAATTCAGACATTTCTTTCATAATTCAGCATATGGCCAATAAACATTACTGTAGTGAGTGGTAGTTTATTATTTTAACTTGCTAATAAATGAAGATGGCCTATTTATTAATGCATTTAGTGAAAATATATATTATTCATCCTAACTGTAGGAAAATCACTGAAGATTCACAGTAAAAAAAAATGAATCCCAGGGAGATTAGGAATAGCCTAACACTTAGAATTTATGTGCCCAGATCCATCCCACTTCTAAGAAGAATAAAGTAGCCAGGCATGGTGATGCACGCTTGTAATCCCAGCATCCGGAGCCTGAGACCGGAGTATCGATCGTGGTTCGCAGACAGCCTAAGCTACTTAGTGAGGCCACCCACAACTTAGTGAGACCCTGTTCCAAAATAAAGAATAAAAAATATGGCAGGGGTTATAGCTCAGAGGTCAAATGCCCCTGGATTCCATCCCCAGACCCACAAAAAATAATAATAATAATAAAAGAATAAAGTAGAAATATTATTTGACTAATAATTCATAATACTAAAAAAAAGCAAAGTCATGAATTTTATGCAATGAAAATATCAAGTAATGGGTGTAGCTACCAAAGTCAAGCTTACCTTTGGATCAAATATGATAATTTTCACACAAATTACCAACAGCTCTGCAAGCTCCAAAAATTGAAAAATGAAATGAAAACTGACTCAGTTATCACATTTAAAAATGATAATAAATGCATATGTATAGAAATAGAAAAATGTTCAGAATATTCTAATAGATTTGTGAGCAAATATAAACTTATTTCTGGATTTCTTTGGGTAATATTAAACGGGTTAAAGACATGAAGACATACTTTCTATAAAAATGGGAAGAAAATAAAAAATATAATATATATATCACATAAAATCATCACCATATGGTTACATATATTGGTTTGTCTACAAGTGACAAAAATTCAACTTTAATGAGGATAAAAACAAAGAAATAATGATCAGTTCTTAAAATCCAATCAAGGGTAAACAATAATAACATATAAATAATGTGAAATGAAAATAAACAGAATTAGACTTTAGTGTCAGTTCAAGCCAGGGCCTCAAACTACCAGGTTGTACTGTCTTTTACTGTGCTCTTCATATAGAAGTATTAGCAAAGTATTTCAATAATCTAGCAAAATTTGTTGTCCTTATTCCTTCTTACATATCCTGGGTTTGGTGCTATATATGTTCACTTTTGCATCTGTGTAAGAAGCTGTCCGATTCTCAACCATGGGGAGTTTGTGCTGTTGGCCTTCGGCCAAATACCTTGCTACTAGTTTTCTTGACAGTGCTTAGTTTGGGCATTGGGGTTGAGATATAATTCTAGCCAGTGTCATAAAAAATTAGTTTATGCTTCCATACAAGACTTTCTTTCCTTTAAAATTAAAACACTTGGGGAAATTAAGTTTATTTCTGTCTTGGGTCATTGTGGTTCTTTGATAAGACACCCTGAACTGGGTGGCCTTTTTACTACAAACCTAAGAGTGACAGATAAGCTAATAGAATTGATGACATCACTGTGTTGTTGAATTAGAGCTCCACTGTTCTGCGTGTCTGATATGTATAGCACTGAATTTCATCATTGCTAAAATCCTTTAAATTTGCTTTTTTGTTATTAACAAATGAAAATTTTCTAAAGACTATATTTCTCTTTGCAAAGATGATGACAAAACATTTGTTACCGTAAAAGAATCCATGACAGAGTATTCAGTCTCAATTTCAGATACTCTAGAGCAGGGCTAGAAATAATCGAGTCATAGAATCCTAGACAAGTTTTTTTGTGGTTTTCTTGCCAAGTAAAATCATGCAAGTGCATGGTATTCTTTGCAAAAACAAATATGTAAAGCTGTGGGGAAAGCAATTCTGAGAAGAGAGATGATGATTAATTTTGATGAAGCTAGAGATAAACTTCAAAAATAATTCAAGAATATACAGATATGCAACAAATGCTTTGTAGTGGAGCGAATGGGGGCAAAAGAAGTATGGAATGTTGAATATTTTAAAAATGACCTATTTCAAAAGCAAGTTTATTATATAAGAAAAGGAAAAGGCACCAGCATTGACTTTTAGACTCCATATAGGTGAAATTATTTAAATTTTAAAAATATTATAGAGGTCTGGTAGATCTTATAGAAAAAGACAGCTAGTCAGAAATAACCATACAGATAAGGGAAGTAATATCTTTATTAAATCTCCTATAAATGCAGTTTGAAGGTCTATTTCAAGTTGGACTGCTCATTATTCAGTTAATATTTAGTTAGTTAATTTGAAAGTGCAAATTTCAAAAGGTAAGAAATGTTGGCCAGGGTGTGGAGAAAAGAAACTCTTGCACACAGTTACTGGAAATGTAGATTGTAGAAAACTGTATAACATTTCTAAATAAATTTAAATCAGAACCACCATAGCATCTAGAAATTCCTCTTCTAAGTATGTAACCCAAATAAAATTAAATCACTACCTCATCAAAATAACTGCTCTCTTGTGTTCTTTGTTACATTATTCATAGTAGCCAAGATATGGAAATAGCCTAAGTGTCACTAGATAAGGAACCTGTGGTACACACACACACACACACACACGCACACACACACACACACACACACACACACACACACTGCACGAGCATGATCACTAAAAAGAACAATATCTTTTCATTTTCCAAACAAAGATATGTCTGCTAAATGACATAAACCAGAAGGTAAAATAAAAACTTACGTAGAAAATAGAAAAAAAAAACATTCAAGTATATACAGATAGAAAAAAAAATGCTTTGTAGTGGAGTAAATGGGGAAAGATAAAGAGATGCAGGTCAGAATATATAAAACAACAGATATTTGGCTGTCTAATTCTAGAGATATAATGTACAACATAACTAGTTAACAACATTGTATTATATGTAGGGCTGAGATAAATGAGTACATTTTAGCTATTCTTGCTACACACAGAAAAATTTCTGACATAACAGATAGGTTAATTTTGTCACTACAGTAGCCTATTTACTATTTACACATGCCACATAAGTGTCATTATCCTCTATGCACAGTAAAATATATAATAAAAATTCTAATTATCCAAATAATAATCATAATGATGATTAGAGGAGAGGTTATTGGATTCTAGACATTCCCTTTGGGGAAAAGAACTAGAATAAAATTTACAGGTGTAATGTATGTGCCTTAGATACAAGATGATATCATGAAGATGTAGAAATAGAACTTGTTATAAAGGCTGAACCTATATTTAGAAAGGATTTTCTGCATATGCTAAGCTACTTCTCCCATAGTCTATGTGTAGACAGTTCTTAAGATTGAATTGTGCTCCAAACAAGGTATGCTGAAGCCCTAACACAGTGTCTCACAATATGACCTTGGGAACTAGTCTTTATTCAATTACATGAAGTCAGTAGCGTGAGTTCTAATATACACAATAAAAATATGACTGCAATGCTTATAAAAGAAAGGAAAATTCAGGCTGAGCATGGTGGTGCACGCTTGTAATCTCAGCATTCAGGCGGAGACCGAAGGATCACAGTTCTCAGACAGCTTCAGCTACTTAGTAAGGCCCTCTGCAACTTAGTGAGAACCTGTCTCAAAATAAAGAATAAAATATAGGGCCGGGGGTATAGCTACGAGGTCGAATGCCCCTGGGTTCCATCCCCAGACCCGCAAAAAAAAGGGGGGGGGGATTTGACAGAGAGGTAGATATGCATACAGGGGAAACACCATGTAACCATGAAAGAAATCAGGGTGATAAGTACACAAGCCAAGGAAAACCAAAGATTGTCAGTAACCATCATACACTGCAAGGGAGGAGGCATGGGTCTGATTCTGCTTCAGAGTTGTCAGAAGGAGACACTACCACTGACACCCTGGTTAGTCTCCCAAACTGAAAGTCAAAATTGTATGTTTTTTAAGCCACATAAGTTGTGGCAGCCATGATAATATGCCATATAATTACATATTATGGGTATCTTGCCTGTGTGTGTGTGTGTGTGTGTGTGTGTGTGTGTGTATGTGTGTGTGTGTGTGTGTGTGTGTGTGTGTATGTGTGTTAGTTACTGAAGAACTAGAGATTGAACTCAGGAGCATTCTACATTTGAGCACCACACCCAGTTCTTTTTATTTATTGATTGTTTATTTATTTAATTAAATTAATTGATTGATTTTTTTTCAGTACTGGGGATGGAACCTAGGAGCATTGTACCTCTGGGTTATACTCCCAGCCATATTTTTTAGTCTTTTCATTTTTTGAAACAGGGTCTCACTGAGTTGCAAAGGGCCTCGCGAAGTAGCTGAGGCTGTCCATGAACCGCGATCCTCTGGTCTCAGCCTCTTGAATGCTGGGAATACAAACACACATCATCACACCCAGCTTTATTTTTATTTTGAAACAAGGTCACACTAAGTTACCACACGTTGGCCTTGAACCTGCAATCCTCCTGTCTCAGCTTCCCAAGTACTGAGATTACAGGCATATACAACCACGACTGGATTATGTGTTCTATCTATTAATGTCACTGCCTGAAAAGATCCATGGATTGGGAAGAAGTTGATGGTCCTTTTCCTGGTACCGAGTCATCTGGCCCCCACTGTAGGTTGTTCCACCTGCCCTTTCCCTCTATTGTGGTTAAAGGCAGGCACAATATACTTCTGATTTTAGCTCCACTTTTCTCTGCATCTTTATCATAGATAAAGCTTTGACTATTTTAGGCATTAATATTTTGATCTATAAATTATAAATTAGAAATGAAACAAAGTTTTTAATGTAGGGGACACATCAGAGATATCTGGATCAATTAAAAATGCAGAGAACTGGACTTCAGTTCCCAGGAGTATAATTCAATGATTTAATGCCACTCATGTCTTATGTTTAAAGAGTCTACTCTTAAATCCAAAGCCAGCCCTACAATAATGACCACAGGATTCAATATTAAAAATGCTCTTAGCACTGGTTTTATTTACCCTCTGATTATGAGTGCAAAAGGAAACGAGAAAAGAAACTCAGAAAAAATATTCCCTGCGTTTAACTACTACACATTTTTTAACATAAACAGGAATTGTAAGCAGCTGTACCTGTGAGCATAGAGCTGGTACAATGTCATGGAAAGCGACTCTCAGCTTGTTGCAATAGCCAAAATTCATAATTTCCATATTTTATAACATTTTTCTTTCATAGTCAACTTGTGAGAGGATGTGTGCTACTCTCTTAACAGTGGAATTTTACTATGGCTTCGACATTATCTTCTAATTACACTAATTTCTTTTGTACAATTATATGTCAAAATGCAGCAAGTTTATAAAAATCTTAGCTTGACAAATATGAGTACTTTCCTTTAATGCTGAGGGTTACAAAATGAAGTTTAGTACATATGAGCTCCTAGAAGCTATTTACCACTTTAACATTTAACAAGCCATACATTAACATTTAAAAAGTCATAAAAATTTACATCTATAAGCGATTTTACTTAATAGGTTAGCCATATGCATTCTACTCAATAGAAGGGGAACAGCACTAATAAAACGCGTCTTGAACTCAGTAAAAGTAATTTATTCAGCTAGAGCTTGGTTGGTGATTAGGGGGCAAGTTATAGGTTACATGCGATGGTTTTATTTGTCCCTTAAATTTATATTTGCTGCAAATATGCTAATAATTAGGAGTGACAAACTGATTGGAGACAGAGGCATGGGCAGGATGACCTTTCAAAAGCCCTGAAAGATGACCATGATTAATTTTAAGGCACATTTACTAAGCGGTAGAGTAAGTTGCAGATCTGAGAGACAAAATAATTGAGACATTATTTCTTTTTTGTTCTTTATTTTATTATGCATATCTGTTCGTGAAATATGATAAACAAATCAAGGATTACATTACTGAGAACAGTAGGGAAAGAAAGACAAAATCCTCAAGTAATTAAAGAAGTGAGAATAAAATAAATCAGTCTTGTACAATTCACCACCATCTTCTTTTTGAAATAAAAATGCACATAAGTAAGTACTTGGAAAGTGGAATAATACTTATCATCCAAATACCATTTTGTCTACTAATTTCACTTACAGACTAAGAGAACACTGAGTCATCTATATGAGAACTGATTCAAAAGGGAAATAAGGATTTGAAATGGAAAATGGAGGCAGAGCAGATGGCAGGAGAGCATGAAGATTTTCATCACAAAAGTTTAGGAATGTCACTAGGAATGGTGGAGGAAAATATCCTGAGCTCTAGCTGTGCTCTGCATTGCTGCAAGAAACAGAACTGGGCAGACAGAAACCAACAACCTGGGAGTCATGCAATCAGAAAGACATTAAGTCCTGATTGAAGAGCCAGGCCCAGGGGAATAAGCTTTTTATGATGTTTATTACCCACAATAGGATATATTTCTAAGTCTCTCCTGATACAGCAATGATTTGAGTATAGAAATAAACTATTAACAATTGGTGAATAAAAATGCCTAGTAGGAAAATTGTTATAAAGATATAAAAATTTCCCTCATACCATTTATTTATTTATTTATTTATTTATTTATTTATTTATTTATTTCGATTTGATACTGGGGATGGAATCCAGGAGCATTCTATCTCCTAGCTACACTCCCAGCCCTATTTTTTTTAATTCTTTTTATTTTGAAACAGGGTCTCACTGAGTTGGAAAGGGCTTCACTAAGCTGAGGCTGGCCACAAACTGTGATCCTCCTGTCTCAGCCTCCCAATTGCTGGAATCACAAGCGTGCACCACGACACTCAGCGCTCTTATATTGTTTTCATGTATTAAACTATTTATTATTTTATCTTGGCATATCAACACTACACATATTGTTAATGGCTTCTACATGTTTACTCTTAACCTGAATCTTTAAAGTTTTTTTTTAAATAAAAATATTTCAAAATGGGCATGGTGGCACATGCCTGTAATCTCTCTTCTCAGAACCATGACAGGAGAATAGCAAGTTTGAAGCTAGCCTTAGCAACTTGGAGAGCTCCTCAAAGACTTAGTGAGACTTTGTTTCTCAGTATACTCTTCCACACACACATCATTGCCTAACAAAAATAAACTATAATTTATATACGGCTGTTGGAAATGCAAATTAATTAGCCACTTCGGAAAGAGTGAGCTTTTTACATAAAACATAACCTGTAATTATCAAATGATCCAGGGCTGCTACTGCTGGATATTTCTCACACTAGTGAAAGCATTTGCCTATACCAAAACCTTGAAGTTCCTATTTATAACAGCTTTTTTTTTTTTTTTCTATAATAGCCCCAACTGGAAACATTTCAAATGCCTATCTGCTAATTGTGGATATAAAATTTGAGATACAGCCATACAACAAAAAAACTTTTCTGCAATAAAAAGGAATAAAGTGTGCATCTAAAAGCATAAGGGAACCTAAACATCACCATGCAAAGTAAAAGAAACTAAACACACAAGACTACATACGCTATGGTTCCATTTATGTGTCATTCAGGAAAAGGCAAAACTATAGAAACAGAAAGCTGAGGGGTAGTTTACAGGGGTCTGAAGTGAGGAGAGGGGATAGATTATCAAAGGTGCTTATGAGCTTCATTAAGATGATGGAAAGGTTCTACATCATAGTTGTATGTGGTAGACATACAACTGCTCATCTGTGTCAGAGTTTGCTCAAGCGTACACCTAGGTGAATTTTGTTGCATATAAATTATAACACAATTAGCCTGAATTTGAAAACAATTACATAAAGAAGGGTGTAAAAATATCTATTATGTTATCCATTAGAGGTGAATTTTTTAAATTTAATTTAATTTAATTTTTTTTTTTTTTTTTTTTTTTTTTTTTTGGTGGTACTGGGGTTTCTGGAAACCCTTCTACTTCTGGGCTACATTCCCAGACCCATTTTTATACTTTTTTATTTGGAAACAGGGTCTCTTAAACCAGCGTAGCTGGCTATGAAACTGTGAGATCCTCCTGTTTCCGCCTCCCAAGAGCGGGGATGATAAGCGTGCACCATCACACCTGGCTAGAGGTGATTTATATCAACTTTTTTCTTTCTCTTCATCATGCTAGGTACATATACAGAATGGGATTTTTTTTTTTTTTTTTTTTTTTTTGGTGGTACTGGGGATGGAACCCTTCTCCGGGCTACACTCCCAGACCAATTTTATATTTTTATTTGGAAACAGGGTCTCTTAAGCTAGCAAGGCTGGCTTCGAACCTGTGTGATCCTCCTGTCTCTACCTCCCAAGCTCAGGAATTACAAGCTTGAGTCACCATGACCGGGAACACAATGGGATTTTTTTTCTAAATGAAGTGGGGGTCACAGTTTGCCTTCAATTTTATTTATTTATTATTTATTTATTTATCTGTTTATTTTTATTTTTATGTTTTTCAATACTGGGGATTGGACTCAGGGACATCTTCCTCCAAGCTACACCCTAGCCCTATTTTTTAATCTTTTTTTGAAACAAGGGCTCACTAAGTTGTGGAGGACCTTACTAAGTAGCTGAGAATGGCTGCAAACCTGCAATCCTTCTGCCTCTGTCCCAAGTACTGGGATTGCAAGTGTGCACCACCCTGGCTTCCCTTCAACTTTATAATTGTTTTCAATTGGGTAAGTATCATGCGCATCTGTGGTTTTCAAAAGAGTTCTTTTTGACAGCATAATATTTTGTCTAATTATTTATCTAATCAATTAGCATATTTAAACTACTTCCAAATCTTATAACCATGAATGGTCTCATATATAGCCTAACAAATATGTAAATGAATATATACACCTTCATAAATATATATGAGAAACATATACATGGGAATATATATACACACACATATATGGGAATATATGTATATATGTATATATATGCATGTCTTTGTATCTATATAAGCATATGTACTTGTCTGGTAATTTTTTAGAATAAATTTCTACACATTGACTTTTAGAACACAAGTCTAACATTTAAAATTTTGATACACAGTACACATTGCTTTTCAAAATGTATAATATGATAGTTTTACTAGCAATAGCAGAAGTTCATCATTTTTAGACTTGCCTCACAGAGTATTATCATTTAAAATATCCATAAAAAGTATTGATTTTATCAACCATTAAGCCTACACTGATAATTTTATACTTAGAGAAGGTTAAATTAAGTGGTGAAAGAGTTCACAAGAAATTTGTTACTCATTCCATATCTGAAAGAGATGTTTAGAAAACGCTTCCATAATGCTTTATGTATAGAATTAATTTTTTTCTGTTTTGTTTATTATTTTGAGTTTCTATTCTATTCTCCAGTTTCATTTTCTGCCCTTTTTGAAAGTGCCTCTTGGACCATCAACACTTTAGCTTGCTGACTTCTGATTTCAGGAAGGGTTTAGGAAGGCAGAGGGCAATACACTAGAGCTGGGGAGGGGAATTGGGTCATTGTTCTCTTAACTGCTCTGCTGCAAGCCATAGTTGGAGAAAAGGCTCCTTCTTCACCATTGGTACTATCTATTTGGTTGGCTTCTCTTGGTGGCTCCTGCTATCAGTGGCTCTGGCTATACCATCCCTCTCAAGTATAGGAATGTTAAGATGTTTATTGTCTCTTAACCTTGTGCATACTTCCATAAAACAGGGATAAGATAACTAATGAGATAACTATCTTATTAATGAGGATATAAGCAACGAATTCTAATGTTGATGAAAAACAATAGGAGAGGGTTAGATTGAAGAAATTATGGTGGTCAAGAGTTTTTTTATACTTTTATTAGTGAAATTTATAATGAGGTTCAATGTGATACAAACATACATGCACACAGCTCTTGGCATATTTCTTTCTCATCCTACCCTTCTTCCCCCTCCAGCCTTTCAATATGTGTTAATAAAATTGATAGTCATACTTTCATATATTGCCATAGTATTTTTTGAACTGTTCCCTTCCTCAGTCTACCCTTTTTCCCTCTATAGTTCATCCCCAATTTCTTTTTATTATTCTTTTGGTCTCTCTCATTAATCTGAAGTCCTTTTTTTGTTTCCTATTTTCTATTTTCTCTATAGCTTCTACATATGAAAGAAAACATAGGACCCTTGACCATCTGATTCTGGCTAACCTCACTTGGCATAATGTTTTTCAGTTCTTTCCATTTCCCTGGAAATGGCATAATTGTGTTCATCTTTAAGGCTTAGCAAAACCCCATTGTATACATATGCCACATTTTATCCATTTATTTGTTGGATGTTTGTATAATAATAAACTCAAAATTAATGGAGGAAATTCAAACTTCAAACTAAATCTAATAGAATTACACAAGAGTGAATACAATACATTGTAGGGAAGAGTAAAGGAAAGCTATGTATAAATTGTAATTGATCTGAAGTAAAAATTTCTTAATAAATAAATACTGCGCTGTATACAGTTGCTGGATTTAGCAAAAAAAAAAAAAATACAGGATGCCCAGTCAAATTTAAATTTCAGATAAACAATGAATATTTTTCAGTATAAGTATGTTTATCTGAAATGCAAATTTAACTTGGCATTCTATATTTCATCTGGCAACCTTATTCTTGTACATAATTCATTAACACAGTCTATCACTTTCCAAAGTCTCCTGTGATTTTTGTACAGGAAAACAACAAGGTACCAGTGGCCCACTGATAGATGAAGTCAAGCAGATCAAGAACTAGTGTCTAGGAGACTAGTGTCTGCAAGAAACTGGAGAGAGAGCAAGACATTCAAACAGCATGTCACAATCAGAGTGATCTTTTCGTTGATGGAGATGGGGTTGAGTGTATCTGTACCTTGATTCATGTAAATAAATACTCTGGGGTAAGTTCAGTCAGAGTGGTTCATAAGAAATAATAATGAATAAGAAAAATTATGAAGTTTAAGTAGGACATAGGGACTGTGTCAGGAAAACAAGACCATGGAAATTGTGGACTGAGAACACAGAAAAGTGTGAGATAAAATATCTAGATTAGTCAAGAGGGGAACCACAAACAGATGGAGCTATACACATGGAAGAAGCAGTCAAAGTAATGTGATGGCAAGACTAGATTCCTGGGAGTATGGACAACTAACTTCGAATCTGGTTCTGAGGAAGCCTCAAATTCCTTAGACTCTATAACCATAACTACAACATCAATAATTTAGTTAGGTAGATTTTTGTTTTAATGTTACCTTAATAAACTGTGTTTGGTAATCCAGGATTCCAAATAAAATAGAATAAGAGAACAATGGGATAAATTTTGCCAGAAAATAATATGAATTATTTAGATATTTAGAGATAGTTACAAAGTGTAGGCACCATTATGCAAACTCAAAAGAACAAAATAAAATTCACCAAACTAAAAATTTTATGCAGTGAAATTATATTCAAAATATAAAATATAAACATATATATACTCTCAAATAAACAAAAATTGAGGGTATTTGTTGCCAGTATGCCTGTCTTGAAAAATTTGGAAAAATAATTCTCTAGAGAAAAGGAAAATGAAATAGATGAGAAACTAGAATTTACATTAAAATAGAAGAGTGAGAATTATTGAATATGGCAAAATAAAATCTTTCATAAATTTTAATTGATCTAACAAATAAATTTATTCAAAATAATAGCAACATAATAGCTATAATAGTTATTATAGCTTATGGATGCATGAAATGAATTACTACAATAAATGGAGAAATGATTTGGCAATATTGCTTTGAGGTAGAGGCACTATCTTTAGAGCACTATGGTATAATTTTAAAAAAGGATTGTGAGTAATTCTAAAAGTATATCGCAAATGCTAGAAGAACCACTAAAAATGTTTTTCACTGCAAATGATATTTTGAGAGAACCTGGAATAATATAAAATGCTAAATCCAAAAGAGACAGAAAAACAGAAGGTAAAAAGCATGAAAAATAATATGAAAGGAAAAATAATAAAAAAGGCAAAAATTACAAAAGGTTATAAAACACACTCATTGCAGTTTATTTCCACAATAGTCAAAACTAGAAAAAACTAAATATACATCAACAGAAGAGAAAACAAATTGTGGTATATTTATAAAATATTATTCTGCTTAGAGATAAAATGTTCAAACTGTTAGTTCATGCAACAATATGAATGAATCTCGAAACATTTGACAGCAAAGTCATCATGGATTTTGTGCTTTATTTATATAAAATTTTAAAACTAGTTAAATTCACAAAAAACCTGTATATGATTATAGTTTTAATTGATTTTTTTTTTTTTTTGGTGGTACTGGGGTTCCTAGAAGCCCTTCTACCTCGGGGCTACACTCCCAGACCTATTTTTACATTTTCATTTTGGAAACAGGGTCTCCTAAGCCAGCGTGCGGCTGGCTTCGAACCTGCGCGATCCTCCTGTCTCCGCCTCCCAAGCGCGGGGATTACAAGAGTGCGCCACCACGCCCGGCTAATTGATTTTTTAGAAAGTGACATATTAACATTTTTGGAATGATCTAATATATTGATAAAAAATATGCAGACCTTATTGTTTATAGAATTGTAGACTTAAGACTTATGTTATTTATTTAAATTTACTTCAAAAGAGAATTGAGAATAGATATTGATTCTATTTACAGGCTTTAAAAAATAAAAGTATTTTTTGGCTCATGGGATTGAAAATACTTTCTGTAAAGTTTATTTTATGAAATGCTTAATAAAGCAATACAAACAATGATACAAAAAACCTCTTGTTATATCTCTTTCTACAGCATTTTTTGTTGTTCACCTCATTCTCAGCTTTCCTGAGATGGTCTACAGGCTACAACAAGTTCTTGTTTGGTTTTAGGAAAATTAATGAATTAAAGCTTGACACTTCAAATTTTTATGCCATTCTATATGGAAGAAAAGGGAGGGTGTTTTTCAGAAGTAACCTTAGAAAATAGAAGCTTTTATTTTATTAGAAAATACTACTTGGCTCACCTCAATTATCCTCTAATAGTCCTGCATTTGGAGAAGAAAGTAGAGTAAATAATATTAAGTACAGAAAAATAAGTAAAAATAGGTAAGTCTCTAAAACAATCTAAATCTACATAAGAAAAAAGGATGGAAGTAGGTGTCGACAAGAGAAGCTACTGTTAAAAGTCATAAATTTATTCCTTCCTAGGCAAAACTCAGAACATTGGTTTTAAACTTTAATAAGACTAGCATTTTAATTAGCATTGTATTAACTAATAAGTTATTTGAAATTCATGTAATATCATGACCCAATTAGGTAATAAGTTTTGGACTTTTGTTAAAGACTTAAAAAACAAGTGGGTAGCAAACAAGAAACTATTAAGTTTTCCTAATTGCTCTATATGTTGGCAATGGATTAATAATATGATGATTATCAGGTCAGGTCAGATTCATTTTCCACTTTCCGAAGAAGGTACAATATAATCCTTAAATTAATTGGAGAGATTAAATCAGACCAAAGTTAAATTGAAATTTGAATGTAAAATCTGTAGTATTTATGATTTGACTTCACTGAGAGTTATGAGGCCAACATGGAATCCTGCCATTTTTAAAATAATCATTTTGCCTCTTATACATTCATATTACATCAACATAAATCAAGTAATATAACTGTGCATGCAATACGTTTTCTTTGCTATAACTTTCATCTTCAGAAACAATACATTCTAACTACTTTTCTAGGGAATCTAAATAACAGTGAAACAATTATTTCTTTTCATTTTCATGATGTAAGACAAGAACTTTGAAACAGCAGATACCAGTCAGGATTTTCTATGAAAGAACTTGAATGTCATTAGATTCCGTAGCATAGGAAAGAAAACATAAAAGATTCTACATCAAATGAAGGGACAAAATATTGGACTTAAAAGTGGAAGTAGAAGCAAAGTGGTTGAAATAGCTTACTGGCCAGCTGAACAGAAGTATATTTCTATGAACTAGGAACTAAGCTGCTCTTAAAAAAAATAAAAAGACATAAAAATTTATTTCAGAAAAGGAAGAGGAACCACAAGACCATAATCAAGTGTTTTATAATATGAGCTAATTTCCTAGTTAATTTTCAAGTCAAGCAATTAGTTTTTAAAAGACACTAAATAGTTCAAAATGACTATAAATTATTTGCAATTTCCTGTCATCAGCTATTCTAATAAAAGCTGAATGTAACTCAATACTCAGTAGAAAACACTGACGTCACTTAGCCAGTAAGCCGCATTTGGCCCTCTGTATTTGTCAGATTTCTTCCATAGAAAAATACAAACATGGCGGCATTTGTTGTCTCTGTGCCTTTCTACAGGACCTTCTAACTTTACATTTGCATTTCTAGCTATAATTCCACCTATTCCATCATCTGCAAAGTAAAAGAGAAGTCTGCTGCTGATGCTATAGTTGGCATATATGTTAGTTTTCTCCTCGAAATCCTTTTCCTGCTGTTTTCTTGCCACCATGGCCTAGTTGGAGATAGAATCACTAGAATCCAGCCAACCAGATAGAATCTAGCCAACCAGAATCATGGAACTTTTTGTTTGCAGGTGTGTCTGTGATTGCATGTGTGCATTTGAGGTGCAAGGACTGCAAACTATTTCCCTGTGGAAAGAGAAAACTCTACATGATTTTGACAGATGATATGAAGCTCAAAGTATAGTTTAAGAGGATCTTAGCAACCTAAATGTATTGAGAAAGAGATATGTTTGATTAATAGGTTGTGTAAGGGTTAGCATGAAACTAAATTTACGTCTGCTCTCTTAGATTAGAATTAAAATTACTCTTGCCCCAATTTGGCTTACCACATTTGGGTGAGATATATGTTACTTGCAAGAAAATAAAGTAAGATGCATACTTTTGCCAAATAAACCCAAGTTAAGAAAAAAAATCCAGAATTCATTTTCTTTTTCTGCCCTAAATATCTTTTAAATGGCAGCCCAAGTAGGTTGCTCTTTTCTCCTGCCTCATACAAAAACTGTATGCCTTTCTCTCAAATTCAATATAATAGAAACTAGAGCTGGTTTTATCAAATACTTAGTCTAATTCCTAAGAGTATCACCATTTCTTAGAGCCCTTAGTGTCTCATATAAAAAGGAATGTTCCTATGCCCTTCATCTTTACTTTCTCCTTTTCACTTAGAAAAATATCAGTACTAAGTATAAATGATGTATTTTCAGATACATGAGAAACCAAATTTACATTCAATTGACTCATAAAGAGACCAAATTAATTTTCAATTACATTCTTCCTTCAAAAAGTAAGACAGTGTAAGTCATTTGAGTTCAAGAAATAAAATATATAGTTTGAAGTAATTATTCTAAAGAGACTTTAGAAAAAAGGTAGAGATGAATCAGGCAGGAATAATGTCAATGTTTCCTGACAAGGGATTCAAAGGAAATGGAGTAAAAGAAGAAGGCAATATCTCAATGGAAACAGAAAAAGAAACACATCTAATTAATCAATACTAAGTATTCTTATTTTTAAGGAATGTATTTAATAAAAACATAAATGCTGATAATTATTTTTCTATTATTTTAAAGTAAATGTTGGTAATATTGTGAAATTAATTCACCACTTATTTAATCAGAATGTCAACTTTTTTTTAATCTAGTGTCTCCTTGTAGACCACATTAGTTATCTGTACATAGAAGAATATCAAATTTTTCAAACATTTACTAAAATAGAATATTTAAAGTATATTGTAGATCATATTCTTGTCCTACTCAAAGAGAAAAAAGAATGCCTGAGAGGAAGCAATGACTTCTCATAGCTTCAACATTTTTTGTTTTATTTTATCAAGATGCAATATGAAGCTGGGCGTGGTGGCGCACGCTTGTAATCTCTGCGCTTGGGAGGCTGAGACAGGAGGATCACACAGGTTCAAAGCCAGCCTCAGCTACTTAGTGAGGCTCTCAGCAATTTAGTGAGACACTGTTTCCAAATAAAAATAGAAAATAGGTCTGGGAATATAGCCCGGAGGTAGAAAGCCTCTGGTTTCTACCCCCAGTACCACCAAAAAAAAAAAAAAAAAAAAAAAATGCAATATGAATTTTACACTATCCTCAATAAAACAAATTTCCTGGAACACAATTATAACTAACATGAAAAACTCAACCAATACTCATTCCTTGCCAATTGTTATTAATTTAATTTTTACAAGTTTTCTATTCTTTCTTTTGTTTCTCATATTATAAGTTAAGGAAAAATAACATTCAAAGTGAGCTAAAGACTATATTTGGTCATAGACTATCCATATCACAAAGCAAAGACCAAAGAATCAAATATTTTATTTTATTTTATTTTATTTCTTGTAATCATACATCACTTTGGAATACAAGACTTGAGAGGATATACAAGCACATACCATCCAATAAGCCCTCATCCAATCCGCATCCCATTCCCTCCCCCTCTCTCGATCCCATGCTTAACTGGTGATTATCTTTGATATATTTGTTTACTCACCTCATGAGTTTTAAAGAGATTCCATCCTCCCCCATCCCCTCCCCTCTTATTGGTCACTTTAATTGCTTCTCAATAGGGTCCTTTCTACTACTGGACCTCCTCCTGTTACCCCTTTTCTCCTAGTTCTTGCTAATTAGGGGAAACATCTGGATTTTATTTTCTGAGATATTTCTCTGTGCATGCCTCATTGCAAGTTCTGATCCTACTCTTGATGGTCCCAGTAGTGGCCTGGCCACCCAGAGGACTCTGATCCCTACCTCGCTGGCTCCAGCACCGGCCTTGCCTCATGGGAGGCTCCGACCCTGTCCTTGCTGGCCCCCGCACCTAACTAAACCCTCGGCTGGCTCTGTTCCCGGCCTAGGAGGCCCCAGCACTGTCTTTGCCTCACAACAGCCTCTGATCCCAGCCTTGCTGACCCTGGCACTGGCCTAACCCCTTGGCAGGCTCCTATCCTGGTCTTGCAAGTCCCAGCTCTATCCTTGCCTCATGGCAGTTTCCAATCCCGGCCTCGTTGGCCCCGGCACTGGCCTTACCCCTCGGCAGAGCCCGATCCCGGCCTCGGAGGTCCCAGCACTGGTGTTGCCTCACAGCAGGCTCCAATCCCAACCTCCCTGGCCCCGGCCCCAGCCTTACCCCTCGGTTGGCATCGATTCCTGCCTGGGAGGCCTCAGTAGCGGCCTTGCCTCACAGCAGGTTCCGATCCCAGCCTCGCTGACCCCACCACCAACCTAAACCCTTGGCAGGCTCTGATCCCAGCCTCGGAGGCCCCATCACCTGCCTTACCTCACGGCAGGGTTCGATCCCAGCCTTGCTGGCCCCGGCACCGGCCTCACCCCTTGGCAGACTCTGATCCGAGCACCGTCTTCACCCAGCAGGTTGTCCCATGTTCCCGAGGGTGCGTGGTGGTAGTATTCTGCCTCTGAGGTACTTTCTTTAAAAGTTCCAGGTGTATTATGTCAGATCTCTGCCTCCCCTGAGTACTTGCCGCTGACAATGCCACTACCTCCACCATTTCAAATCTTTCCCAAGCTCTTTTCCCATACCGCATAATGTCCAATGTTCCTAAGCATGCGCAACAGTAGCATTCGACCTTTGGGGTAATTTCTTCAGAGAATCAGGGTGGGTTGAATCAGATGTCTACCTCTCCCAAATACAAGTCTCCACTGCCATCGTGGCCACCTCTGCCACCACCGCCACTGCCTTCCTCCTAGGTCTCCGCTAGACTCTCTCCTTACAGGTGATGTCCAGGATTCTTAATGATGTAGAGAAGCAGCAGTCCTCCTTCACAAGGAATTTTTCCAAAAGTTCAGATGGGTATGTTTTGTCTGCATCTCCAATATTCTAGCTGCCACCACGGCCATCTTACCCCTCTCGAATATTTTTCTTTTCTTTTTTTTTTTTTTTTTTAATAAGAGAAGAGATATGTGTGGCTTGGGGAGGATGTGGGATCAGGCACTCGGTAGCGATGAAAATTTTTTTTTCTTGCCTCCCTTCCAAGAGCGGAGCCCAGCCACCTTACCATGCAGAGCAGAATCTGCTGTTCTAAGCACACCACAGCCTGGTCCAGCATCGCAGTGCTGGGTTCCTCTATATCTTGCGGAGGGGCCTTCTGTTTGGCATCAGGCCTTCCGGCCCCTACCGGGTGTGGGGAGATCGCCTAAGGGTGCCCCGTGAGTGCCCACCCACCACCCTGGGTCGGGGCCTTGTGGCCTGAACCAAAACAAATATTTTAAAGATTTCCTATGTGTACATATGTTGACTCATTTAAGAATGAATTATTTAACATCATGTAGGTTCTTTCTTTCAAATTGATTCCTTATTAGTGCATTGTATTTATACATCATAATGGGGTAAAAAATTTGTGTAGACATAAATGCACACATCACCCAGCCAGCCACCACCCAGTCCCCACCTCATTCCCTCCCCATCCCTCCCTCCCATGATTGGTTTAGTGGTTGACTTCAATATGAATAAGTTCATCATGCACTTTAAAGAATTCCCTTCTCTCCCCCTCCCATCCCCACAGTTACGTTGCCTTATTTGCTCCTCTATAGAATCTCTTATCACCTGGAGTTCCTCCTATGACCCTTTTCACTCTACCTTTTAAATATTAGGGAAAGCATCCAACAATTCCTTACTTTTTGCAACTGACTAATCTCGCTTAGCATAGTATCCTCAAGATCCATTCATTTCCCTGTAAATACTGCAATTGTATTTTTTTTTATGACTGAGTAAAATTCCATTGTGTACATATCCCACAGTTTTGTAATCCATTCATCTGTAGATGGACATCTTGGCTGGTTCCATAGTTTGGCTATGATGAATTGTGCAGCTATGAACATAGATACACATGCATTAGTTTGGTAGTTTGGTTTCCTTTCTTTTGGGTAGATACCCAGAAGTGGTATTGCGGATCGAATGGTAGATTTGTTCCCATTCTTCTGAGGATTCTCCATACTGTTTTCCAAAGTGGTTGCACTAATTTGCAATCCCACCAACATTGTTTTAGAGTTCTCACTTCTCCAACATCCTTGCCAGCATTTGTTGCTGTTTGTGTTTTGAATGGTTGCCATTCTAGTTGGAGTTAGGTGAAATGTCAGGGTAGTTTTGATTTGCATCTCTCCTATTGTCAGTGATGCTGAGTATTTTTTCATGCATTTATTAGCCATTTGAATTTCTTTTGTGAAGGATCTATTTAGTTCGCTTGCCCATTCAGATATAGTTATTTATTTTTATCATTGAAAATTATTTTCTTTGGCCTACACTATTGTTGGGACTTAATCTTTACTTAATTTCTGTCCCCTGTTATTAAAAATCTTCTTAGATTGTTTTTCCAAAATCCTTATGTTACTTCCAGTATCTGGCACTCTAGTTGACCTTTCAAAAATATATTATGTCACACTAGGATTAAATGTAACCTGCATTCATGATCCTTATCATAAATATCTGAAGAATGTAAATAGTTCCCTACTTTTTCAAAAAGTTTATCAATCAAGTTATATTCTCATACTTCTTCAGAACACATAATCAAAATTTTTTTGAATAACAAAATATGTTTTCCTGGTATGAAATGCCTTAATTATTTAAATCCTTATAACTGCACTGTCAAAAAGATGTCACTATTTTATTTTAAAAGTCAGGATATTACACATTAGAGAACATAAACAAATCACCCAATGTCATACACTTAATAAGTTGCAATATTTAAGATTTTTATAATGTTTGACTATAGAGCTTTCTGACCCTGATTACACAGTATTACACTATATTTATTGTGTAAAATTTAAAATATTTTTGTGTAGCTATAATTTAACATTATAATTTAATTTATAATTATAATTTAACCTTTAACATTAATACTTTAAACATTTTCAGGAAAATTGACTTTGGTGAGATGTGCATAAATTGGTATTATTCTTAAATGTTAATCCTCTTTTTAAAAAATGAAACCTGCTTTGATTTTATGTTGCATGTTAGTAGCAAATATTCCCTAAAACTTTGATCTGATAATATAATCCTAATTATGCCCAAGAAAACTCAAAATGCTTAAAGGTATGAATATCAGAATCTTAAGTGGCTGTGGAAAAACGTTCAAAACTAACCAACAAAACAAGGGGAAAATATAGAAAGACTTCTCTCATCCATAGCCTGACTCTGCTCTTATTATTTCTGTGGACACCCTGCACATTAAACTGCTATTTGTGAAATTCACTGAGCCAGGGTTGAATGAAAATCTCCTCTAGTTCAGACAATTCTGTTTTCAAGTTATCTTGTCAGGGAAGCTGACAGTCTCAATGATGTTACTTTGTAGACTCCTTGGCAAAAATAGGTTGTCGAAAATCAACCCATCAAAAACTAAATCCACAAAAGTTTGCTGTCCTTGGGTCAAAGAACATAAATTGGACTTGACTTCATATTGTTTGAAATAAGTCTGTGCGTTTCAACTCTTTAGAGAAAGCAAGTTAGAAATCGCTGCTTATTCCAACCCAAACCAGGTCTCCCAATGCAAAAAACATGGCAAGCTAACACAGGAACAAAAATATTCCTCCCATAGAATGTCTCTGGATTCCAAGCCCAGTACCACCAAAAAATAAATAAATAAAAAATATTCCTCCCAAACTCATGAAATACATCTTCAACAAGAGTGTACTTGTCCATCTTTTTTAACATTGGTTTAATATTTGTCTTGTTTATTGTTGATAAAAAAATGAAGAAAAACAAAGTCAGATCCACTCAAGCTTATTAAAAAATTATCAAATTTCCTAAAATTAGGTTAGATTCCAGAAACTAGTATTGCAAATTTATGTATGCAAGCACATAGAAAATACGACATTCGCTCCAGCAGAAAAAGAATCGTTACCAACTACTGAAGATTAGTTTCTTCTGACAAATTTTTTATCCAGTGCTCATGCTGTCCAACTTCTTTTTAGTAGAACATTATCTTTACATATTTTGAATTATTAATCACAATTCAAATCTAGCACTGGTTATTCATGCACACTGTTGAAAGCTGATTACAGCATTGTGATTGGAGATACAATTAGTACTGCAACGTCAGTAATGCTGTCTTCCATTCTACGTTTTTCACAAGTAAATGAAAATAGTGTTTAATTATGATATTCTTCTGTGTTCATTTGCTGGTTTAATAAGGTTTCCTGATAGATAACTGCACTGATTATGTGTGTGTGATAAATGTTTAACAGCAGAAAATGAACTCAGTTATAAGCACAGTCTGGTTTTTTTTTTTTATAAATTTCTTCAATAGCAAAAAAATGCATGCTTTTGTTACTTTTATTTTCTGAATTATTTAAGTATGGAGACATATACGAAGTATGGCATTACCCAGTAACAGTTTCCCTTTCAAATAAAGGGAAAAAATGGAGACGAATATATACATTCAGATGCTGTTATACATATGGTTAGAATTACCGTACCCCTTGCTGCTGTTATTTCTAACTGCAAAAGAATTCTTCTTTGTTGTTTTTCAGGCATTTTATTCTGACAACTGCTTGTGTCAAAAGGATCTCCCATTTAGGCAGCTTTGAAGATGGTGAACTCTAGTCTGGGTTTCAGCTTGAAACATGGGTCTTGGTAATCCTCCAGTTAGAAGCAAAGCTCTTCTGAGAAGGGCCTCTTGACTAAGGTACTTGAAAGGGGAGAGAGAGAGAGAGAGAGAGAGAGAGAGAGAATAATTAGTCATCCTGCAGCTTAACTGCCCCGAGCAGAATTTAAGTAGGCATAGTTCATACTTCTAAACTAAGTCTCAGCCAGTCTTCAGGGGTTCCAAGTTACTTGAACTGGCATCTTGTCAAGGAGGAAAGTTATGTTGGGAGGAAAAAAAGCAAGGTGGGCCTTGATTATCAAAAAGTAGACAAAAAATCAGAAATAATAGATATAGGTCAAGAAAGTACATTAATATTACAACACTGGGCAAAACCAGGACCCTTTACATGGCTTATCTCCATTTTAGTAGAATTTCACAAGAAAATTTTGTCTCTAAAATTACTTTGAAAAAAGTATATAACTTAATGTTCTGAGTAACAGCACTTAAGGCAACCTTAAAAAGTAAGAAAATGGTGTAAAGAACCTGTGTGTACATATATGTACACATCACTGATTAATGCACCAAAAAAAAAAAAAAGAAAAGTAAGAAAATGTTGCCCAGTGTTGTCGGGAATCCAGCCCGACAGCTGGCGGGGCTTGGCGAGATGGTGAGTACCGACGACTCGAACACAAACCCACGAGCTGGGAGTCAAGTCAAGCGAGATCTCATTTATTTCTCTCCAAGCAGTTCTTTATATAGCACCAAGCCACGAGGGGAATTTCCATGAGAAATAGCCTAGCCTATCCGGGATAAAGATCACTAGCACGTAGTTTACGGCCAATCCCAGGACAGTACATGAGCCATTCATGTGTGCGGAAAGCTCCTTTAAAGGTAGAAAGGGAAAAACCGCTCAGTCTCCCCACCCATAGTGAATGGGGAAACCACGCCTTCCTAGCTTCCTCCAGGCGCCATCTTGACCGTTTTTTGCTGAATCACTTTACTTAAAGTTTTGCCTTAGGCCGTAGGCTGCTCAGGCCGAATCTTCTTAGATGCTGTATAGACACACCCCATCACAGTGTGGTGGCGCACACTTGTAATCCCTGCGCTTGGGAGGCTGAGTCAGGAGGATCACGCAGGTTCGAAGCCAGCCTCAGATGGTTTAAGGGACCCTGTTTCCAAATAAAATATTAAAAAATTGGTATGGGAGTGAAGCTTGGAGGTAGAAGGCCTCTGGGTTCCATCTCCAATACCACCAAAAAAAAATAATAAAAATAAAAAAAAAATAAGCAAATGATTTAAACAATGTTGTAGGCATTCTAAATACATTCATTATATCATTACAACTACTAAATTTTTGTTGATATGTATTTATTGAGCCAAACCTCTTTCTTCAATACTGTGTTTGCTGCTAGAGGGAAACCTTAATAGTAGAAAAGTACCTAAAGCAAACACATGACATCTAAATTACACCAAGAGAAGGAGAATCTTCCTCTGGTGTAGATTTTTCAGTGGGAAAAAGGAAGTAGGAATTGACAAACCTCATGAATAGAGGCAATGGTGGGCCATGTAGTTTTCCACGTTGCCCATATATAATGTAATTCATCAAGAGAATCAAATAATTATTTATAAAAATGCATTTGGGAAAATATTTAAAACTTTACCACATGTTGCTGTAGGACCTACCACATGGGACATAGTTCTGGAGAATCCATTATTACCCAGCTTTGCTCTCAGCAACTCTCATCTCCCTCATGTTTATGGAAGAAAACCAGATATTTTAATCTTGGACTATTTCTTTTTATCATCAAGAGTTTTTCCCCAGCTGGGGTTGGGCGTGGTGGCACACGCTTGTAATCCTCATGCTTGTGAGGCAGAGACAGGAGGATCACGCAGGTTCGAAGCCAGCCGTGCTGGCTTAAGAGACCTTGTTTCCAAATAAAAATATATTTTAAAAAATAGGTCTGGGTGTGTAGCCCGGAGGTAGAAGGGCTTCCAGAAACCTCAGTAACACCAAAAAAAAAAAAAAAAAAAAAAAAAAAGTTCTTCCCCATCTTATCCTTCTCTAACATGTATCTCTGATAACTTTCTAGGAATAACTGGAATGACATATCCATGGGCCCTGCCTTTTCAGTGGGACATACAGAGTATCCCGGGGGTCCTCTTGTGGGAACTCCGATTACCTAGCTACTGGATTCCTTTCTTTCTGAAAGGACTTCCCATTTTCCATCTTCCTCCCCCTTATGAAGACTGCCGCCTACTACTCTACAATGTAGAGAATTATCCTCACTGCAGATGTGAACTTTGAGTCTGAGACCATCTCACAGTCAGTATTTGTGTGTGACACAAGGAAGGCAAAATGAATGAATTGTGTGAAAAGAACTATGGAGAGAAAGAAGAAAAAGGTTTTAGCACGGTATTCAGTAAATTTCTGCCAGTTAGTATCCCAGACTGAAGCTATTCCCCACCTTCCCAACACTCAAAATTAAAGGAATATCAGTGATATCTGTCTTTTTAAACTACTCAACACAGAACTCTTGAGCAAAATTAGACTGTATCACAAACACACATGCACACACAGTCCTAAAGAAATACACTGATTCTCATAAACTGTGAAGGATGAGCAAAGAATTTTTGTCTCTTATTTTTCTAGACTTTTTTTCCCCTGGAGATGTCATTATTTTTAGTGTTATATAGAGTATATCTTGCTTCTTTCTTTTTATATTCTGCTTTCTAATTGATTTACAGACAGTTAATTGGAGATGTGAGATATTTGCTTTTATTTACAAGCCTATCCAACCTCAAATTTTATTTAGTTTGTTCCATAAGAGATTTAATTTTGTTCATTTAGTTTATCTAAAAATTTAATTTTTTTTTTTTTTTTTTTGGTGGTACTGGGGTTCCTGGAAGCCCTTCTACCTCTGGGCTACACTCCCAGACCTATTTTTACATTTTTTTTTTTTATTTGGAAACAGGGTCTCCTAAGCCAGCACGTGCGGCTGGCTTCGAACCTGCGTGATCCTCCTGTCTCTGCCTCCCAAGCGCGGGGATTACAAGCGTGCGCCACCACGCCCAGCTTAATTTTTTTTTTTCCTGAATAAAGCTCTTTTGATTATAGTGAAAAAGACAGCCATGGTTTAGTGGTTTGTTCAGGATACACGTGACTCTCTCCTCTATTGCTAAGGAGAAGACTCCTTCACATTGGAAAACGATGTCAAAATCTTACATGCCAATTGAGTCTTCATTTCCCTAACTTTCCATCATTAGAAACAAAGAAATGCCTCTGGGTTTCGTCCCTGGTACCACAGTAAAAAAAAAAAGATAGAGAGAGAGAGAGAGAGAGAGAGAGAGAGAGAGAGAGAGAGAGAGGAAGAAAACTCAATGGCTCCACAATGAGAAAGAATATCACTAAAGAGAGTCTCATTAGTATCTCATAAATCTCATAAGGGGAAATTAGAGAAGAATTGTTTCAGGACTTTGGACCTAAAATGGGTATATTTCATGTGAATCTTCCAAGGCAGCAAATTGATTGATATTAGGCAAAGTATATGACATGATAGCTTTGGAACTATAAACATTATGAATTAAAAGTCATCAAGTTAGTCCTAATGAGCAAGAGTTAGTCTAAGTAAGTACATCAAGAAGCATGCATTTCCTAGAAGCAACAATTTTTCTAATCTTAGGAATACTTAACATAGAAATGATCATTTAGGCTTTATCTTGAAATTGACTGCTTGTACTGTCCAGAGCACTAGAGAAGCATGTTTCTATGGGCAGAGGCTCATGTAGATGGCCTGTAAGACATCAGGTTTTTAGAAACTTGCTTCGTGGGAAGTTTTAAGGGCAGCAGATCAAGCAAGTAGCACTAATCTCCACAGTATTCTGCTCTGCACCATTCATCCCCGGAAAGAAATCCTATAGGCTGGGATATCCAAGCACTAACTAGCAGATGATTGTTCATCATCTGAACAGCATTCCAAAGAACAGCTGTTTTGATGCATGCGCAAGAAAGCAGTTTCTATATATAGTGATAGTACACCCTAGTTTTCAATATGTGTGTGAGAGTGAGTGTTTTTAAGATAATATTTCACCTGGTCACTTCTTTCTGGACTCACTTGCATTGCTTCCTTGACTTGGCTAGGTTGTTAGGAATGAAAAAGGGCATTTTAGAAACATGGTGTTTTACTATCCTCTTTTTTCTTTAAAGAATGACACACAATCACAATGGCAGAAAAGCATATTTATTTTTAGAATTATTTTTCATAGAATAGAAATGTGGAAACTACAAGTAAAATGACGATTAGAAGCTTAAACACCCAAATTGTCTGGCCAGGGAATGAATGAGCACAACTTTCTATCTCTGAAGTTTTTGTCATGTAGAAAATGGAAGCTTTCATTTACTTGAGCCATTAAAATTAAAGTTTTTGATTTTTCATATTTTAATGTATTTCTAATATTACATTTGAGACCAGACCTGACTACTTTTTAACAAAAATTAAGAAAGTTGATTTTTGTTATTTTGGATAACTTTTTAAAAAGTTGCCCTTTTTATGAAGAACTTGGATTTTCTTAAAAAGATATGTATAAAGACTTAACAGTCAGAAACACATAGTATTTATCCTTTATTATTTAGACTGTTTGTAAGAGAATAACACTAGTGTGAGATTAATGCTCTATGTAGGAAAAATGGACACCTTGAATTTGTATATTTTAGAAATGATTAAATAAATTCAGAAAGTTAGGTCTAATTTAAAGATTAAGGTTTTATACCTGCTACCTATGATTCTGATCCTATATTCTTACTTTCCGTCAGTCAAATTCAGCATTTATTTTATGTTAAATAAATACTGAGCTGACTTTCTAAGTATGCCAAGAATTGTAGGGAATACTGATATTCTACAAGCAAGAAATCACTTGTTATTTCTAGTCATGCCTCATAAACTATTAGATATTATAGTATATTGCAGAATTTTATTTTATTTATTTATTTTTTATTTTTTAGTGGTACTGGGGATAGAACCTAGGGGCCTTCTACCTCCGGGCTACACTCCCAGACCTACTTTTTTATATTTTATTTGGAAACAGGGTCTCAAGCCAGCGGAGGCTGACTTTGAACCTGCGCAATCCTCCTGTCTCAGCCTCCCAAGCGCAGGGATTACAAGCATGCGCCACCACACCCAACCTATTGCAGAATTTTAACACATCCATATTTGTTGGTTTAATGAATAAACATGAATTAGAATAAAACAAGACTCATGTGTACATCTTCTTCTGTCCCTGTCTTCATCCTGAAGGAATTGCCATTATTAAATAAATCATTAGTGGCCCTTCATTCTTGCAAAGCCAACCCATTGCAATGGTAAAATTTTGAAAAGAAGGAGTTGTCCCTTGCAAATAACTATTAATCCTTTTATTCTTAGGAAGCGCTGCCTCTGGGAACCATACTATCTTATTATAGAATTGACTTCATAAGCATGTGACCAGTGAATGGCACAGGGTCCAGTGTTTGAAGTTTAATGCCCATTGATCATCATCTTAAAGTTGTAAGTAGTTTCATTTTTTATTTTGGTTTCGTAAATGCAAAGGTTAACTTAGGTTGTCAACTTGATTGGACAGAGAGATGCTTAGAATGAAAAGCTTTTACTCATCAAATGCTATGTTGCATGGATATCACTATCACTGAGAAGTACATTATGATGTGAGATGATAATGCACCAATAAAAGTATAAAAAATCCCCTGCAAAAAGTGAAGAATTAAAAGACTTCAGGATGTGATGATGAGATGATTAGCATGTGTGCCAGCAACTTGATGGGCAACTTGTAGGTAGGCCGCATTTTCTGATAGGTTTGGACTGGATGAAAGAAAGGGCAGAAGAAGGAGGAAGCTGCTTGAAGGCAAGCTCAATTCTTCCTAAGCAGGTAGGTGCATTGATGACTCTTTTTCTAACCGAAATATATAGAACTCAGGCTCCTTTACTCTTCCAACCTGGCCTTTCTGTCTTGGATTGGGGTCACATCATTGGTCCTTATTATCCTGAGGCTCTGGCTTTTTGCACTGAGTAGGTACTTGTTCCTCCAGCAATCTGATGTGTAGGTGGACCCTCTGAGACTACATAGCTAATCAGTTAGAAGCCAATTTAATAAATTATAAGCCGATTTGATAAATCACCTTGTATAATATATTCATCCTTTTAGTTTTGTTCCTCTAGAGAACCTTGACCGATATCATAAGTGAATTGCAACTGGACAACAGAGCATGTGTCACAGAGCTTGGAGCCTCCTTTCACAAAAGGACCTACATCCCACTGTCCTCACACCTCTCCAGTTTAAATTCTCATCTACAGGTTCTCCAGCCTCTGCCAAGAGTTACATGTTAGTTTAAGGTCTTTAAAGGGAGAGCTGAGGCTTCCATAAAGAAATTCTACCAATGGAGAACAGCTTCAACCTTTGTCTTAGTGTTTCAAGCTTGTCCTCTGGATAACCTACCCTTCAGATTTCAGATTTATAGAGCTAGATTCTATGATTATTTAAGATACAACCCTATTTTTGTGGTATTGATATTGAACCCAGGGGCATTCTACCTCTGAGCTACACCCCCAGCCCTATTTTATTTTTTAATTTGAAACAGTATATTACTAAATTTATAAGGGCCTCACTGAATTGCTTCGGCTGACTGCAAACCTGTCATTCTCCTGTCTCAGCCTCTAAAGTACTAAGATATAGGCATGCATCACCACACTTGGCTTTATAGAACTTTTAATGAATAGGTCCTATACATTGAACTCTGACACAAAGATTAAATTTTACAATACAAGCAGTCTGCCCAGAATTAGCAAAAAGAAAAATTAAGAACAAGAATTTATTTTAGAGCAATAGCAACGATGAATATTTAGCAATTAAAAAAAATTAAGTGTCTTTTAACTTTGTAAAACCCTTAATTATTTCTTGGCTTTATTTTCTCTACCAAGTGAATTTTTGCTTTAATTTTTTAATTAAATTGCATAGACTATGGTAAGAGGATTGTGAAAAGTCTCACTTATCAGAGGCTTCCATCACAATATTTTGTAGACTATCAATCCCCAGAAAATGTTTGCTTTGAAAATGTATTTATTACAATATATTAACCTAAAGGCTGGACATAATGACACACACCTGTAATATCATTATTTAGGAGGTTGAGATAGGAGGAGTTAATATCTGAGGCTAGCCTCAGCAACTTAGTGAGACTCAGCAAAGTAGAGAGACCCTACTTCAAATAGAAACTAAAAAAGGGGTGGAGGTGTACCTCCATTGTAGAATGCCTCTGGGTTCAATCTCCAGTGCTCCTCTCTATATACACAAAGAATATATTAAAGTGTGTGTGTGTTTTATAGTATCATAAGTTAAAAGTTTTGTGCATTAATTAGAAGTCAAATGCAAAACTTCACTTATCTAATTCACCAAAAACTAAGAAATTATGGGGTAGTAAAAAAATGTTAAGCATTTGTTGAAAAATCTAAGTAAAAATATATCTGTGGTGGTAAGTATAAATTGTCTATAAAGCCAAATGTACAGAGCAAAAAAAAAAAAGTGGCTTGAAATATCATGAGAAACAGAACTTTATCATAGGCAGATGCTGAAATTTGAAACTTTTGGTCATAGCTTCTGGTTTTCCTACCACAACCCCATAAAGTTGAGTGCATAAAATCTTCAGATAAGCCTTTTCATATCACACAATCAACAACAATCATGAATTTTTCTAGGAACTATATTTATATAAACAATAAACCTGACATCTAGGCATTATCCTACCTGAAAGAGATTCAATCTATTTCAAAGCATCAACGGTCTGGAATCCTTTCCCCAACTCATTTCCATCTCACTTTGTTTCTCAAAGTTAAAAGGGTGAAAGACAGGAAATGGAGATAATGAAAAAGAAATGTCAAAGTTTGTTCTCAGTTCTTTTTAGCAAGTACCTCATGAAAAACTGCCTTTTAAGGAGAAGAATTAAAACACATTGATTAGGATTATTAAAATTCTTAGTTCTGCATCACAATTTTAAATGCTTAAGGAAAAAAAAACTGCAGGCAAATTAAATGAATCAAGCAGGTCAAAAAGAAGACTTCTGACAAGTAGAACTTGTAATACTGAAGTCATCACTATTTCTCCTTTCTAGTTCTTTTTTTAATTTTAACATTTTTGATGCTGGAGATGAAACCCAGGGCCCCAGGTACACACGCTAAGTATATGCACTTCCACATTTCACGATAGACAAAACTGCTCACTTTGTGGCCAGGAAGCAAAGGAATGAAAGCAGATGGGAGGGCTCCACAATTACCTTTAAAGACACTCCAATGACCTAAAGACTTCCCAGCAGGATACACCTCGCGATGGCCCCACTGAGTCTCAGTGACACCATGAAAAGCAAGCCCTTACCAGGTAGAACTTTGGGAACACTTAAGAGCGAGCTATATACAACTATATAGGCTTCAGATACCATCTCAGGGTGTTGGCACTTGGGAGTCCCTTTTCCAGGAACATTCTTTCTCTAGACACATTACACATCTAAATCGCTTCTGTACCTCCTCCTCTTCAAGAATCGTTCTCTTGGTGGAACTGTCTTTGATTGCTAATGTAAAACTAAAATCATACCTCATTTGAGCTCCCCATCCATCCTCAGATTTGTTCTAGTCATAGCACATTTCACCGTGAAGCATCTATGGCTTATTATACTTTTTAATTTATCTCTTACAAGCAGAATGTAAATTCTGTAAGAACAGTGATGGAAGAGTGTGCTAATTGTTTTTAAATACAGTACCAAGAAAAAATGTCTTAGGTAATTGGTCCTCAATAATTGTTAGTAAAGTGAAATAAATATGTGATGTTGAATGAATATTCCTTTTTGTGTTTCCAAATATTTTAAATATAATTTATAATATAGCCTGATAATTGTGTTAAATGAAAGTCTTGAATGTTCATTGTTCTGTTTTGTGTTTTTAGGTAAGTTATCTTTGGAGGCTTATGACTATATTTTGGAATAATGGGCATGTTATTGGCATTAATTTTATTTTATTTGAAAAGGTTGATGTTTAGAGGCTAAGGGTCCTCCCATTCTTATTATGCACATGTGTGTGTGTGTGTGTGTGTGTGTGTGTGTGTGTGTATGTGTTTCTTATTTTATATTTATCTTTACAAGAATATTCAAAGCCGGGCATGGTAACACAAATTTGTAATCCCAATACTTGTTAGACTGGGACAAGAGGAGACTCTATTTCAAAATAAAAATAATATAGGGCTAAAAATAATATCATTTTAATGTAAAAAATATAAAAAATAATATCAATTTTATATTAATTTTGGTAGCTTATTGGTAAACTGCTGGAATTTAAATTATAAGTAAGTGGGACCCTCAAAAGTTACAGGTGTATGGCACAAAACTCCCAGTCAAATCTTAAAGTTTTTTGTTTCCTAAGATCTTAGGCAAATATAGATCAAACTCTGTCTCTATAGTCTTTTTTGCCAGCAGAAAGACTTTTTATTCTACTCTTTGAGGATAAAGGCCTCTTTTTGGTAGGGGCTCTTTTTTGTTTCTCTTCTTGCATGTTCAAGATCTTGTCTCTTTTCTCTGTGTCCCTTAACTGCCTAAATATGTAAAAAAATTCTTTAGATACTTTTTTCAACATCAAGTTGATTTTGTGGAGAAATTTTGATTAAGTCACCAAATTGCTGGAAACATCAATCTGGAAATTCTATTCATATGAAATTTCTGCAAGTAGTCATAACAAACACAGTACCAGTAACTCTGTCATTTGAAACAGAAAAAAAATCCTATCAAATTTCTGGAAGATAGAAGTACAAAATCAATATATTGGCAGAGCCATGCTCCCTCCAGTGCCTCTACTGGAAGATAAAACATGCCCGCCCAGCTTCTGTCGTCCTGTAGATTCTTTGGCTTGCAGTAATTTATCTCTGATCTCTATATTGTTCACATGGTTTTATCCTTGTGTTTCTCCATCTCTCCATATAGACTTCTTTTTATAAGGACACCAATCATATTGACTTAGGGATCCATCCCACTCCAACATGACCTCATCTTAACTAATTGCATCTTCAGTGACCAGTTATCTCCATTTGAAGTCATATTTTGTGTTACACGGTTAGGACTTAGGCACATTTTGAGGAAAAGCATGACTTAAATTATAATGTCACCTAAGGAAAGCAGCTGCTATTTAGCTCTCTTTTACTATTTTCATGTTAATATATAGATCAGGTATTATAAGACTATTTTTTAACTACAGCTATAAATTCATCTTTAAATTTTAAAAACCTGATTTTTTGTTTTGCTTTCTTATTTTATTTTTCAATTAATTAATTAATTAAATATTTTTTTTATTTTTATGTGGATAATATTGGAAAACGCATACATTCACACAGTGCTTGGTGCTCTTGCCCCCACTTTCCCTTTCCCCCTCTCCCAACAATGAGTGTCCAGGTTGACCATGCTACATTCACTCTTAGGCACATATTCTAATGTAGCTCCTCCATCAATATCAGTCTTCTTTCTTTCTTATACTTTCTTTCTAGATTTGCTGAGGTTTCCCCTCCATTATCTGGAGTCCCTCTGGTATTCTTAATAGGCCCAAGTTTGAACATGTTAGAAAAAACATATGTCCCTTCTCTTTCTGTGTTTGGCTGATCTCACTTAACATAATATTCTCTAGATCTTTCCATTTTTTTTTTTTTGCAAATGATGTGATTCATTTCTTCCTTACTGTTGAGTAGAATTCCATTGTGTGCATTTCCCATAATTTTGCAGTCCATTCATCTGTTGATGGAAAGCTAGGCTGGTTCCATATTTTGGCTATTAATAATTGTGCTGCTATGAACATGGAGATGCATATGTTACCGTAATTCTCTGATTTCAACCCCTTTGAAAAGATACCCATGAGTTATATAGCTGGATCATATGGTGGATCCATTTCCATTTTTCCTTAGAAAAACACTGATCCCCATAGTGGCTGAACAAGTTTGCACTCCCATCAATAGTGTAAATGAGTGTCTATTTCCCCACATCCTTGCCAGCATTTGTTGTTATTTGATTTCTTTATGCTTGCCACTTTTAGACAAAGGGGCCAAATTCATATACTGGAGAAAAGACAGCCTTTTCAACAAATGGTGCTGGGAGAACTGGCTATCCATTTGTAGAAAGATGAAACTAAATCTTTACCTCTCATCGTGCACAGGAATGAACTTGATATGAATCAAAGACTTGGAAATTAGGCCAGAAACTGTGAAGCTATTAAAGGAGGGCAGAGGCTCAATATGCCAATATATAAGCACAGGTAGTAACTTTCTCAACAAGACCTCCAAAGCATAGGCAATTAAAACAAAAATTAACAACTGGGAATCCATCAAACTAAAACGTTTCTTCTCATCAAATCAAGAACCTAAAGAGAAAGCCTACATAATGGGAGAAGATTCAGCCACCATTCTGATAGAGGACTAATATCCAGAATATACAAAGATTTCAAAAGACTCTACAATAGCAAAACAAATAACCTAATCAAGAAATGGGCAACTGAATTGAATAGACACTTCACAAAAGAAGAGATACAAATAACTAATAGATACATTTAAAAAAAGGTTCAACATCATTAGCCATCAGGGAGATGTAAATCAAAACTACACTGCGATTCCATCTAACCCCAATCAGATTGGCAAACATAAAGAAGTTAAAAACCTGACTTTTAAATGTTGAGTATTTAACAAAAAAATTTTGAATGTTATAAGCCAGTATTGCTTTCTGGCCAATCAAAATTCAATTGCTTAGGCCGGGCGTGGTGGCACACGCTTGTAATCCCTGCGCTTGGGAGGCAGAGACAGGAGGATCGCGCAGGTTCGAAGCCAGCTGCGCGGGCTAGCGTAGGAGACCCTGTTTCCAAATAAAAATGTAAAAATAGGTCTGGGAGTGTAGCCCAGAGGTAGAAGGGCTTCCAGGAACCCCAGTACCACCAAAAAAAAAAAAAAAAAATTCAATTTCTAAAAACAAAACAAAACAGAATAAAAAAAACAAGCAAAATCAAAAAACTCCACTAGTGGCTGGAATTGGTTTGTAGGCTTACGGATTTTCAACCTTTGCAACATTATGAAGCACAAAAGATCACTTACCTGATGATTAGTATGAGCCAAGACAGAATATTTTTTAATAAAGAAGAGGACCATGAAGTCACATAGTTACCCACAAGAGATAAGACATGGGTTAAAAAGTCCAGAACTAAAATTTTATGTCTCTTTGCTCATCAAATAGGACTTCAGAGCATGGATTGGAATTTATTCATCATTATTTTTTACATATTTTTAAGAAATTGGCCAGGTTTTCCTGTTCAGACTAGATTTAAATTAGGTTCAGTCTGTGAGAAATCGAGGTTTTTTGCTAGAGGAAAGTGTGAGGATAAAAATGAGAAGTGACAGCCCTCATGGGAAGAGAAAAGAAAAAAAAGGATTTTCAAAAGCAGATTTCAGAATTCCAAAAATCCTAGCAATCTGGTATCATTTGGAGGACTTTGGAGACCTGGAGGGCACTGCCATTATAACTCACTTCAGTAACTCATGTTCTCATGTACCTTAAACAGTAAAAAAGTGTTTAAATAATAATTTATTGAAGTGTACAGAATAAAAAATGGAATATTTAGAGAGACTTTTAACCTTCAGGGAAAGTAGTCAGCAGGCCTGAGCCAAGACACCTAAACTGGTCACTAAAATAATATTGAAGTGAGTCATCTTGATTACTAGCTGCCTTACTGTACCCGAGGGAGCCTCCACAGGTGTTTCTGATGACCTCTCATTCAGCATCAATTGAAATAATGGCTGTCAGAGTCAGAGGTGAAAATACTTACTGTTCTAGACCTTTGGGAACTACCTGATCTGCTTCAGTATAGTTGCTAAATATATTTTCTATTATTTTTATTGCTGTAAATATTTACCAATTAAAATTATTTCATTTTTATCCTGACACTTAAAGTGTCAGGGATTAAGTCCATCTATGAACAATTGGCACAATTAGGTCAAATAACTGAAGAAATGACTGGGTACCTCATAGGACATTGCTAAGTATTCATAGTAAGAAGTTTTTTTTTTCTTAAAAAAAATTTTTTTAAAGTTGTCTGCTCTTGCTCTGATTTCAAACAGAGGAAAGAAGTAAACTTCTAGTTGCAAATTGACTATCCTAGAATTTTACACAGAGAATGAGCTGGTCAAAAGGCTGAGCTCCTTAGTTCCTTTAGTGAAACATTTTTATTTAGTATTAATACAGTAACTTGGGTTTTTTATATCTTTTTCTATGCAATCTATAACATTTTTTGTGGTACTGGGGTTCCTGGAAGCCCTTTTACTTCTGGACTACACACCCCGACTTATTTTATATATTTTAATTATTGGAAACAGGGTCTCTTAAGCCAACACAGCTGGCTTCGAGCCTGTGCCATCCTCCTGTCTTCGCTTCTCAAGCACGGGGATTACAAGCGTGCGCCACCATGCCCGGCTGCAATCTATAATTTAAGGTAGAACCTGAGAGTTTCTTAATGAAAATTACAAAGATTTGACAAATCACTTTTCCAAGTCTATAGTAAATTCAACAAGTTAGTAAGATTACACAGAGACCTTGAAGTCAGATACCATGTCATCCCTCTGTGCTATGGTGCAGGTTATATTTTCTATTCTTTCATTCTTTCTTTCTTTCTTTTATTATTTATTTATTTATTTATTTATTTATTTATTTATTTTGGTGGTACTGGGGTTCCTGGAAGCCCTTCTATCTCCGGGCTACACTCCCAGACCTATTTTTACATTTTTATTTGGAAACAGGGTCTCCTAAGCCAGCGCGCGTGGCTAGCTTCGAACCTGCGCGATCCTCCTGTCTCTGCCTCCCAAGCGCAGGGATTACAAGCGTGCGCCACCACGCCCGGCCTCTTTCTTTTATTTTTATTTTATTTTATTAGGTACTGAGGATGGAACCCAGGAGCATTCTACCTCCGAGCTACACCCCCAGTCCTATTTTTTATTATTTATTTTGAAACAGGGTCTCAGTAAGTTGCAAGGACCTTCACTAAGTAGCTGAGGCTGTTCTTGTACCATGATCCTCCTGTCTCAGCCTCCCAAATATAAAATTACAAGCATGCGCCTCCACACCCAGCTTATTCTCTATTCTTGTTGGAAACATTGACATGGTGAGTTTGCGTAATTAGAAAGAATTTCTTAACTTCCAAATGTAATTTGTCATTAAAAATAACAAAACTGCATTCAGTGAGTACAAATTTGTTGACAAGCATTTATGAATAAATATCAGTTTATTTGCATTACATTGACAGACTTCTCAATATCAAATTTCTTAGAAATTTAAAAAAAAGAAATCACTAAAATATAAAAATACTCTTCACATACTCCCAGTAATCTGGAAAAGAAAGATGAATATTACATAAATATTTAACAAATGCAACAAATGTATAATATATGCTTCTATGGTTGTTATAAGTCAACATTTATTATTTCAACAAATATAGCAAATATATGAGTATAAGTATATAATGACAATAAGTATAGACTATAGAAATATTTTCATTATATATTTAATGTTTAAATACAAATCAAGCTGGGCTTGGTGCTGCACACTTGTAATCCCAGACATTGGGAGGCTGAGACAAGAGGATCATAGGTTCATGACCAGCCTCAGCTACTCAGTGAGGCCCTCCACAACTTACTGAGACCATGTTTCAAAAAATATATATACATATAGGGCTGGGGGGCTACCTTGGAGGTAGATTGCCCCTGGGTTCTATCTCCAGTACCTCAAAAATAAAAAAGTACAAATCATATGTATAGTTAGTTCATCACTATTTGGTTAATAGATAAGCATATAATGTTTCAATGTATAAAAACATTAAATTGAAATCCAAATACTTGGACTATTTTACTTTTTCAATACGGCAACACAATGTGGGGCAAACCATTAAATCACTCTTGATCTCTGTCAGTTTTCCTGTAAGCAAGTTTTTACCTTTGTAGACAAAGGTTCATTTTTTTCTCTAACATTTTATGAATTTTGTAAGACTACTTAGGTCATTGTTCTCATTTAACAGATGAATAAAACTAAAACATGGATAGACACAATGACTTGCTTAGGGTCATACAACTCATTTGTGTCCAAACTGGAAACATAATCAGGTTTGCTGATTCCTAGTGCACTTTCTACTACTGATGCAGATACTGATCCTGCTGCAGAGTCTGAACACCTCAGGAGAATGATTTTCAACTATGGACAAAGGAAAAAAAGGATTTTGGTAATTTAGGAAAAAGTGTAATTTTCTTACTTGAACGTGTCACCATTTTAAGGAATATATTATTTCAGTTAAGTCAAAGAACTAATTAGGTATTATTATACATTATATGAGTATTTTACAAGTCAATTAGACAGTAAAACAACTTCCAGGCAATACCATCTGATTTGCTTTTATTTCTCTTTTAAAATCACTGAAGCAAAATTGCATTCATTTCAAATGTTCTAAAAGTCTATGTGGCCTATCACACTTTCTCCTAAAGCATTATGAGGTTTGTTCTAGGCTTCAGCAAAAGAACATTTCTGTTTACTTCTGTAATTTCAGTAAGGTCACTAAAATTCTAAATGTCATTATTTTTCAGAGACTAAGAAAGTGCGCTTAAAAATATTTTAAAAGCCAAGTACTGTGTGAATATATGCCATTGTCAACGTGATCCACACTATGATGTGAGACTATAATTCACCAATGAAATAGAAAATATTTAAAAGCAGAAATAGGACTTCTAATCTTATTAAAATGGTACAGTTTATTTTTAAAAATTAACAAAATGTTCATTGTATATATTATCTGAAAATATCCTATTCCAAGCAGAAAAACAACAAAAACAACACAATAAAACTCCCCTTCCTCAATTCATATTTTGAAACGTAAATCTCTAATTGTACATACAGATGGCATCACAATAATCATTTCAATAGAGATTTTTATCAGATTGCTTTATCTTCACCTCTGATTTGCTCAGTAAATACTTTTCCTTTCTTTATTGTGAAGCTGTCTTTGGTTTCTGAACACAACGGAGAAAAATAAGAGAATCCAGCAATTATTAATCTTTTACTCTGAACCTGAATGTTAAACATTGCAAACTTGTTTCTTATTTTAATGTAATAGTGAAATATATGTGACTAAGTATTATGGGGATGTCTCTTTATCTAAAAATTAAAGCAGGTTTTCTTCATTTCAAAATAATAAATTTGGCTGAAAAATGTGACTTGATGTAAAAACTGTGTGTGTGCATATGTGTGTGTGTGTGTGTGTGTGTGTGTGTGTGTGTGTGTGTGTGTTTGTGTATTACTAGGATTGAACCCAAGGGCATTCTACATCTGAGCTACATCCCAGCCCTATTTTTTTTATTATTTATTTTGGAACAGGGTCTCACTTAATTGCAGAGGGCTCACTAGGTAGCTAAGGCTGCTTAAACCTGTGATCCTCTAGACTCAGCCTCCCAAGTTACTGGGATTACAAACATGATCCAATCACACCTGGTTTTTTTTTTTAAATAAAAAGTATTCTTTAAGGAACTGTTGCTACAACATTGCTTTGCTAAATAGATGGCTATTAGAAAAATAATTTCCATACAGTTAAATTGATAACATGTGCCAGGCACTATACGCGGTTCTTCAGATATATTACTTATCTTTACAAACAGCCCATGGAATGGGTATTTTTTTTATCATCTTTATTAATGAGTTAACCAGGGGTCCAGTAATTAAGTTGTCAACATTTTCAGGGGAAATGTCTGCTGGGGATGAAATTAGAATTTAATTTTTCTACCCATATACTATATATTCAATGTTCAGTAATAATGATTCCCAAATGACTGTTTTGTTAATAATCAACAATTACTTTAAAATGATAATTTGGTTATTAGAAAGAACTAGAATTTGATCAGGCATATAGGCCAAGCATAAAACTCTGCAAGTTTGATATTGCAATTTTCTGATTTATGATGTGTAAATTCATATCAAAAAACAGCAACGAGCAGAAGTGGAACTTGAGCATTTCTTTAGAACCATGTTACTGAATGTCTAGCCCACAGTGTTATCATGTTACAGGAAACTATTTGAAATTCAACGAGTTTTTTCTAACTAAACTTTTAGTAAGAATTGTAAAATATGTCTTTAGTGAATTTAAAGCATACTTCAAATCACACTTTAAGGCTATATCATTTGTTACATTGCACCGAATAAAGCTATCATGGAAATCCCAGAGATGGAGACAGAAGCCAATGAGTCAGTCAGCACTGCTTCCACTCCTTGTGATTTTTCAGTTTCCTTAGCCATTATTTGTTTCCCATGACATATTTATTATTTATTTGTCTTCAAGAACAGAACACATAAAATATACCTTGTTGTTTAAATGAAATAATTTCTCATTTTAGATTGATCAATTGAGATTCAGACTCCTTATCAGGACTCTAGAATCCTTGGAGACTCTTAGAATTTTATTGGGGCAGTATAGTTATACATTGTAGTGAGATTCTGTGGTTTCTATGACTCAGTTATACCACTCCTCAATATCTTACCAAAAGAATTAAAGTTAGAAAACTTTAGAGATACATGCAGGCCCATGTTTTATCAGGACAATTTACAATATCCAAATTATGGAATTAATTTAGGTGTCCATCAACAAATTAGTGGATAAAGAAAATGTGGCATATACACACAATGGAGTTTTACTCAGCCATACAGAGGCACTATGGAATCTTCTTAGTGTCTACTTGGGTGATTTCTGGGTTTTGTAAGAGGGGAAAAGAAGTGGAAAGAAAACGTGGTATATTTGGTGTATTTCACATTTCATGCGTACCCTTTATAGTTTTCTGTTTTCTTGTATATGCTTTATGTGAGTGTATTTTTCTTTTCCTGCAGATGTGTAACTTAGGGAGATCAGAAACTATGGCAACACTGTCCTCCTCAAAGAAAGAAAGTTGAATTCAGCAATCCCTTGGTTGGCTCATATAAGCCAGTCCTATGGTGAGATATAAGCCAGATTTTCCCTTGGGTAATCTGTCATGATCTTCACCACAGTGGTTTTGTTTAATATCTACCTTCAAAAAATTTTATAAAATTCAGAGTTTTAGAAACTATTCTCAGAGGCTCATTTAATCTCAAATCACTGTGAAAAATTAGAATTTAACTTAAGTAATTTATGTACTGGAAAAAGTACAAAGCCATTAGAGACAATTACTATTTGTATAAATCTTTGTAAAAATATTTATTGACCACGGGTCTATAAATCTAGGGAGAGTGTAGATCAAAGGCAAAATACCAGGGGTTTCAATCCTCAGGACTACAAAAATAAAATAATAATTTTACAAGAAGAATGTTGTTAATTTCACAGAAGAGTAAAACTATCACCATTACCTTTTTAAATTGTTGCAATGTATATTTTATGTATATGGAATATACATAAAATACACATATATGTATTCTAATTGAAAGATTGTTATATCATGTTAAAATAAAAACGAAATAGATTATGAAGTAAAACAGGCAAATTCTCCTAGACTCTCTACTCATCTTCTGGTTCCCATAATCATGAGCTTTGCAGATGGTGTGATCCTAGGCAACATGTCAAAAGAGATTTAAGGTTTTTTTTTATCCCCTTCCTTACTTACTTTTCTTGTTTTTATACTTTATTATACCCTTAGTAAAATACCAAGATATTATGCTTGAAGTTAGGAGGGTGGGCTTTTTACTTATTGCAAAGTGTATTAGCTGTGTTATCTTGGATGGCAGGTGACCCAGTGGCGTGATATTAGACTACATGCCTGTCATGTTGATAAGCATGAGATTAATGTACTCAGCACTGCAGCTTCTCACTGACCTGACTCTATGTTCCTGGCTTGTCCTCATCATATTTGCTTCTGTTCTCAGTGCTGACCTGATCCCCCATGCCAGGAAAAATTTACCAGTTTTCAACTTTGTCTCAATCCTGATAAATCCCCTGTCAAACTATGAGAACTGTCGTCAACTCTGACCCAGAAAGTCACCATTCTGCAAAGTCTGATCAGCAGTTACTCTCTTATTCATTTTATTTATAGATATCTTTTCCAATTCATCCTAGAATTATATTTTTCCATATTTATACTTTTTTTTAAAAGTATCTTTGGATGATAAATCTTAGAATCATCATTCCCTCACCAATAGGCAATGTTTTTAGCAACTCCAAAATCATTATGTCGGTGGCACCAGAAAAGTTTTTGTGGTAATGGATATTAAACCCAGGTGTGTTCAACTACTGAGCTACATTCCCAGTTGTTGTTGACCTTGAACTTGTGGTCTTACATCTCATGTCTTAAACATTAGGATTCTGGTCATGCACCACTGTGTGTGGAAGTAAAAATTTTTTTAAATTACTTATTTATAAATGTCCCTCAAACCTGCTTAATGAACTGCATTTGAGTTTAATTTTAACAAACTTTCTATGAGCCTTGCAAAGTATCTATAGCATATACTTTATTATTTTTATTTTTTAAAGTTTTTTTATTTTTTATTGGTGCAATGTATTCATACATCATAATGGTATAAAGAAAATACTTTTGTAGACATACATGCACACATCGCCCAGTAGGCCCCTACACGATCCCCACCCTGTTCCCTCCCCATCCCTCCTTCCCATGCTTGGCTTAGTGGTTGACATCTAGTTTTATAGCAATTTATCCAATATTAACGATGATAATCTCACAAAACAGTTTCATTTGTCTGATACCAAGCTTTTGATGACTAAAAGATAACAGTTCAATATTTCTTTTTGCTTTCTTTTTTACCAGAGAATATTTTTTTTCTGTTCTGGTTTTTTTTTTTAGGTGAAGCTATCATACATTTATTTATTTATTTTTCAGAAAAAAATCTATCCTGATATGGAATATGGCCTCTAGATACCCAAAACAATCTCAAAGAAGAACAAAGCTAGAAGATGTATATTTTCTGATTTCAAACCATATAAAGCTACAATAATTGAAACAGTGTAGTACTGTTCCAGAGGCAGATATATAAACCATGGAGTTAAATAAAAGCCTAGAGCTAAATTCTTCCATATATTGTCAAGTTATTTTTGACAAGGTTTCCATGAACATTTGGTGGAGGAAATACTAATCTTTTAACTAAATATTGTTGAAAAATAATAGTTACATGAAAAATAATAAAATTGGTCCCTTACCTAACGTATTTACAAATATTAACTCAAAATAGTTAAAAGACCTAAGTATAAGTCTTAATACTATAAACTTTTAGAAGAAAATCTGGATCATAAAACCTCCCAACATTGAAATTGGCAGTGATTTCTTGGATATGATTTCAATGGCGCAGGCAATAAAAGGGTAGATAAACTCCCTAAAAAAAAAAAAAATGTATATCCAAAGACAATGTAAACAGTTAAAAGTTACTGATAGAATGGTATAAAATATTTCCAAATGCTATATCTGAAGGTATATTATTATTCCAACTAGAAATCCTAAAAATTAGCAACAATAAAAGCAAACAATACAATTTAGAGATAGGTAAAAGACTAACATAAATAATGAATCTCCACAGATAACCAATCTTATTTGTCTGTTGGATGGAAAATCTTGTTTCTCTGGCTCTGGTGTGTGTTACCTATTTCTTCTTTGTAGTTAATCTCTTTGAGTATTTTCTCTAGCGCTGGTTTTGAAGACATAAATTCCTTCAGTTTCTGTTTGTCGTGGAAGCTTCTTATTTCCCCATCTAATTTGATAGAAAGTTTTGCTGGGTAGGAAATTTTTGGCTGGAAGTTGTTTTCTTTCAGAGTTTGGAATATGTTACTCCAAGCCCTTCTGGCTCTCATGACTTGGTTTGGGAAGTCTGGAGTGATTCTAATCGGTTTGCCTCTGAATGTCACTTGGCCCTTTGTTTTTGTTGCCTTTAAGATTCTCTGCTTGGCTTCCACAGTGGTCAATTTGACAATTATGTGGCGTGGGGATACTCTTCTCTGATCCTCTCTAACGGGAGTTCTATAAGTTTCCTGGACCTGTGTATCGACCTCTTGCTCTATGTTTGGAAAATTTTCTGCTATTATTTCCTTGAAAAGATTGTTAATCCCTTTGGTTTCACCTTCTTTTCTCTCCTCTATTCCAATTATTCTTAGGTTAGCTCTCTTAAAATGGGCCCATATTTCTTCAATATCAGATTCCTGCTGTCGGATTTTTTTTTCTAAATTAGAAACTATGCGTTCATTTTTTGAATGATCATCTTCTAGGAGCGAGATTCTATTCTCCATGTGGTCTAATCGGTTGTTTGTACTTTGAATTGAGGCCTTTACTTCATTAATTGCATCCTTTATCTCTCTTTGGCTCTCTCTGAATTCTTTTCGAAACACCTCTATTATTTCTATAGTTATTTTCGTGATTTGATCTTCTATAAATCTTTGCATTTCTGTTTTATCAGGTTCTGATATTGTGGGGTTGTGGGCATTCATTGCTCCATTGTTATTCCTCTTTCCCATGATTTCGGAAGTTTGTGCCTCCTCTGGGTTCTTCCCTGGGTCACTACAATTTCACTTAAGGTGCTGTGGATCTCGAGACTATGGTATCTCAGTTCTCACTACTCCTCTACTGGGTTGTATCGCAGAGACTCAGACCCAGGGAGTCAATTGAGGCTGCTTTAGACCATGGGGGGTGCCAGGTTGGGCGTTCTCCTATGGTGTAATATCTCTGCAACCACCACTCCCCCACTGGTTCAAATCCCTGGGAGTACAGTACTGGGATTTCTCCTGTAGGGGCCCCAATTTGACTCACTGTTGATTGTGCAGATGGAACTGTCGTGGACTCGGTGAATTCACTGCTGCTGCCGCTGGTAGCAATATGGCGCCACTGCTGTGCCCTCGGCCATGAGGCTGGTGTATTTCTTTTCTGTTTTTGAACTCCACTCTGGGTCCCTGCAGGGTGCGCTGAGCACAGCCCCTGGGAGCTTTAGGTGCACTCTGCGCCGAGAAATCTGCTGAATCCCACCCGGCTGATCTGCAGCGGCTCACCTCGGCTCAATGTCCGCCGCTCCTCTCTGGAGCTTGGTAGGCTGTTGAGTGTGTTGGTCTGGTGCCGTCCGGTGAAGTCGCCGCTGCTGCCAGCAGTAAGGCACTGCTGCTGCATTCTCGGGCGTGAGGCCGGTGTATCTCCTCTCTGGTTTCTGAGCTCTGTTATGAGTTCTCTTCCTCTCTGGAGCCTGGTGCTGCAAGGCAAAATGGCGCCCGCCACTTCACGCTGTGGCTCCGGCTGCAGCACTGCTGTCTGATTTCTGGTGTCTCGTTTTTCCAGCCCTCTTTTTCTCTGTCTCTTAAAATTACATTTTTTGTTTCTCTGCTGATGGTGTTTTCTGGCTATGAAAGACGTTGATTTTGTGGTAGTAGACATTGGTTGTTAGCGGGGCTCGTAAGCCCCGTTTTGCTCTGTTGCCATCTTCTCGGAAGTCTCTAGCATATACTTTAGAAGATGAAATTGCCTTGAAGTCTCACAGCCTAGTTTACCACATAAGCTCTGTGACCTTGGGCTTGAAACTTTACATTCCTGAGCATGAATTATTGTCATTCTGTGATATCATTAAAGAGAAGAAATAGTAACAAACAACTCATAGTATTGCACAAATTAAGAAAAACAAAAATAAGATACTTTACAAAGTTCTATATGCATAGGCGTTAATAAAGTGAACAATGATTAACATTAGATAAATTCTGTGCTTTGCACTCTAAGTATTTTTATGTACTGTAATTTAATCCTCACCATATTCCTATGAAGTTTTAAGAAGAAGATTTTTGGTCTCTAATGATTATGGGATGGCCTTTATTTATTTCTCCCCAGTGATTTGACAGGGAACTGGATGTGTTGTACAAACCCAGGAAGAACAAGGTTGCAGATTGATTACAATAGAGTGTCATGTTTGGACAAAGGATGTCCCTGAAATGTCACTCTCTATGTCTAAGAATCTAGCCAACTTAGTGACCAATGAGAGTCTTGGTCAAACTGTCCAGATAAATATGTTCAAAGGACACTGGTTTTTGCTCATATTTGCTGGGAATTAGGGTAAGTAGGTGTTATCTGTAAAAAGCTACTTTCTTGCATGTATGTCAAATTCCTTCGGATGCTGGTCATACAAAAAAACAAAGCAAGTTAATGAGTGATGTCACTGTTTTTGTAGCCTAACATACAGAAACAACTCCCCGCAGTACTGGTGCAGAACTGAGAGCCCTGTGGAGAGGATAATGCCTCTCATCTGGTAATTTGCTCCTGGTCAAGGCATCAGGAAGAATGGAAATGCTATTTTCTGAAGAAACATTGTGAGAGGAGGAGACATGGTTGAGCCCCATGAGGGATGGAGCTGCTCTCTCTCCAGCAGGTCACTACTGGGCCTACCCTGTAAGCACTTTACAATAAACTTTATGCCTTTTATGCTCTCTCTGGGTACTTTTCTTGGTCTCCCAGCAACCCTAGCACATCTGAGTTGTGTACAATACAAATAGTTTGAATGAACAATTCTTTAGCTGAGCTTACAAGATTCTGAAGAATCTTATGTCAGGAAGATTTTTTTTGTGTGTTACACAGAGCATGAGGCATAGAAAGGGCATACAACTTCCCCTACACCATACAGCTAGTGAATGACAGAGCATGCAGATGGGTCAATAATGTGTAGCACTTCTTAACACTATTAACGTTAACATTAGTGTTATTAACACTAATCAGGCAATATAGGAGATTTTAGAAAAAAAAACAAACAAACTTTGGGTTCTTTAGCCTTTAGAGCTTCCTTCAAAGAATGCTGCAATCTTCCAAAAGTAAAATAAAATAAACCCCCTTCATGCACATTTTTAAATAAAATAATGCCATGTTAGGATATGGTAAGTCGGGCATGGTGATGCTATCTTGTAATTCCAGTATTTGGGAGGATGAGAAAGGAGGATTGCACTGATTCAAAGTCACCTTCAGCTACTTAGTGAGGCACTCAGCAATTTAGTGAAACACTATTTCCAAATAAAATATAAAATAGGTCTGGTACTGTGGCCTTGAGGTAGAAAGCCCCTGGGCTCCATTTACAGTAACACACACACACACACACACACACACACACACACTCAAACACACAGTTAGGATATGCTAAGTTTTATGTTAATAATATTTATTATTCATTTAAATGACACAGCAGTTGTATCGTCATTTTATTTCTTTAATTTTGGAGGAAGATTATTTGTGTCAGTGAGAGTAAAATAGTTTACTTACCTATAAAATAACAGGGTTGATTTAAGAGTGTTTCTGAAAAAACATCACCACCGGCGGCAGCAGCAGTGAATTCACCGACCAGTACAGCTACATCTGCGTACTCAAGAACAGTGAGTCAAATTGCGGGCCACAGAGGAGAAATCCCAGTACTGTACTCCCTGGGACTTGACCCAGTGGGGGAGTGGCGGTGGCAGAAATATCACACCATAGGAGAACGCGCAACCTGGCACCCCCCCATGGTCTAAAGCAGCCTCTATCGACTCTCTGGGTCAGAGATTCTGTGATACAACCCAGTAAAGGAGTAGTGGGGTCTGAGATACTACTGACTCGAGATCCAGAACACCTTAAGTGAAGTCATAGTGACCCAAGGGAAGAACCCAGAGAAGGCACAAACATCCGAAATCATGGGAAAGAGGAATAATACTGGAGCAATGAATGCCCACAACCCCACAACATCAGAACCTGATAAAACAGAAATGCAAAGATTTATAGAAGATCAAATCAGGAAAATAACTGTAGAAATAATAGAAGTGCTTCGAAAAGAACTCAGAGAGAGCCAACAAAAGATAAAGGATGCAATTAATGAAGTAAAGGCCTCAATTCAAAGCACAAACAACTGATTAGACCAAATGGAGAATAGAATCTCGCTCTTAGAAGATGATCATTCCAAAAATGAACTCATAGTTTCTAATCTAGAAAAAAATATCCGACAGCAGGAATCTGATATTGAAGAAATATGGGCCCATGTTAAGAGAGCTAACCTAAGAATAATTGGAATAGAGGAGGGAAAAGAAAATGAAACCAAAGGGATCAACAATCTCTTCAAGGAAGTAATAGCAGAAAATTTTCCAAACGTAGAGCAAGAGGTTGATACACAGATCCAGAAAACTTATAGAACTCCCTTTAGACAGGATCGGAGAAGAGGATCCCCATGCCACATAATTGTCAAATTAACCACTGTGGAAGCCAAGCAGAGAATCTTAAAGGCAACAAAAACAAAGGGTCAAGTGACATTCAGAGGCAAACCGATTAGAATCACTCCAGACTTCCCAAACCAAGTCATGAGAGCCAGAAGGGCTTGGAGTAACATATTCCAAACTCTGAAAGAAAATAACTTCCAGCCAAAAATTTCCTACCCAGCAAAACTTTCTATCAAATTAGATGGGGAAATAAGAAGCTTCCACGACAAACAGAAACTGAAGGAATTTATGTCTTCAAAACCAGCGCTAGAGAAAATACTCAAAGAGATTAACTACAAAGAAGAAATAGGTAACACACACCAGAACCAGAGAAACAAGATTTTCCATCCAACAGACAAATAAGATTGGTTATCTGTGGAGATTCATTATTTATGTTAGTCTTTTACCTATCTCTAAATGGTATTGTTTGCCTTTATTGTTATTAATTTTTAGGATTTCTAGTTGGAATATTAATATACCTTCAGATATAGCATTTGGAAATATTTTATACCATTCTATCAGTAACTTTTAACTGTTTACATTGTCTTTGGATATACAATATTTTTTTTTATTTTTTAGGGAGTTTGTATACTCTTCTGTTGCCTGTGCCATTGAAATCATATCCAAGAAATCACTGCCAATTTCAATGTTGGGAGGTTTTATGACCCAGATTTTCTCCTAATAGTTTATAGTCTTAAGATTTATATTTAGGTCTTTTATCTATTTTGAGTTAATATTTGTATATGGGATTAGGTAAGGGTCCAATTTTATTCTTTTCCATGTAATTATTATTTCTCAACAATATGTAGTTAAAAGATTATTAATTCCACCACCAAATGTTCGTGGAAACCTTGTCAAAAATAACTTGACAATATATGGAAGAATTTATATCTAGGCTTTTATTTAACTCCAATGGTTTATATATCTGCCTTTAGAATAGTACTACACTGTTTCAATTATTGTAGCTTTATATGGTTTGAAATCAGAAAATATATATCTTCTAGCTTTGTTCTTTTTCAAGATCGTTTTGGGTATTTAGAGTCCATATTCTATATTAGGATAGATTTTTTTTGAAAAACAAATATATAAATATATGATAGTTTCACCTAAAAATATAGAAAAAAAATATTCTCTGGTAAGAAAGAAAGTAAAAAGAAATATTGAAATGTTATCTTTAAGTCATCAAAAGTTTGGTATCAGACAAATGAAACTGTTATGAGAGATTATCATTTTTAATTTTGGATAGATTGCTATAATACTAGATGTCAACCACTAAGCCAAGCATGGGAGGGAGGGATGGGGAGAGAATGGGGTGGGGATCTGGTTGGGGCTGACTGGGCGATGAGTGCATGTATGTCTACAAAAGTTTGTATCCCTCTATGATGTATGAATACAATTCACCAATAAAAAATAATAATAAAAAAATAAAAAATAAAATAAATAAAAAGTCCCCAAGGATTGCAAACTAGTCTAGCTACTATGGAGATCAATGTGGGATGATTATAAAAAATGTAAACGACATGGTTTGCGTAAGTTATTCTTAAAAAATTGGCAGTGTAGAAGAGAAGAAACTTTATTTTTCCTAGACATTGAATAAATGAGCAGATTCATTAGAACATTTTAGAAATGGCTTTAAAGCCTATTTGAAACGCCGCTGGTTGAACAAAATAACGCTCTTTCTTACAGTACAAGAAAAAATATTAATGCCTAATTCTTAAAAGTTCAGAGACGTCTTTTGCTTTATTTTCTGCTGCATAAACATAAGCATTGAGAGTTTCAGTGTGAGCAAATAACTAAGCAATGGAACTAACTAAAAAATGGAAGAAAATTGTATCTCCTTTTTATCTTAATTAAAATGACATTGATGTGATTGCCCCTTTATTAGGAATTAATCATAGCATTTTTTATTGTCTGTATAATGTATTTTTGCATACATTTTATTTATATGTTCAGTATTGGGGATGGAACCTAAGGGCATTCTAACTCTGAGCTATACCACCAGCCCTATTGTTTATTATTTATTTTGAAACAGGGTCTCACTGAGTTGCAAAGGACCTCACTAAGTAGCTAAGGCTGTCCACGAACTGCGATCCTCCTCTCTCAGCCTCCTGATTGCTGGGATTACAAGTGCGTGCCACTAAGCCCAGCTCATACATAGTTTTAAACTAGTTGTCTTGGTATCTATTCTTATGCTTTTTATTTTTGAAACAAAGTAAAATTTTAAATTAACTTTTATAATTACCATCAATTTAAGCCCCCAAATATTTCTTTTCACATAAGAAGTGATATACATTTTTCTGTGTAAGTAAAATACAGATATTTTTTAACTCATAGTGAAGATGGTGCATGGAAGTGGCAAAGTTCATTAACATAAATGAGCAAACTGATGAAAGACAGGAGGTGACAATCTCTAAGTCTTTTTCATCTTAATGAAATAATACAAGTATTTTGGAATACAGGCCAAATATAGATTGAGGAAAAGGAACCATATTCTTCATAGCTAGATCCTTAGTGGCAAAAGACAGAACCTTTCCTTAGCTCATTTCTGTTCCCATAAGAATAAAGATGAATTAGATTGATGATTCTCAAAGTGTGAGGTCAGAAACAACAGTATCTGTATCACTTGGAAACAGGTCAGAAAGGCAAGTTCTCAGGCTTTGCCCTGACCTATTGAGAGAAACTCCTGACAGTGGGACTCAGTAATCTATGTTCTATAGGGCCCTCCAAGCAAGGTTCGTGGCTGCTGAAGTTCTAGAACCATACAACTAGGGCAGCACATAGACAACATCACTGACCGTGATTTACTAGAAAATCAGCCTTACGCTATTAACTTTAGTAAAAGTAATTTTAAAACTAGTCTTGGCCTAATGAGTGATCATAAAGGTTTAGAAATTGGAAAGAGAAAAGTTTACTTCGAGTTTAACTCTTCTATAGCAGGAAAGTAAATATCATCCGTAAGGAGTCGATTGAACCAAGCACATTCAGATACTTTGCTACTTTTTTTGTTGGACTAAAGCAACAGCATGCAAAAGCCACATAACAGACCTATACATTTAATACTTTCAATGCAATGAAAAACTGGTGGCTATTTCTAATGATATGGACCAAACAATAGTAACTATAGTGTTATTTGGATGTCTTATCGTCTTCTCTAGGACCTCCATGTAGAATTTATTACTCATATTTTGTCATTTTAACAAAATATCCGAGGAAAGCAACTTAATAAGAAAAGAGGTCTATATAACTTGCAGTAGTACAGGTTCAAGAGTGTGACCCTAGCCAGGCATGGTGGTGCACACTTGTAATCCTAGCATTCTGGAGGCTGAGACCAGAGGATTGCGGTTCACGGACAGCCTCAGCTACTTAGTGAGGTCCTCCGCAACTCAGTGAGTCCCTGTTTCAAAAAATATAAAGAATAAAAAAATGGGACAGGGGGTGTAGCTCTGAGGTCAGATGCTTCTGGGTTCAATCCCCAGGCTCACAAAAAAAAAAAAAAAAAAAAAAAAAAGAGTGCGGCCCTGGCATTAGCTGAGCTCTGTGTGGGCCCTCTTGATGCAGTACATCACAGCAGATGACAATAGCGAGAGCAAGTATGACAATGACAACTAACCAGAGTCCCATGAGAAATACCTTCATCCCTCCTAAAGGCAGTCCTGCAGTTTACCTAAAATCTTCCCACTGGGCCAAACCTCCTAAAAGTCTACAACCTTCCCAGTACCATATTGAGATCCAAGCCTCCGTTATAGAAAAATTCTATAGAGACAAATTATATTCAAATCTTAATATAGCCCCATAGCTGATAACACAAGTAAATGGCCCACAGCCACTGCTGATTGGACCAAAGGTGAACACCTAAACCAAACTAGATTCTTCTCAGGGTGTATTTATTGAGGAATTAGGAGGCTGAGGCCATGAAAGATGAGGCTGACTGGGCCTGAGTACTCAAAAGCAGAAAACTAAGGGATGTTAGAGAAAGTAAAGACTAAGTGAAACAAATGCACAGATACTACAGTATCTGGCTGTGCAGTGGTGTGAAATCAGAGGACAGAAAGAAAGAGAATGAATATGTTTGCTTATTTCGCTCATGGATTCTAATTTCAATTGTGTTTTTCCTCCTCAGATTTCCTGTGACAACTCAATATCTATTCAATAAATTGTCAGAGTTTTGTTGTTGTTTTCATTGCTTGTTGGATAGATTAGTCTAAAGAAGTTTTCTGTTACTGGAAATATGTTTCCTATGATCCTACTTATCAATGAATATAAGCATTAATTCAAAATATCAATATAGTTTTCTTATTAGCTATTGATTGAGAGCACTGGCTAGGATTTTGTGTTTTAATATAAAATCTCTTTTGCAGTAGAAGAGAAATCTTACAACATAAAACAACAGCAAATATTGTACTGCATAGCAGTTAAATTTATTTTCCTTTATTAACTGAAGGGAAAGGAACATAAGAATTTGATTTTATAGACCAACCGACAAAAATTGAGATGCAGATTAATCAAAGCCAAAAAGCCAAGGCAATTTTTCAAAAGATGTACACAGTACATCTATGCAAAGAAAATCCTGATGTGCAGACACTAGAGAAAGTGGCAATGAAACCTAGAGGACTGGAGCCCTGCTGCAGCTTTCCAAGCATGAGTGCCAAGGGAAAGAGGAGGAGATGATGAGGCTGAAGAATAAAGCAGGCATTGGGCCAAGCACTTTTAAAACACAAAACATGTTCTTGGACAAGCCTGACTCCAGTGAAAAGGCAGGCAGAATGTGACATCAGATTCCAGATAATTTTTTTTACCTAAGTTAGCAAGTTAGATATATACTTAAGTTATATATCTGGCTCTGAAAATGTTCATGATAAGGACAGGAGGGGAAAACTGAAAAGCATTTGGAAACAGGAAGAAGATTAAAGGTTTTAACTCCCCTTAGATTCTGTGATTATACACATATTCTTTTCTCACTTTTCCTAGCAGAACATAGAGAAATAATAATATTTCAGTCAGCACACTCATTGCTGTGACGATAAACCTGAGGGCAACAACTTGGAGGAAGAACAATTCATTTGCTCACAGTTTTAGAGATTTCAGGGGTTCAGTCCATGTCAGGCTGGGTGAAGTCTACAGATATCCTAAGATGGCATAGGAATCAGTGAGAGAAAAGCTCAGTGGATCTACTTTCACATCACAGAGGTTGGAAGCAAGAGAGAGCTAGAGAAGGGGGTTCATGGGCGGAAGCATTGTCCCCAAGGCTACTTCCATAGTGACCCACGTCCTTCTGCCATATCTCACCTGCCTAGGTTACCACCTAATACATTTTTTATAATGGATTTATCTACTGATGATATTAGAACCCTCATGATTTAATTTGATCACTTTTGAACATCAATACATGAGCTCTTTCATGGGACATTCTAGATTTAAACCATAACAGATGACTTGAATACTGAGGGCCCTGTTAAATAATGGGAAACAAGGATCCGTCCATTTAGCATGTAAGTTCTTCCCAGGAAAATGAAATGGCTCTAATATATTTATTTAGGTTGGTTTTAAATGTTTTTATTTACTTTGAAATTGAGCATATCTTTCTGGAATTTAACTCTGACCCGTCATTATACTCTTAGGGGCATAAATAAAATTAATGCTTTCAGGTTCAAATGAGAATGCAGATCAAATAGCTGAACATATTTATTGTGTATATCCTTGCTATATCACCACAGAGTCCTTAGCATCTTCATTATAAATTAAGATGTCTTATATCTAGAAAGAGAAGAAAAGAAAATTCTTTAACTAAGCTTAGATCAAATAATGTGCACTTCATGATAGAGTCTGTGGGATGCTGATAGTAAGCTGAGCTAATGAAGCTTCATAGGAAGCCTGGGCACAACTAAAATGTTTCATTCTCAGATCTTCCACCTTTCAGACAATATACAAAAATTTCTTCCAAAACTGTTTGCAGATTATCATGATTCAGGAATTTTCTCTGTATCCTGAGATGAAAACCACTCCTTCTTTCTAGGTCTGTCAGTGTTGGTAGAGGTAGCCTATAGGAAGAGAAGATGCCTGAGATTCAAAAGCATGCATGTGATATGTTTATAAGCTGCCCTCTATTCTAGGAGCTCTACAAGATAGAATCATCTACTTAGCAGGTTCAGTTCCCTTTCCGTTTGCCCAAATAAAATGTGAACAAGAACAGTATATAAGCTGTCCAGTTATTAAATCCTCCTAGAGGAATTTAGATTCCCTGTGTTAATAGAAGGGATGATGCACATTCAGAAGGAAGTTTAAAGTATAGCACAGGCTTAAAGAAAATGACAGCCTTATTGATAAACCAACCAGAAATTTTGGCTTTTATGACAATGTAGCAATTTTCATTCCAAGATCTTAACATCATAACAATTGTTTATCTCTCCAACTAGGCGTTTTTTGCACACCATGATAACATGTCCTCGTATCTTTAATTTTTAGAGGGTTTGTTTAATTTAAAGCCATAACATGCCAGGTGTGGTGGCACACACTTGTAATCCCAGCAATTGGGAGGCTGAGACAGGAGGATGCAGTTCGTGGACAGCCTCAGTTACTTAGTGAGGCCCTTTGCAATTCAGTGAGACCCTGTTTCCAAATGAAGGATAAAAAATAAGCTGGGAGGGGTGTGGCTCAGAGGGAATGCCCCTGGCTTCCATCTCCAATACAGCCAAAAAAAAAAAAAAAGCTGTAACATTTTATTATCTTATTATCTTGATATATTAACTCTTAACTTGGCAAATTAAACCAAAGAGTCATATATCTTATGGGTTTTTATTCTTATCATTTTGGAATCACTAAAAATAAGAAACTTAGTAATATCTATTTAAATAACAATTGTTTAAATAAACAGTGGCTGGGGCATAGTCACTCACAACTGTGTTTTCAGTATTTGAGAGGCTGAGACAGGAAGATCCCAGGTTCAAGGGCAGTCTCAGAAATGTAGTAAGACTCTCAGGAACCCAGAAAAACAAAAATGTTAAAAAGAGACTGTAGAGTAGCTCAGAGGTAGAATGCCCCTGGGTTCAATCCTTAGTAACACACACATACACACACACATACATACATAACATACTGAAATAATGAACAATTTATTTTGAATAGTAAATAAAAAGAAGTCAAAATGATAAGAGGAGAAAACATATTTTAATCAGACTAAAGCAAAATAGAACTATTCCTGCAATGTAGTTATATTAGTGATATTTATTTATTTATTTACTTGTTTTGTGATTCTGTGGATGGAATCCAGGAGCTTTCTTCTGAGCGACACCCCTAGCCCTATTTAATTTTTTATTTTGAAACAGGGTCTCACTGAGTTGCAAAGAGCCTCACTAAGTAGCTGAAGCTTTCAGAGAACCACAATCCTGGGTCTCAGCCTCCAGAATGCTGGGATTACAAGTGTGAGTCACCACGCCCACAGTCTATGCAGGTGACAAACTCAACTTGATTCTTTTTTTTTTTTTTTTTTCCCCCGGCCTGGGAATGGAACCCAGGAGCATTCGACCTCCGAGCTATACATTCTGCCCTATTTTTTATTCTTTATTTTGAAACAGGGTCTCACTAATTGCAGAGGGCCTCACTAAGTAGCTGAGGCTGTCCACTAACCGCGATCGTACAATCTCAGCCTCCCGAATGCTGGGATTACAAACGTGCGTCACTATGCCAGACTACTTAATTCTTTAAGAGAATCAAAAATTGAGGAGAGCCAGACATGGTGGCGCAGGCTTGTAATGCCAGCATTCGGGAGGTGCAGACCGTAGGATGGCGGTTCGCTGACAGCCTCAGCTACTTGGTGAGGCCCTTCCCAATTTAGTGAGACCCTGTTTGAAAAAAAGACTAGAAACTAGAGCTAGGGGTGTAGCTCGGAGGTATGGTGCCCCTGGGTTCTATCACAAGTACCGAAAAAAGAAAAAATTTGAAGTGAGGCATAACTTTGCCCCCATATAATTCGTTTTTAGGTGTATATTTATTGTACTCTAATAGTTTTATTATAAGATTGCATTATATTTTGCCAACAATATTTTTTTGTGGTACTGAGCATTGAACCCAGGGGCATTCTACCTCTGAGAGACACCCTCAGTCCTATATTTTTATTCTTTATATGGAATAGGGTCTCACTGAGTTGCAAAGGTCCTCATTAAGTAGCAGCTGAGGCTATCCATGAATTGCGATCCTCCTGTCTCAGGCTCCCCAATTCTGGGATTAGAAGCATGTGCCACCATGCCTGGCCTGCCATCAATTTGTGAAAATATTTTAAATTTAAAAGGGAGATATGTTATTCTGGCACAGTGTCATTTAAACTGATTAACTGAAAATGCACAAAATATAATGTAATACAACAGAAAGAAAAAAGAAATATAATTGATATATTAAGAAAACAATTATATACAAGTAAAACGAAATGAGGCAGAAAAAAGTGTAGAAGACAATAAGAAAAAATTACAAGAGAAACAACACAAAATAGTAAGAAATACAGTATAAATTCAATTATATTAGCAATGGTCTAAATTTATCGATTTAAAATATTTTTAGAATGAGTAAAAAACATAAGACCTAAAGACATGTTGTCTACTTTATAAATATAATGACTATATATATATATATATAAATTTAAATTATATATGAATATGTATGTATACTGTACTAATTCTATTAAAAATAGAATTAAAGTTGGCATATTAATTGCAGATAGAACAAACTTCAGAGCAAAGAAAATCATTAGTGATAAAAACAAACATTACAAAATGATGAGGGGGTAAACATTTAAAGATATAAGAAGCCTTAATGTGTATGTCCCTTTAATACACCATCAAAGTCTAAGAAGTAAACTTTGACATAGCTGCAAAAAGAAACAAATCTTCTATAACAGATTTGTTCAGAAATGGACTGATTCAGCAGTCCGACAACCAGTAAGAACATAGTTGATTTCAATAGTACATTCAAGTAGCTTATAAATGACTTCTGTAGCTACTCCGTCTAGGAACAATGAATTACATATTTTTCTCAATTTCAAGTGGAACATTCACTAAGTCTGGGCCATAAAACAGACCTTAACAAACTTGCAAGAATAGAAATCATGTAATGGCCATGCTCAGACCATAATAGAATTAAACTAGAAATCAGTAACAGAAAGATAGCTGAGAAACCTCAAGATATGTGGAGGTTAAAGAACACACTCCTGAATGACTCAGGGATTAAAGTTAAAATCTGAATAGAAATTTTAAAAAGTATTTTGAACTAAATGGAAATAAAATACCAAGTTACAGAAATTTATGATTTGTAGCAAAATAAATCCTTAGCGGAAAATTCATACTATTGAGTACTTAAAGTAGAAAAAAATGACATAAAATCAATAATATAACCTTCCAATTTATAGAACTAGAAAATGAAGAACAAATGAAATTTCAAATGAGTAGAAGAAAAACATAATAAAATTGTGATTGAAATAAATGAAATTAAAAGCAGAAATTTCATACTAAAACAATAAAACAAAAATATTTTTTTATTTGAGAAGATCAGTATAATTGACGATCCTCTAAGAAAACTAAGGAAAGACAAATAAGATTTATATTTCTGATATCAGAAATGATAGAGAATATATCATCACTACAGATCTCATGGACATTAAAAGGATAATAATGAAATTTTATCAATAACTTTATGTCTACAATTTTGATAATATAGATAAACTAGACAAATACCTTTTAAAATACAACCTACCAAGCACACACACAAGAAGAGATGAAATGGATAGGCCTATATATATTAAATAATTTGAATTGATACTTAATAATTTTAAATATTAGAAAACACCAAGCTCATATGTGTTCACAAGTGAGTTTTATCAAACATTTAAAGAAGAAATAATTCTTTCTAATATTTCCCCCAAAATAGAAGCAGAAGATACTTACTAAATCATTCTAAGAGACCAACTTTAATTAATACTAAAACCAGTCAAAGATAGGCATGTTTGTGTACACCTATAATCTCAGTATCTGGAAAATAATGAAGAGGATCACAACTTTGAGGCCAAACCAGCCTCAGCAACTTAGTGACACCCTCTCTATTTCAAAATAAACAAAAGGATCTGGAGTTGTAGTTCAGTGGTAGAGTATCCCTGGATTCCATCCTTGGTATCACATAAATAAATAAGCAAAAAAAAAAAACAAACTACATACAGATATTTCTTATGAACACAGGTATAAAAATCTCATGACATATTAACAAACCAAATTCATCAATGGAGAAATAACTTCTAATGCTCTAAAACACAGTAGAATAAAAATAGTTGACAATAACTTATCATACATTTTTAAATAGCTAGTAGAGAGGATTTTGAATGTTCCTAACACAGATGATAAATATGTGATGTGGTACTTCTGCCAGTTATCCTGATCATTACAAATTATATACATGTTCTGAAATTTCACACTCTACCCTATAAATATGTAAAATTTCTATATACCTTTAAAAATTTTGAGAAAATGAAAAAGAATCACACACTTCAAGCATGTTGGATTTTTCTTAGATATGCAAGGCCAGTTCAATATCTGAAAATCAATTAAATTAATCCATCACATCAATAAGCTAAAGGAGGAAAATCACTTAATTATATCAATAAATGCAGAGGAGAACATTTGGCAAAAATCTCTAACCTAGTCATTATTAAAAATCAAAACTAACAAACTCCCAGCAAGTTGGGCATAAAGGGCATACTCAAGCTCAAGGAGAATATAGTAAGTCTCAGGCAGAATACTAACATAAAAAACAAGCAATTTTCAAGAGTAGATAGCCAGCTTCAATTTCTAGAAAACTGAAGCCACGTTTTCGAGAAACAGTTCATTTTCACTAAAAAAAAACAGTTCATTTTCACTAAGATGATAAAAGAATTGGAGTGAAAGTGCATTCTGGGGGACATGTACCTGAGAGGTCTCTTGTTAGTACCAGAGCCTGGTCCTCTTGCTCATAGTTTACTCTCTGATGTGACCTCTCAGTCATTGTATTAAGTACTATATTTAACTAACACCATTATTTATATATTGGCATCAGATTGTATTAGTTCTAAACCCTTATCCAACTACTATCTTGATTTCTACCATTGAGTATCAAAAACATTTTAAACAAGCCAAATGGAATTCTTCATCTCTCCTCTCTTTTTCTACTTCTTCTTTCAGATAATCAAATTATTTCCAACAAAGAAGGAATAACTTCTATCACACTAATGCACATCCATGATGTTTCCATAATAATAATTACTATAATTAGTAATCACTTAAAATGCAGTAAGTACTGTTTTAAAGGATTGTATAACATTTTTTAGGACCAAAGTAAACATAGTCCCGCTGCCTGTTCTAACAACAGTAGGAAGCAGGACATTTTCCTGTGACTGATGTTTCCAAATAAAAATTTCTTGTGATTTATTTCTGGAAATGTTAATGTCTTTCCACATCCCAAGAAAAAGCTCATAAGAAATTAGATAAACTTTTAAAATCCTCTTATTAGAAATAGAGCCTAAATAAACATAAGGAAGTTCAAAGGAATCTACTAATGTGGCATTGTAAGCAAGACCTGAGCTCCCTGACCAGGAGTTGAAGGATAAATCAGGCATTTCTGAGAAGAAGGACTGGTGCCATATGATTATTCAGGCTTGCTCTGGGACTATTTCTGTTCTGTAAATGTGGTTTCATGGTCATGTGTGCTAATAATGGTGAGTTATTTTTATAAGTAAAAGAAAGAGTGAAAGTTTACAGTCGTTTTTTTTTAAACAAATTCTATTTATGGTGGTGCAAAAAATAGTAAGTCTTAGAAAAATAAGTTCTTAAATTGGCAATTTGAGATGAGATTGTATGTATCATTACCCTTGTTAAAGCAACTGATTATTAGGTTATTTTCAAACCATCCAGTAGTACTCATAGGTGGTTTTATATGTTTGAATAGTAGCTTTAATCCAAAGTTGCAAATACTTTAACAAGAAATTCAGAGATAAGAAATGTGAATATTGTCAGAGTATTCTAATATAAAATTGAAACATACCCAAAAGCAACATTAATTTTCACAACAACCAAAGTAAAGTCAAGCATACAAAATTTTCATAGCTAAAATATAAAGTGACCAACATGAATAAAATATATTCTAATGGCCAACTTAAAATAGTAGTGCTTAGTAAAATTCTGTTTTAAAATAAATTAAAAATAGAGCTGGTGATGTAATGCAAAGATAAATGCCCCTGGGTTCAATCTCAAGTACCATATATATACAAGACAATATTGTTTGTATACACTAAAATTTCTTTTTTTTTTTTTTTTTTTTTGGTGGTACTGGGGTTCCTGGAAACCCTTCTTCCTCTGGGCTACACTCTCAGACACATTTTGTATTTTTTATTTGGAAACAGGGTCTCTTAAGCCAGTGAGGCTGGCTTCGAACCAGATCGATCCTCCTGTCTCCTCCTCCCAAGTGCGGGGATTATAAGCGTGCGCCACCACACCCGGCAACTAAAATTTCATTTTGAAAATAACACTTAAATAATATTTTGTGTAACACTTTTTAACTTTAAACTTTTTAACTTTAAAATGATTATTACTTTTTAATTTTTGCTTAATATTTCATTCATTTATAAAACATTTATTTTAGATATCAATTTGAATATTACTGAAAGATATAACCTCATTATATCAGTCAACATTTTCACTGCTATGACTCAAAATATCTGATGACAGTAACTTAGAGTAAGGAAATTTATTTGCTCAGAGTTCTGGTGATTTCAGGGTTTTAGTCCATGTTTGTTCAGGTAGTCTATGGAACTTGGAGCATGACATGAGGAGCAGAGAAAGCATGAGTGAAGAGACTCTGCTCTTATATCATGAAGACTACAAGCAGAAAGAGAACAAGAGAAAGAGGAGATATAGTTCCCAAGGCCACACCCAAGGGTCCCTCCTTAGCAACCATGCCCTACATCAAAGATGACTGTCCTGTCTACCCCACGTATAACATGGCCGCCTTGTGAGGCCTGGGTGTATTCTAAATTCAAAAAATAATATTGTCATAATATATTAGTTCATTGTGGTAATGAAGTATGTACTTATTTTCAAATGTAGATAAAAGTTTTATTCTAATTTAATCACAATAAAGTCATTATATAATTGTGGAAACTCATATTTAAAAATAAGTAAATAAATTGTTATAAAAACAAAATAAACTTTTTTTGTAGTACCAGGGATTTAACCCAGGGGACTTCTACCTCCAAGCTAGACCCTCAGCCCTATTTGATTTGAATTTTTATTTTGAAACAGGGTCTCAACAAGTAGTAGAGGGTCTTCCTAAGTATTTGAGGCTGGATGAAAACCTATGATTCTCCTCTCTCAGTCTCCAAAGTACTGGGATTACAACCATAAAAATACCATACCTGACTAAAAATGCATTCTCAAGAATTCCCAAGGTTCTTTACACATTCTAAATTCTTATTCTGAAATTCTGAGTATTAACATCTCACAATAAATTGGAAATATTACCTGTTCCTATGCCAATTAACTCTGAAATGGGAATAGCTTTTCATAAAGTGCTAAACAATACTGAGTAAGCAACAAAAATTAATCATTTGCTTCTGGAAAGTAAGTTTATGATTCAGCCATAGCATTTAACCTTCGAGAGTAGCCACTTGTTCATCAAGAACATGCTCTTTATTGGCTATGATCATCAACCAAAAATATGATTTCATAAATTCTGTCCAATCCCAGACAATTTCCTAACTTGTAAAATCTTTACCAAAAACCACTGTTCAGGCCCTTAAAATGATAGAAATATCATCCCTGTTATGAGAAATTGCTAAGACTGTCAAGCTGATGTTCTACCATGGCAAGTCCACCAAATTAAGCTCTTCTTGACCATATATATATATATATATATATATATATATATATATATATATATATATATATTGCAGATCATAAGTTGATTACTCTATAACATTTGTATAGGTATTTGGGGAGAAATAGCATTACGTTCATACTATCAGTAAGTTTATTGGGCCATAGAGGGGTTTAGCAACTTGTTTCATGTCTCCCTGATAATAAGTATGAGGGCAAAGATTCCACAAAATTTCCCTCTCTCTACCATGCTACACATATTCCTCCATGAAAAGTTTCTCTTTTTCTAAAACTGCAGGTTGATTTCATCTATTATTTTTCAACTCTTTCCTTTTGTTTCACATTATAATCAACTTATATCAAGACAATTGTCTATGAACTGATCTTGCTTCTAATTTTGCCTGTCTTGAAATCCTTCTCCAGATGGCTAACTTGGAATTCAAGATCATCTTTGAATTTACAGGTTAGATCTTTACATAAAACACTTTTTTGTGGTGCTAAACTGAATATACAAATAAAAAAAACTTAAGATATAGCCCAATCTAAAAATTTAACCCTGCATTAGATGATCATTGCTACTTCTTTGGACTTATACTTTACATTTTCTTTATCATTTTATCATCCTTCAAAACAGTGACCTTGAAGTCTTCAAATACATGATTGAGCTTTATTACCCATTTTGGATCTTCAAAGATCTTAATGGTAATCAAGAGGAGAGAATATTTAGAATACAAAGTAGAATTCTATGTAAGCCACATTTTACTTGGAGTTCTTATTTCTTGAAACATGGCCACAAACTTGGTTGAAATTCTAGTTTCATAGTTCAGTAAATCCATATCATGATTAGGAATTTTGTATGTCTTCAATCTTCCTCTGTTCCCTATTATTCCCAATGTTTGTTTCATACTTATTGCTTAAATTTTGCTGCACAAGATGTAGTACAAATTTCTTATTTTCACTAGAAGAAATTTAAAGAAAATTCAACTAGGTCACGCATTTTACAAGTTTAACTTTCCAGGGAGTATTGCAGGAACCATGGAATTGTGCGTTGTCAGTATTTTATGCCCTAAAACCTTCTGCCTCACTCACTTCTGATATTCGACATCTCCAGCCAAAAACATTTCCATGGAGATATATGCCAAATCATTATGCTGGTTATAGAATTATTTTATATATATATATATATATTTTTTATATTATTTTAAATTATATATATATATATATATTTATTTATTTATATATATATATATACTCATATGCCTTCTCCTAATAAAATATTTATAGCTCATAGGAAATGACCCCTGATGAGATATAGATTATTAATAGTTGCAGATTGGTATCTGTAGACTTGTGGATGAACACATTTTAAAAAATTCTGTCTAAAGAATTATATAAGTTGGTCATGGTGTTATATGCCTGTAATCTCAATACCTGGGAGGCTGAGACAGGAAGATAGCAGGTTCAAGGCTATCCTCAACAACTTAGTGAGACTCTGTTTTAATATAAAAAAATAAAAACAGAGCCAGGTGCAGTGGTGGATGCTTGTAATCCCAATTCTCAGGAGGCTGAGACAGGAGTATCTGGGGTTCTCGGCTAGCCTCAGCTACTTGGAGAGGCCATTTGCAATTTAGTGAGACCCTGTTTTAAAATAAAGAATAAAAAATTAAGCTGAAGGAGAGCTCAGAGATAGAATGTTCCTGGTTTCAATCCTCAGAACCACACACACACAATAAAGGAGTATAGCTTGGAGGTAGAATGTCCATGTATTCAATCCTCAGTGTGAAAGAAAGAAAGAAAGAAAGAAAGAAAGAAAGAAAGAAAGAAAGAAAGAAAGAAAGAAAGAGAGGAATGAAGGAAGGAAGGAAGGAAGGAAGGAAGGAAGGAAGGAAGGAAGGAAGGGGAAAAAAAGGCAGAAGAAAGAAAGGATTGGGTAGAACTTTCTTCTGAAGGCTCTTTAATGGTCTTTCTGGCTCATCTCTAGGCCCAGGGTAATAAACTTTCTATCCAGGCATGGTGGAAGATACTTGTAATCCCAGCATTTGGGAGGCTAAGACAGGAGGATCGCGGTTCTCCATTGCTGCTGTTAGACTCTGGAAGAGTTGAGTTTCCTCGTGTTCAAAGCTGCCACTGTGTGTGTTCTCTCTAGGACCCACTAGAAAATGAGGGTGGAAAGAAGCATTCTATGTGCCTTGAGATGATTATTAAAGCGACACAGTAGATTCTGATGTGTTTGGAATTTATTGGTGGAAATGTGAACCAATCTCAGAAGAGTCATCCAAATAATGAAATGACAAAGTTCAAGCTAATTTGTTTTTCCTTTTTTACAATACAAGAAAAAAAAATGTCAAGGCTTGAGTCTGCCTAAGAGTGTGCTGGAACTCCCAACAATGAGTGTCCAGGTTGACCATGCATGTGTATATTTTAGAATACTATGTACCTTAGATAAAAATTCTACCCATAGTGACTTTTTTTCTAAGATGTTCTCATGCATGCTTTGCTCTCATGCATGCTTTGCTTCATAGTCTTTTAAGTAAATAAGTCTTCAGTGTATTTACATGTGATTTGAGTTTCCTATCATATTTGTACAAAGATGTTTTATGCAAGATCAAATATTTTCTTAAAATGAAAAAAGTTAGACAATGTTTACTCTTAGGTTATTTTTTATTGATTCTTTTTTATTATGGAACTATTGCTTTGGTATGATAATTCACTAAGTATTTTAACTTTATTTGAAGTTATTTTAAGCCATATAAACTATGTGCCTGATCTTTTGGTAACATTCTTGGAATGTGGATGCTTATGATATTCTTAAATACTTATTGCATCATTGATATTCTTAAATATTGATTGTATCATTTTACTGATTAATGCATTATTTGATTGTATTCCCTATTGTCCTCTCATGTTTATTACCATTATATATTATTAAAGATTTATATCTGGATTTTTACAAGTATTTTGGCAAAGCCTTTTGAATGCTGCTGCCTATATTATCAAGGAGTAAAAATTTAAAGAGGGTGACATTAACTTTTATAGATAACAGCATACAAAATAATTGTGTAAAGAACATAAAAATGGATTAAGAATTAAATATCAAATATTTAAATCTTTTATGCAATAGTGATGAGAAATGTTAAGTGATAAGTGACAAAAACAGCATTCTCTAATCCAAGCAAGACTTCAGTGTGGCTAATTTAATCTTTTTTAATTGGCATTAGTGCCATGACCTAATGGTCATTCTGTGAGCCACAGTAGTCAGATAAGTGAAAAAGGCAAAGTGATCCCATCAACTGTGTCAAGGCTCTTCTGTGAACAGAAAAGGATAATTAGGCAAGATTTATTACGAAGATATTTTGAGAGAATTTTAAAAAGAAAAGAATATTTGAGGCATGAGTCCAGAACTTGAAGAAATCAGCACAGGGAAATGCAATGGATCATATTTGGAGTATTTCTTCTGCTTGGGACAATTATGAATTGACTTTGGATTTTCAATTGGGGAAACCAAAATCATATTGGCATTTTATGAGCACTTGTTTACATAACATAAACCAAGAGTGAAGATTTAAGTAAAATGAAGAAATTGTTTCTTTTCTTAAGGAAACTGAAGTTTTAAATAAGAATATATATCCTTTCATATAATTGTGTTCATGACATATAAACTTGGGGACATTAAATAATCATCCTCTGCCTGCCAAGTAGACTAGAAGTTCTCAAAGAGAGACCCAGAAACAGAGATAACAGTAGAGATTAAAAATGAGAGAATAATACTATCTCAATCTTTGAATTTCCACATTTTATATTTTTCTGTTATCTGACCACCTTTCTTGTATTTATTTATTTATTTATTTATTAGTTTGTTTGTTTTTTTGTTTTTGCCTTGATGAAGAAGAACCTGACTTCATTTCTTAGTGTCCTAATTTAAGTGAAGCACATGGGTTAATGGTCAAAAGGAGGAAAATAATAGACCAGGTATTCATACAGAAGAAGCATTGTGTGTGTTTTTGTGTATAATTTATAATAAGTTATTTTATATATAATTTTATAATCCATATACTTATATAATTATGCATAATTATATGTTACATATATAATTTTAAGTGGTGGGTTCTGTATTTCTCAATTACTTTCTAAATGATTTTCTTAAAATGCTACTTCTTCTGGGTTCTGTCTTGGAAACTATATTAGATATATGCAAATACTGGATTGAGGAAATCAAAGCTCTGTCGATATATATAGATAGATATGGCAAAGAAACATTTTACTTGGCATTTCACACTCTGTTGTGTGGTACAATTAGATTTTTGCAAACAACAGCAAACATGATTTGATGAGGGATAAACATTCTCTTGTGCTTGAGTACGAGCAGCAGAATCAACTCTGGCTCTTGTCTTTTTCATCCTGTGCTGCTTTATGGAAGCATTCACTGTGGGCTATTTCTTAGACCAAATCCTTCAATTGCTTTTCTTTTGTGCAGTTGACCTCTTGCTGTCCTGTAGGTACCCTTTCTTGCCTACACTGACAAACAATGTGCAGAACATCAAACATATGGTTTTCAGACTCTCAATCACGGATAAAATATGGAAGCCACACGATAAGCCATAGCTATCACTTTAACAGATTGAATGTAACGTTTATCACCATTGTGATTTTATAGCAGTTATTTAACCTTTCTTAATCTCTGCTTTCTGGTTTGTAAATGGGAATAATAATGTTCAGGCATAGGGCTATTAGAATTATAATAAAGTAACATATGTAAAGTGGAGGGCGTGGAGTCTGCCACATCAGAGACAAAGGCACAATTAGTACTACTATTACTTGTCTAGAGAATTCCCTTAACACTCTGATTCTGAACTTGGTCACGTTATTGATGACCCAAATGCATTTGTCCTCCATATGTACGCAGAAGCTTTCAAACTTTATTTCCAGCAGCAGAGAGCGCTTAGGTAATAACTCAACTAAAGAAATTTTTTTCCCTTGAATGAATTATGCTTCTGGTGTGCTAAATTTTCTCAAGGCAGTCAACCATAAAAATTATATTATGTATTTCTCTTGTGTAACTTGTGTGGAAGTAGAGTTTGTCAAAACTGGATGCTCAGCATTTAATGTGACTCTCCACTGCTTTTCATCCTGAGTCAAGCTGTATATAAAGAGGGTAAACAGGGAGGTGTGAGGGATACAAGCTAAAACTAACAAAATGAAGCATTAAATAATAAGGGGAGAATTTTTAAAAAATAGCTAAAATGAAGTTGGCAGAGAATGTTAACTAATGGCCATCTTTTTTTATAAGTGAAAGCTAAATATGCCTAGTGTATGCCAAGACCTAAAATTAGGGAACTTTCAATGCCATTGAATCTTTAATACTCATTGCTGAAATATAGAGCAGATGTCTCTCTGACCTCTACCTAATTGAACAGGAATGTCAGGGGGAGGAGAGTCATCAATCTCCAGATTGTCTTGTAGAAGGTCCTGTGGATTTTCAACAAATGATACTGTTATATATAGAATATGAAAGAAGATTATGTAAAATTGAAAGAAAACACCATGGCACCTTTTGTAAATCTTCATTTATTTCCGGTAAGCATTGCTACTGAAGATATAACAAAGAATTTTTGCTTTCTTTGTCCAATCCATTGCAGTATTGAATTTTAATATATCCTTGATTAAATTAAAAGAGTTTCAAGATCCTGAGCATATCTTGTTTATTAGCCACCTTGACCTGGGGATCAAATGCTCATCCACAGTCCCCCTAATTCTTGCTCTAAGGTAGAGTTACACTGCATACCACAGTGTTTCCGAATAGGTCCCTACCTTTTGCAATCATTGCAACTTATAAATACCATTAGCATGGAACATGATTGCTGATCTACTTCCATATTAAACTAGGAGATATCATGGAGATATCATGCTTCCTATTACTCTTTGTATGCAAGCACCTAGTATGGTTGTCAGTCCCACTCTTTAGTACAATGTCTCACCATCTCTTGCCTGAGTTTTTGCAACAATCTCTTATAGCTCATCTCACCCTCCGTCCCACCCTGTTTCACACCAGAGTGATCTTTTAGACACCAAAGTGCAGTGCTACTATTTTACACACATTTCTCTACAGGTTCCTATTGTTTAGGGAAAAGAAATTTAATTCTTGCATGAACTCATGTATAAACATTATTAATAAAATGATTATATTTTGTTCCAGTTTTTTAATTTCTTTCAAATGTGTTATTCAATGTAAAACAAATCCCCAGGGTGACTCATATATTTTTGATATTTGCTACTTGGATGAACAAGGAAGTAAAAGAAAATTAAATCAATGACAATGTATCACTGTGGGATAGTGCAGGACTTTTATGGCTCAAGACAGTGCTTTTTAGCATGGTCAGAGAATGACTTGTGCCTACTTTGTTATGAGAAAGTTTCTAGGTTCTTACTATAATCAAGCCAACACACACACACACACACACACACACACACACACACACACACACACACCACATAATAGTATTGGGGATTAAGCCCAGAGACATTCTACCTCTGAATTACAGTTCTTTTTATTTTTAAGCAACATCTTGCTAAGTTGCTGAGGGCCTTGCTGAGTTGTTGATGGTGGCTTCAAACCTCCATCCTTTTGTCTCAGCCCCATAAATACTGGGATTACATCCTGGGCTTCAAGCCTAGAATTTAGATTTTTGTGATATACCATGATATTCCCAAATTTAGCCTACTCCCTGATAATGTTTATATTCTTATAGTTTGAGAACCACATCCTTAGGCCACAGGATAAGTACTGAAAGTGAGAAACATATTGCAGGGATTGAAGCCTATAATATTGAACCTCAGAATCACCTGAAGGCCCTATGTATAATATTCTGAAGGCTAGTAATAAACAATATTTCTCTAGAAAATGCTGGCAATAGTTATTTATTACCCATGTACCGAGTAGCATTGTACAATTGATTTATTATGGGTTGTGATTTAAAAAGTTTGAAAGCCCTTGCTCTAGTGAAGAAAAAAAATTGTAAAGCAATATAATCTCAATATCTATATGTGGATATTTATGCGTACTTTTTAAAAAGGTGAATGCAGAAACAATCATATGGGTCAGTACATTTTCACCTCTCTTTTGCTGTAAGCTGAGACCAGGCGGAGGTGTGCAAGTTCTGAAACACTGACTCCTGTAAAACTGTGGGCTGGGGTCATGTTTCACATTAATTAGAACCCTTGGTGTACATTATTTCCCATCTGTTCAGTCTGCATGCTTCACAAAATAAATATTTTGATGGGAAGTAGACCAGCAGGGTTATCAGCTCATCCTTGTTTTTTCTGAGAATGTCACCATTTTAGCACAGAATCTACTGTTTCCTGGCAATCCCTTCAGATCTTGGCAAACTGGGATAGTTGGTCACCCTATGTGTACTGCGATAAATTGTGTGAACTTTTTATTCTTTATTCAAACATCTACTCACTTGGAATTCTAGTGGAAACAGTTGCCTATGAAACTTCCCTGCATTAGTCTTGACCCAGCACTCTCATCAGCATCATTAACTCGTATCCAAAGGCTCCACAGCCTTCAAGTCTGCCTCTCTGATTGGCTAAGTTTCATTGAACACACTGATTTCTCTCATTTCATTTTTTGTTGTTTTTCTTTTGGTGGTGTAGTTGAGCCCGGGAACATTCTATCTCTGAGATGCAGCTCCAGAAATTTTTAAAAAATCGTTGTTTTGGTAATACTCTCTCTACATTCCTGAGGCTGTCCTCAAACCTATGATTCTTATGTCTCAGCCTCCCAAATGTTGGCATTATAGGCACGTGTCAACATACCTGGCTTCAGTTTTCTAACCTTCAATGTCTTCATCTAAAATATGAAAATCAGCCAGGCGTGGTGGGGTACACTTGTAATTCCCACGCTTGGGAGGAGGCTGAAGCAGGAAGATCGCACAGATTCAAAGCCAGCCTCAGGTACTCCGTGAGGCTCTCAGCAACTTAGTGAGACCCTGTTTCCAAATAAAGTATAAAATAGGTCTGAGAGTATAGCCTGGAGGTAGGAAAGCCCCTGGGTTCCACCCCCAGTACTGCCAAAAATATAAATAAAATATGAAAATCATTTTTCTTGTAGAATGATCATATTTAAATTTCACCTACTTGAGGATAACTTGATTTCCAGACCTCTTATGCAACAGCATGCATTACAGACAATGAAATTGCTTTAGTGCTTTTCAATGAAAGAGAATACCAAAAAAAACTTGCATTTCCTTCTTTGCTTGAAAAGATTTATGAAACAGTATTTGAGGATTGAAATTTAAGTAGTAAATCTGGTAAAAATACAAATGTCAAAAAGAATTGCAATAGATGCCTATATTTTGATGCAAGGATTCCTAGCAGTCTCCAATAAAAGATTAGGGTTCTTTGCAAATCTTATACATTTATGAAAATGAAAAGTGACCTGTAGGCAAACTATTGTCCAAATCATAGCCTAATGAAAAGTCACATATCATAAGTTCTATTTGTGGTTTTGCTTATATGTATTTGAGTTACTCATAAGTTTTGAGTCCAAATCAAATATATGCCCTTTTAAGTTATTTTACACATAGAAGATTTATTTTAAATTAACATAAATTAAAATAAACTCCCAGGAATATGTACTCCAGAGTGTGGCTAGTCTTGATTGTTTAAGGTGGAACATGAGAATGGCAAGGAAAATATCCACCATGAAATTAGCAACCATTCTAACCATGCTCCTCTCAGAAACATCTGGCCAAAGCCCAGATACTTTTGGCCTTCTTTTAGAATGGGAATTGATTCCTGGAAGGGAACCAGCTCCATCCACAATAAAATCCAGTGCTTTGTAGATGAATTCAATTAGTGTCCTCAATTGAATTCAAGGAGAAAAGATAAACCCGTGGTTATGATTATGGCTCCACAATCTCATAGAATTGTGTCCATCGCAATCAAAAGGTTTAATAGTCTTCTGAATTAAATAAGCTGTCAGCTACAGTCACATGCCCGAGCTTAGCTAAAACTGTTCCTTGGGATATAGTCAGGGACCAAATTAACTTTCCTCCTGCTTGTTTCATTGCATGGTACTTGTTGCAATTTCTAAACATCTCTGTTTTATTGTTCAGTTTCATTCTCAATGTTGTGTCTGAAACTGACTTTCTGCAACTCTTCAGTATTCCACCAGGACTCTGGACAAAGAACAGTTAATCTGTGTCAATTTGCAGACAGTCACCTGGGTTACTTTTCTTCCTGCTTTCTCTCTGCTAATACTTGCTTGGACAGTGAGTCCTGAAGTAATGAGATTTTCCTAGACAACCTGACTTGCCAGCAAATCCCAAGGGCAGAGGCATGGAGATTATAATATCTCGGGTCTTCAATGTAGGTCACATTGATGGATTTCAAACAGTGATCTCACAAAAGCAAAACCTAATTAAGAATTATCTGCCTTTTGCTTTGAATATGCCAAAGTCTTCTTTAAATGAGGGCAGCATATCATCTCTTTCAATAAGAATAAGGATCTGTACAGAAGTTAGTAAATTATCTTGGTGGTAGGGATTTACTGAAGGGAGAATAATAGTGTTAGTGGAAAAAGCAAACCTATAGGCAAGTGACAAATGAGTGGTTTATACAGAGAATCACATTTGCTTTTGCCTCTGTCTAAAATTCATTCTTTGAATAGTTCAAGTTTTTCTATCATTTGCCTTTTCCTTTTCCTCTCAAAGGTTTTCTCCATATACCCTGTGCAATCTCTTCCCAACACACACACACACACACACACACACACACACACACACGCACACACACACATGCACACGCACATGCACATGCACACACTACAAATGATTTAAGCTCAAGTCATAGAAGGCACATAGAATGAAAGTCTCTGAAATAACTGAACCACTTTCTTGATTTTTTTAAACCAGAAAACTATTCTATGTGTGATTTTATATCTTCTCTTTTAATTATTACTAACAATGTTCAAGAGAATGTTATTCTCTTAAAAATTAAAAAAAAACAATGCAAGGTATAGTTTGCAGTTATTTAATCCACACATTGTTCTTTCTGTTGTCTGTATACCCCATGTAATACTGGCTTCTCATTCAGAGGACCTTCAAAGTTTCACCTTCAGAACCACTAGCCCAAGACAAATTAGCACAGCAGGAAGTGATAGTCGCTCTGTGTGACTCAAGAGGAAAAATATACACGATTTCTCCCTAATCTGCTGAAGCACATTTGACTTGATTCCCATGTCGATTTCTATTTTGACAAGATGGATGTGAGGGAAGCACAGTCGTATAGATTTGCACATTTATTCCCATGTTCAAGGCATGAGTGGAGAAATCTTTTCTGGTTGATGACTTAAAATGTCCTGTCACTCTCTTATAAGTATGATAGCATTCGGAAATCAGGAGGCCCTAATGTGCCATCTTAATATTCTGTTAACTCAATGGGCTGAGCTGTCAAGGGCGAAGAATTCTAATTCAACTGCCTCTGATTTGTTACATTTACCAATGAGACCAGGCAAACTAACCCTGGGGTGTTCATTTAACCTCTGGAGGAGATGAGCGCTCACAGTAGGAGGGATGGGCTTGTCAACCTCCTTGCTGCTATCTCCACCCACTGTACCCCAGGCCCACGTGACCAGTGCACAGCCCTCAAAACTGAGCCTGAGATCTGGGACTGGGCAAGGTAAAGTCACTAATATTCATGAAATCAAACATTTTTTGTCCTTATGTTTTAATGTCATCTATTTATTTAGTGTTCAGGGAAAGTGGCTACCTAAAGAAAGGTGTGGGTTTATTTTTATTTTATTTTTATTATTATTTTCACAAATCCTCCCTTTTTTCAAGTTCCAAAGTGTGAAATTGCTTTTGGAAAGCTTTCAGAATTATTCACTGCATTCTAAAATTAAAAAAAAAAACAAAAAGGAAAACACCAGATTATGCTTTTATGTTGAGAAAAAATTACCTCATTTTTTTCTGAATTTGAAAAATCTCTACTTTTGAGATGTGGATGGGACTCAGAAGTACTTTCCTAACATGTGTGAGTCTATGGGTTCTATCTCCAGTATTGCACAGAGAAAAAAGCGTATGTACATTTCTTGGGTGATGGATATGGCAAAATAATAGGTTTCATTCTATACAATCAAAAACTAGCCTCTGGTGGTAAATTTTTACAGGAGTGTCATATGACATAGATTTGGGATGACATGACCTAATTATTTAATAATCAAACACTACAGATATAAAGCTTCCTAGTCATCCTTCATGCAAAAGAGTGTAGAAAGAGGATAACTAGATCAGTGAAAATCTATTATAACTCCAGAAATCACCCCAAAATTACCAATCTCAAACTAAAATGAATTCAACAAATTTATTTATACCCTTACTATATAAAGACTTTAGCAAAAATTGTGAAGAAGACACAGTGCCTGGCATTATAAATCTGACAAAATTGTAGAAAGCAAAAGGAATAATCCTTTGTCTCTTTGTCTATATCTCTCTCGCAGGTACACACACTTATAAGTAATAAGATGAATCTCATTAGAGAGGTAAGCACACTATTTTGAGGATATAGAAAAGCAAAATTTATATGGGTAAAAATTCACATAGCTGAGAATATATAAATAGGGCATTAATTATGAGCAGAAACAAATTATTCACATAAATTTGTAAAACTCCTAAAATATTTTTGGAATCAGTTTGGGTTTACAAAAATATTGCAAAGATATTACAGACTCTTCCTATATATACTACGTCCCCTAGTACCAACATCTCTTATAACAATGGTATACGTGTCAAACCTGAGAAATGAACAATGATTGTGTTACTTTTAGCTTCACTATGGACTTTATTTGGATTTCACAAGTTTTCAACCAAAATCCTTTTTTTATGTTTCAGGGTTCAATCTATATTCCATTATTACATTTAGAATACAAAAGATTGTAGTTCATATCCTCATCCTCAATTACAACATTTGATAGCGTTATATGTAAGAAAAGTTAGGTTCTAGAGGATGAAAAGCCAGATTCCAAATTATTGTTTTGTAAATGAACCACTCTAATACTAACCAGGTAACTTAACTTTCTAATGCTTAGTGTAGTCATTTGAAAAAATATAAACAGCAATAGTATCAACTTCTGGTTAAGTAAGGAATGGTAGTTGAAGTGCTAAGATAGTGTCTGGCCACCAATTCAATGATTGCTAGTAAAAACGATGTTGCGTTATATTATTCCTTTATAAATTGCAATGTAAAAGTGAAATGCTGCAAGAGATCACTGCAAGAATAGCAGTGCATTTTATAGTTCAAATTAGCATTATGTTTATTAAAGTTGGAGTTGAAAATAAAAAATAATGTTATAGAGAAACTATACCTGTGGATAGTAGTGAGTTGATAGGATTTGGATAAACAGAAAAACTAGTAGACACTCTAAATGTACATGTAATATAGCACAAAGCAAGTCTGGAGAAAGGGCATGAGGCAGATTTAGAAACAACAGTAAATTTTATTAATATGAATAATTAGGGTGAGGCTGGAGAAGGAAACTGGACCAGTCAGGATGGGACCTTGAATGTCAGAGATGGAAAATTTGACTTGATTTTGCAGGCAACAGATAATCCTGAGAAATTTGGGCCCCTGGAGGCATGATTTCACAAGGTGGGCAGAATTTGTTATGATATGGATCATTTTAGAAACACATAAACTCTCATTAATAGTCCACTAGGGATTTGTGTGAAGTAACAAAAAAGTTAAAACTGTGTAGCAATATTATGTGGAGAGGTACTGAATTTGCACTCAGAACTTATTTTTAAGAGCTTTTTAAAGGTAAATTTTTGTTCTGATGCAAAAGTCAGATAAAGTATTTCTGGATCAATTTTAATTTGGAAATCACCCACATATTTAATTGCAGTAAGAGGGCAAAAATTCCTAACAACTTATTTAGATGATAGATATTTTGTTTTATCCTTATGGGTTAATATGAAAAATGCTTATCAGAATTTTATTGATATTGTCTTAGCCATGACCTTAATATTTATTATTTTAGGTACAACATGAAACATTGTGTATCTCCGAAGATATATTTGTGCATATACTTAAATATTTAAACCTCTCTGGACTTGGTGTCAAAAAATTCCTGTTATGGACATAGAACTTAGAAGATATCATCCCTGTGACTTCAACAAATCTCAGATCCTTTATTTTACTTTATTAAAGCTTTTATTGTTAATAAAGCTTTATTTTTCTTACCTGAAAGATAGGAATGATAATATATAATACTATTGTAAATAACTTAAACATAAAATTAAATGTTGAATATAGGTGTTCTTTTAAACATGCTAGTATTTATTACAAATAGCAGTCATCATCTTTGACACTATATTTCAATATGCTAGATATCCCGTGTTTTTTCTAAATGTGTTTTACTTTATCCCTCACCAGTTTTCATTAGCATTTTTATTTAATTATTATTATTATTTGCAGTGCTGGGGATAGAACCCAGGGGCATTCTACCTCTGAGCTACATCCCAGCCCTGTTTTTTATTCTTTAATTTGAAACAGGCAGGGTTTCACTGAGTTGCAAAGGGCCTCAATAAGTAGCTGAGATTGTCCTTGAACCAAGATCCTGCTGTCTCAGCCTCCCACATACTGGGATTACAAGCTTGTGCCACCATGCCCAGTTTAATTAACATTTTTTAAAAGGACAGTGAAATAGCTGGGCGTGGCCGTGCATGCTCGTAATCCCAGCACTTGGGAGGCTGAGACAGGAGGATTGAGGTTCTTGAACAGCCTCAGCTACATAAATTCTTTATTTTAAAACAAGGTCTCATAAGTTGCAGAAGTCAACTTATGAGACCTTGTTTTAAAATAAAGAATAAAAAAATAGGTCTTGGGGTGTAGTTTGAAAGTAGAATGCCCCTGGATTCCATCCCCAGCACCACAAAAAAAAGGATAGTAAAATAATATAAATTTTGCACTGAACATTCAGTTTTGGATCTTTATCCATTTATAAATAAAGTTGTCATGTGGATACAAAAATGACAAAAGGAGTATATTACAGGGAGAAAAAGGTTAAGTTAAAAGATCGATTCATCCAAAAAGTGTATCAATTCAGGCTTTCTTCCATCAAACTAGCTGCAATATTTTTTTCTGTACCCTAAGGTTCAAAACATACACTTCTTTGATGTCTCATAAACATTCCCTGGTGATATTTTCAAATGAGATAAGAGATTATAAATGAGGTAGTGAGTGTGACCCATGAAGATAATTGAAGAGCTCTTAGAAAAAATTGTTACTGAAGATATGAATTCCAGGTCAGTCAGTTGTCTCCAATTCCCAGAAGTTCAAACCTAGAGATTAGCAAGGAAAGCCAGAACTGATAAATAGATTTGTAGAACCTCCTCATTTTGGTGAAATTTTTTCAAATGAATAAATGATTAAAATGCCTCAATGAAAATCACACCCAAAAGGGTGAAATATAATGACTATCTGATCTGTTAAAAGCAAAAAGCTTTTAAACTAATCGATCTTTTCCACAACAATTTATGTCACAGCCTTTTAAGATGATCCCATCTTAAATGGGGAAGTGACAAAGAAATATATATCTAATATACTTGCTCAATGGATAGATTTTCAGGACCTTAAGGAAATGCATTTGAGCACTTTAATTTTTAAAGGGGAACACACGTTAGATTCTTGTGGGTAACCTTATATTTAGTTTCACCCTTACTTTTGTTAAGGTTTAGAAGATAGAAAATTGAGACCAAGATTTTTTTATTTCTTTAGACTTGATGTGTAGTCATGTAGGAATCATTTAACCTCTGTGTGCTTCAGTGATGGCATCCCTCAAAGGACTACGCTAATGTGTGTCACACTAATGCCTGCCATCCATCTACTTCATGGGTACATTACAAGGGTTAACTAATAAGGCTGATAAGCACTTTGCAAATTCAAAGTACAAAACAGAAGTGCTAAGTAAGCTAAATAAAAAGAAGGCACTCACCTGGTGGTTAATTGATTTGAATTTTCAGTGATTTATGGACTTCATGAAAAAAAATTCCTTTATCTTATACAATAAATTAAAGCCATTTGGGGGTGTTTTTAAAATCTCATTTCAAAGACGTAAGGAATGAACATTCTGTGCTTCATTTCCAATGTGAAAAGATGGTTTATGTTAATTTTCAACATATACTACAGTTGTGCATCACTTTTTGTAGGAATCATAAATCACATTTTTTGTCTCTTTGTGCCATAGTAGCATATATCATGATAACAGACAAATAAAATGCTCTAATTGACCAGAAAGCCAAAATAGCGAAGTATAAATTTCTCTTGACTTAGGAGGAAAAAATATTTCAATCATGTACAAGACAGATACACTCTAAGGAAGAGATGCGTTTATTCCATCTTGGTTAATATTCTGTGTTAGTCTGTTCTACTTTAGCTATCAGAAAAAAGATTAATTAGAACCAATGGCAATGGGAGTTTTTGTGATGCCAACTTTTGTCTTTTAAGAACTGGATTAAACTCAAAATCATTCTCCACTCTCTGCAATATGGAATGCTTTGACTATGTCTCAGCAAAGTCACAGATGAAATAATTTTTATTGGTATGATAATTATACCTAGGAGTAGACGGGTCTAGAGTAAGGTAGTTCTATGGGATAATATAGAGCAATCAAAGCATTGTAGTCATTTTGAGCTACCATGGCAACATTCCACAGACTGAATAGCTTACAGGATAGGCATTTCTTTCCTCGGTGTGGAGGCTAGAAGTTTATGACCAAGATGCTAGGATATTTGATTCTTGGTGAGGAATTTCTTCCTAACTTGCAAATGGTCTCCTATGCAATGTGTTCTCACATGGTTTTTTGTGTTTGCTTAAACAGAGCGAGATCTAGTGTCTCTTCTTATAAGGAAATGAATTCTACCTGATTAGAGCAGTCTTGTTATGATCTAATGTAACCTTACTTGTCTCCATAAGGGTCCGTTCTCCAAATATAGTCAAATTGAGGGCAGGGACTTAATATCAATTGTGGGAGGACATCATTCTGTCTGTAACACTATGACATGTTAAATTATTGATACTCAATCACTCTTTACTGTACTAGACACTCACAGGATAATGTTTTATTTGTGTGGAACAAAGTAAAAAGTAAAATTCTCCTTCCTGCTTTTGTTTTCATATTAGAACAATAAAACATCTGAATCATGATGGAGTTGAGAGAAGTCTACTGTCTTTAGACAACTTACAATGTATAAGATGATGTACAGAAATGCAATGAATGTCCCTTTTTCTTCTCAGGATCAGCCTTAGAGTTAGCTGGAAACTGTGCACAATATAATTTAATAGATGTCACTTTCTCAGTTCAATAAGCAACACAGAGACCTAGTTTACCTGAAATTCCACTAGAGATAAAAATCATTTTAGTACATAATCCTCAGAACAAAACAAGACTATTTTTTTTTTTTTTTTTGGTGGTACTGGGGTTCCTGGATGCCCTTCTACCTCCAGGCTACACTCCCAAACCTATTTTATACTTTTTATTTGGAAACAGAGTCTCTTAAGCCAGCGCAGCTGGCTTAAAACCTGCATGATCCTCCTGTATTTGCCTCCCAAGAGCGGGGATTACAAGTGTGCGCCACCGTGCCCAGCTAAAACTAGACTTTTAAAAAATTTTTAAAGATATTCACTAGCCGGGCGTGGTGGTGCACGCTTGTAGTCCCCATGCTTGGGAGGCTGATACAGGAGAATTGCACAGGTTCGAAGCCAGCCTCAGCTACTTAGTGAGGCTCTCAGCAACTTAGTGAGACCCGGTTTCCAAATAAAGTATAAAATAGGTCTGGGAGCATAGTCTGGAGGTAGAAAGCTCCTGGGTTCCTCCCCCAGTACCACACACACACAAAAATGCTATTCATTAGAATTCTTGGTGTTGAGTTATTTTTGCAACATTTAGCACTCTCCTTTCTATTGAAAAAAGGTAGCAAATAAAACCCTTACCTCAAATTTAAATTGGGAATTATATGTGGATTAGTCACAGAGATTAAAGGTATGATTTTCTTAATTCATATGTTACAACTTTGGAGACATTTTAGTATCTATTCTTGCATTTGGTTTATCATTATTTTAGCACTCAAAAATTCCCCTTCAATTGTTCTAACAAGGAGAAATCAACAGAGTCTACACGATGAGTTGATCAAATGCAAGTTTTACCTAATATAAGAATGGTCTGCTAATCATTTGGAGGGAGAAAATGGTGGAAAATCACACAGCAGAAAGTAGCATATGCCCTGATGAAGCTACATCCAGTAGCCAGCATTCCTGCTAGTCTCACCAGTAGTGGTTTAGTTTCAGAAACCATCACCCGTCACATTCAATTAATGACAAATTTTGAACTATTTCTACTTAGCTCTTTTGTCTTTATCTAATCTGCTTACATAGTTATGTAAAACACCTAAATATAGGGAGTTTATACTTAGTTTTTTTCTTTACATATAACAAGCTATAGTTGCCATTCAATCTTTACAAAATATATGTGTTGACTATCACAAGAGTTGGCTTATTTTTACTTTTTCATTATGTGAGAGGAGTTATTCAGCCATAGGCTTATTTAAAACTTTACTGCCCTCTCTACAGTAGAGAACTAAGCAAATTGATTTTATGAGGCTCAAGTTTCTATAGCTCAAAGGGTCTAGTGCTCAATTTTTTATAATTTGAACTCCACATTTAATGCTCCACTGAGAGTTTTCTATAAATGATTGTATCAGAGAAGAATGCATAGATTTTAGTGGGGTGAGCAGAAGTTGGGAAACAGCCATGCTGGAGGAGCAGTCTAAAGGGACCTTACATGTAAATTCCACAGACCTATCTGTGTAGTGAGTTGAGCTTTGATTTCTAAACTGATGTGTCTGTTCCCCAGAACCTGTGAATGCAAACTTTTTCAAGAAAAAAAAAAAGAATATTTGCAGATATAATTAAGGGTCATGGGATCATCCTGAGTTGGAGAGATTCATAAAATATATGTAATGATAAGTAACCTTATAGTAGAGAACACAATGAGAAGAAGGTTACTGAGGTAAAAAACTGGAGTGATAAAGCCACAAGCCAACAGGCTGGAAGGGGTAGAAAGGGCTCTTTCCTAGATCCTTCAGGAGAGTGATCCTGTTGACCACAGATGATATGGTTAGAAATAGAAATTTGCCAAAAGAGCTCATAGATTAATGGTTAGAGTGGATGTCATAAGCCATGAGGGTAATAATCACATCAATTGATAAGTCTCTTGTAATGGATTTACTGGGTGGAAACTCAGGCAGGTGTGATATGGCTGGAGGCATGTCTCTGGGCCTTGGGTATGTGGCCTTGGGGCACGTTCTTTAGTCTGAGTCCCCTTGCTTCCTCATTCTATCTTTTTCTGGTCTCCATGATGTGACAGCCCAGCTCTTGCTGTCTCTCCACATCTCTGCTTCCTGTCATAATGCCCTGACATGTGTAGAACCTGACCTCACATGAATGAAACCCAGAATCCCTTAAAAAAAAGTTAGAAAAGCCAGGTGTGGTGGAGTATACATGTAACCTCAGTACTTGGGAAGCTGAGACAGGAGGATCACAGGTTCGCGGACAGCCTCAGCAACTTAGTGAGATCTTCTGTAACTTAGTAAGACTCTGTTTCAAAATAAAGAATAAAAAATTAGGCTGAGGATATATATTGGAGATAGAATGCCCACGACTTCAATTCCCAGTTTTACAAAAAGAAAAAAAAATGTGAGAAAATAAAATATTTTTCTGTAAGTTGAGTTGCGAGTTGTTTTGTACTTTAGCAGTGATAATATTGACCAAAACAATAAATTAGAGTTATCTCCAGAAATATAAAGGAATAAATTGCTGTTATGTTTATGTGTTTGTGGTATCACTTGATAGTAAACTTAGAAAACTAATAGAATCAGAAAGCAAATCAGTCATTTGGTAGTGAAGATTATATCCAGGGTCCATGGGTGAAATAGACAAGAGACCTGGTGCTTCATCCCTGTACCTGGTGTGGTGTTAGATCCAAGTCATCATGGGTCACTTAACTGCACATGTGTCAAATGCATTGGAACTTTGGCTTCTACCACACAGATTCTTTGAGAAGCACACAGAGGTTGTTTGCTTATTCAATATTTTGAGATTTGTCTTGTTAATTATCACCAAAGAAGAAACATTTCAGGGGATGTATAAACACAAAATGTCCTGTCTACAGTGAATATATTATGAAACCCCTTCATTAAGTTGCTGTAGTAGGGCAAAATTCAAGGACAATCTAAAAGATATTAGTTAAGAGAATGTGTACAGGAGGCAACATGCTATATGGCTAATTACCCATAAATTTAACTCAGCACAGAAAGTGTTGTATAAATTACAAAGTATTCAACCTTTGATGTATCATGCTAAAGCAGATGGACTCAAATTTGGCTATCTGAGTTCATAAGTGGCAGAGGGAATCAATCTTTTCAAATTAATGTGAATATAATTTATTATTATTTTTATTGGCACACTGTAATCATACATCATTATGATTTACAGGATGGTAGGGGTATACATGCACACATCACAGATTTAGCCCTTCTCCAATCCCCCAAATTTTCTCTCCTCCTCCCTCCTAGAGTTTGTTTAGTGACTGACTTTGATAAGTGTATGAATGTACATCTTGCACATTAGGGTGCTCCCCCCTCCCTGCCTTCTCATTTCCCTCAGGTCACTTTATTTACTAATATAAGGTTTTTTTCTTTTTTGTCTAGAGTCCCTCCAATGTCCCATTTTCTCCCTAATGCCCGTGTATTAGGGAGAATATCAGATTTTTCACTTTTTGTAACTGGCTAATCTCACTTAGCATAATGTTCTCCAGTTTGATCCATTTCCCTGCAATTGACATAACTTTCTCTTTTATGGCTGAGTAAAATTATATTGTGTACATATCCCATAGTTTTGTAATCCATTAATCTATTGATAGACATCTTGGCTGGTTCCATAGTTCAGCAATTGCAAATTATGAGGCTATGAACATAGTTACGCGTACATTAGTTTGGTTGTTTGGTTTCCATTATTTTGGGTAGATTCCGAGAAGTGATATTGCTGGATCATATGGTAGGTTCATTCCCATTTTCCTGAGGATCTTTCATATGGTTTCCCAAAGTGGTTATACTAATTTGCAATCCCACCAACAATGTATTAGAGTCCTCACTTCTCCACATCCTCTCCAGCATTTGTTGTTATTTGTGTTTTGAATAATTTCCATTTCAATTTGTGTTACATAAATTCCACGGTAGTTTTGATTTGCATCTCTCTAAATTCTAATGATATTGAACATTTCTTTCTATACTTATTGGATAATTTATTTCTTTTTTGTGAAATGTGTATTTAGTTCACTTGCCCTTTTTTAAAAAATTGGTGTATTTCAGTGAGTTTCTTTCTTTCTTCTTCTTTTTTTTTTCCTTTTTTTTTTTTTTTTTTTCATGATACTGGAGATGGAACCCAGGGGCATTGTACCTCCAAGCTACAGCTCCAGACCTATGTTTTAGTTTTGAAACAAGGTCTCACTGAGTTGCAAAGGGCCTCACTAAGCAGCTGAGGCTACCCATGAATGATGATTCTCCAGTAATTGTGCTTTTCTTTATGGCTGAGTAAAATTCCATTGTGTATATATCCCACAGTTTTGTAATCTATTCATCTGTTGATGGACATCTTTACTGGTTCCATAGTTTGGCAGTGGTAAGTTGTGTAGCTATGAACATAGATATGCATGCATTAATTTTGTAGTTTGGTTTCCTTTATTTTGGATAGATACTCAGAAGTGGTATTGCTAGATCAAATGGTAGCTTCATTCCCATTCTTCTGAGGATTATCCATACTGTTTTCGGAAAGTGGTTGCACCCATTTGCAATCCCACCAACAATGTTTTAGAGTTACCACTTCTCCACATCCTTGCCAGCATCTGTTGTTGTTTGTATTTTGAAAAATTGCCATTCTAGTTGGAATTAGGTAAAATCTCAGGGCAGTTTTGATTTGCATTTCTCTGATTGCCAATGATGTTGAGCATACTTTTATGCATTTATTGGCCATTTTAATTTCTTCTTTCTTGAAATGTCTACTTAATTCACTTGCCCCTTTCTTGTTTGGGTAATTTGTTTTTATAGTGTTGAGTTTCTTGAGTTCTCTGTATATTCTAGATATTAGTCCTCTATCAGAGGAATAGCTGGCAAATATTTTCTCACATTCTGTTGGCTCTCCATTGAGGTTCTTAAAAGTTTCCTTTACTGTACAGAAACTCTTTAGTTTCATGAAATCTAATTTATTGATTTGCCTTTTAGTTTCTTGTGCCTTTGGGGTCTACACTTCTAAAAATTAAACTATCTAAAACAAAATAATAAAGTGAGTCTCTTTGTAACCTAAAGTTTTCTTCAATTTCTTTAATTATATATATATATATATATATATATATATATATATATATATATGTTATGTTGCACCCTATCATTAATTTTATGTTTCTAATATATCTTCAAAAATAATAGCTACAATGTTTATTTTTTCCAGGAATTATCATAAAGCCTATAAAACATCCATGTTATAGTCTATGGAATCTTAGCACTACCCTTAAAATTCAGAAAGAGAGGTTCCGTTGTCCCCAGATTTGATATGACCCAACTAATAAGCTTTCAACACTTCCATTAGTTTTTTACACTTCTTTTTTTTATACTTGATCTTTGCCAAAAGACCAAGAAGTGATAAACTTCTATTTTCTTTAAAGAAGCTTAAAGATGCAATTCATTTTCCCCTCATATAGGGTCAAATCTCAAGGTCAAATTGTTCTCTGCATTGCCAAATGGCTTCTTGGATTTTTATCTTTGACTTCCCAGTGTGCCACTAAATATTGAACAGGAAAGTTAAACAGAAATCTCCTGAGACCATATTTCTGCCCTAGGCAATGACAACTCACAGTCTTCTCCAATTTATTCTTCTCTCATTTGAGCAGAGAAACAACTTTTCTATATCAAGTGAGTTCCAATTTGGACTTCACATATGTCAGAATACTGGCTTGATTAGGAAACATAAATAAATATATACTTTAAATATAAAATATGACTTTGGAAATGATTCTGTTTTGGGCAAAAATGTATCACTTTTTCTATTATTCTATCCTTTGAAAGGAAAGTCATGTTCTGACTTTTACTTGCCATTAGGTTGAATAAAGTCGGGAATCATGTATCACACATTCTGGAATCAGGTGGCCATAATGTTTTGTAACATGTGCTGGATCTCAAAAGAATAACCGAAAGGATAGAAACTGAAAACTTTATTGCAAAATAGGTTGATTGGATGTCTTAAAGTTAAAGATAAAATGCTACCATTTTTTATTTCAACCTTTAAAAGTGAAACTATCATGGAAATTAGAGAAAACAGTTAAAGTATGATTTACTCTTAACATTGGTATATTTTAAGAAATCCTTTGAAAATTTAAAAATGACCAAGAAACCATTATAATGCTTCAAATAAAACTTTCAACATTTTTTTTTAATGAAATAAGTGAACCAGGTGAGATAGCACATGCCAGTAATCCCAGTACTTGGGAGGCTGCGATAGGAAGAGGACAAGTTAAAAACCACCTTAATCAACTTAGTGAGGCTCTCTTTCACAGTAGAATTAATTAATTAATTAATTAAAGTAGTGCTGAGATTGTGGCTCAGGGGCAAAATGGTCTTTGTTCAATTTCCAGGAGAGAGAGAGAGAGAGAGAGAGAGAGAGAGAGAGAGAGAGAGAGAGGGAGGAGAGAAAGGTTTTCAGAAAAAATGATCTTTGCAGATATAATTAAAGGTCTTGAGATCATCCTGAGTTTGAGTTATCTATAAATGTAATGACCACCAGAGGAGAAGACAATGAGGAGAAGGTCATGTAAAGACTAAGGCAGAAACTAGAGTGATAAAGCCACAAGCCAACAGGCTTGAAGAGGTAGAAAAGGCTCTCCCCTAGATTCTTCAGGAGAGTGGTCCTGTTGACCAAGAATGATATGGCTAGAAATAGAAGTTTCCCCAAAGAGCTCATGGATTAATGTTCAGAGTGGATGTCATTAAGTTATGAGGGTAATAACCACATCTATTGATAAATCCACTATAATGAATTTACTGGGTATAAACTTAGGCAAGAATGATATGGCTTGAGAAGGTGCATCCCTGGTCCCTGGGTGTGTGGCCTTGGGGCTTTTCCTTTTGTCTTTGTTATATAAAACCTTTTTGTTTATTTATTTTTAATATTTTTATTGGTGCAGTGTAGTTGTCCAACATAATGGAGAACAAGATGGTAGAGGCATACATGCACACATCACCCAATTAGCCCAATTCCCTCCCCTCCCTCCTTCTCAGATTTGGGTTCGTGATTGATTTTGATATGTTTACTAATGTGAGTCATGTGCATTAGGGAATTTCCCATTTTCCCCATTCCATTCCTCTCAGTTAGATATCCTTATTTGCTCATCTATAGTTTCTCCTTCTTTGTTTTGCTTTCTTGTCCTATCTTCTGGCTTCCATGATATGAGAGCACCGCTCTTGCTGTCTCTCCTTTTCTCTGATTCCTGCTACAAGGCCTGGAGATCTGTAGACCCTGGCCTCACATGGATGGAACTCAGAACCTCTCTCTCTCTCTCACACACACACACACGCACACACACACACACACACACACACAAAAAAAAAAAAAAAAACACTGTTAGAAATGCCAGGCATGATGGTGTATGTAGGCTTGTAATCTCGGTACTTGGGAGACTAAGAAAAGAGGATCCCAGGTTCTTGGCTTTAGTGAGGTCCTCTGCAACTTATTATGATCCTGCTTCAAAATTGAGTGAAGTATAGTTTGGAGGTAGAATACCTCTGGGTTTAATTCTCAGTTCTCAAAAAAAATCTGTGAAAATATTTTTTTTTCTCTAATTGTGGCCAGTTGTTTTGGATTATAGAAGTGTGAATGTTGATGAAAACAATGAATTACAGTTGCCTCCAGAACGGTAAAGGAATAAATTGCTGTTAAGTTTATTAATGGTGTTTGTGGGAACTCTTGATAGCAGTATTAGAAAACTAGTATAGCCAAAGGTTACTATCTCTGAAGAATATTTTTGCTTCTAATAATCAGAAAGAATGTGCTCTCCACAGTACAAGAAGAAACTTGTTTGACAGTTTTCTGTTTTCAGTAACTTTCAGAAAATTATTTTAAATGTAGCACTATGAATCTCACTATTATGCACAATTATAATGAATCAATATTTAAATATATTTTTTTTGGCTTTTGGACATGTACATGTCACCAAAAAAATCACAAATCTGATGTTTTTTTTCTTTTTTGGTGGTACTGGGATTCCTGGAAACCCTTCTACTTCTGGGTTACACTCCCAGACCTATTTTTTTTTAAATATATTTTTATTTGGAAACAGGGTCTCTTAAGCCAGCGTGGCTGGCTTTGAACCTGTGCGATCCTCCTGTCTCCCCCTCCCAAGCGCGGGGATTACAAGTGTGTTCCACCATGCCTGGCATTACCAATCTGATTTTTAAATAGATTTTTTCATATTGTTAATTGACTCTCAATAAATAAGACTTACTAGTTTCAACTAGCCAAGATTTCCCTCATCTTCCAAGCAGAAAGTTTCAGGATAGAGGAATGGAAGGAGATAAGAAGCCAGGATTTACAAAGGATCCAGAGTAAGCTCCTTTAATAATGATGGACACCAGGACTCTTCAATTTACATCACTGTAACAATTCTCATTCCCAAAGACTTGTGTGCAAAACCTGTTCATCTCCCCTTAATGGAGAACATACTGAATGAGACACTAAAGGAGAGTTTATATGAGAAACAACAAGATTCGGTAAAGAACCTTAAAATTAGTAACTGTGTGGAGCCATTACAACCAACAGATTTGAAGCCAATTAGGACTCATTATTTGGAAGTGAAATAAAATCACTCTGTGGCCTTTGATAGATGCACATTGTCATCTGCACTTGCCCATTCAGAAAATAACCAGTAGGATGAATAATATGCCTTCACTCTCCTCACTGCCTCTTAGTGACCAAATCCAAGAAGAATAAAAAGGTCCATTCTTTCCCTAAATCATGGCCTTCAGGGAAGGATATAAGGTAAAAAGGGGGGAGAGTAGATTTCCACATAGATGGTGATATTTTCTCATTTAATCTTATTTTCTTTAGTATGGGTTAAAGCTATTGATATGACTAAAAATAAATTTTAATTAGGGAAGAGAGAATAATAAGAGCATTAGGAGTGAGGATCAGAAGGTTAAATAGCTGGTACTTCATCTTTCAAGAGTTCTGTTGGCAGACTAGAAATCTATGGTTAGTAGTGACAGAAACTGCAAGAAACATTTTTTTTTATAGAAATATGGTAAAATTCCAAACACAAACATAATGCTTTCAATTGCTAGGTGGAAAAGCACAGCTGAAGGTACAGGAAGGACCAGTACTTCTTGATGGCTCTTAGTGAAACTTGAAAAGTACAATGGGGGCTTTTGTAGACACCATGGACCCCGAGATTTTCATGGCAAAGTGAGCATTGAGGCTCTACCAAGAATCTTGGATAAGAGAAAGAAAGTATGGCAGAAAGAAAAGGGTAAATGACATGTGCTGAACATTGATCAGGGAGACCAGCACCAAGAAGTATAAGCCAAAGAATAACTCCAACTCCACAGATAAAAGCATAGGGAGAGGAGTAGCTCAGAAAAAAAGGTGAAGAGAAAAGGAGAAGCCTGGTAGGATTCATTATCTTTTATCTTACTTCTCCTGCTTTACTTTCACCAGCTGTCAAGAGTTGGCCCAGGGCTGGAGTAGCTGCTTAGTCAAAGAGAGTTTACAGAGGAAAGAATATTTTCAGTAGGGAAAACTAACTTTGTGACCAAAAAGTTTGTTAAAAGTATCTGTTTAGAATGTTTGCCACCCAAATTGTTCTTATTAGACGTTAGCCTTTGAGAGTTCTTATGCACTAATCTTTGAGGATTCTCATGTGAAAACTTTGATAGGTTCTTTTTAAAAAATTAGACTGCTGTTGACTCATATTCTCATTTTTCATTCATTTACAATCAAATTGGCTTCATTTTATTGTCAAGGCTGGCATAAATTTGGGGACATAAAGTCACCAGTTCTATTAGCATTTATTCGAAATATTAAGGTTTGAATAACATGAGAGTCCATAAATGGGTATAATATGCTAAAATATATTTCATCATCAGTTTCAATTAATGACATTGCAAACTAATGTGTTATTTTATTAGTTTATATGTGATAATTCACAATATAATCTATTACACTTAATATTTTGATAGGGAAAGAATAGAAAATAGGGTTCTATATTTTGATAGGGAAAGAATAGAAAATAGGGTTCTATATTTTGATAGGGAAAGAATAGAAAATAGGGTTCTACATTTTTTACATTTTCTATTCAATATTGAGAAATATGATAGCAATGTCACATCTTTGATGTTTATCCTAACTCACAAGTTCTTATTATACTGAAAAAACGAGAGAGAAAATAAGTAAATGAATGACAAGGCAAGGGGTGGTTACTTTCTGAAATTCACTTCATTCATTGGTGAATATGTGTTTCGTTTATCTCAGGAAAACTTATGAGGAGCTACATGTGGGCATTTGATGTAGGAGAATGATCTATTTAAGACATTTCTGGGAAACATCCAATGAGCAGCTCAGCTGCTGTGTCATACTGCTTCTACAATTTAATAAAAGGTGAAACATGCCTGGCATCATTGCTGTGTTTAGCCACCAGGCCTCTTGTATCTTGCTCCCTACCTTTGGGGAAAAATAATGAAATTGTGAGTATATAATTGCTAAAGATTGTTTGTAAAGTGAATGTATTAACTTCTGTCTTCTCACCCTAATACAACAGATTATTATTTTTTTCTTCTTCATAAGGTTCAATTAAATTCACCAATTTTTAGTGTTTACTGTAATATAGGTTATAAAACCGATTCACTTCAAATCCAATATGATAAAATAAAAGAGTACAGATGACTCATCTGGTCTTTATGAAATGATTGGTTATGGGAAAGGTAATTTATTTTAAGTAATATTTAAAAGGCATTAATATATGATGATATATTTGGGCTCATTTAATAATTTTAAAAGTAATTTTCAAAAGTACATAGAAACAAAGACAAAGATAAGGAGACTTTAGAAAAGTTTTACTGATTAGTGAAAATTGATCTCAAACTACAAAAGCTTAAGTTTCAAAGACCAAATATATATTTATAACCAATTCATTACAGGTTTTTGTCAGAATGAGGAAAAATTAAATTATTTTGTAGGAAAGAAATTGAATGTAGATTCCACTTTGTAGTTTTGTTTGTAGTAATATATTTGGAAGCATGATTTAGTCTTTTCATTTTTGGAGATAAGATTTCAAATGTAATTTATATTTGAAAACTCGGGAATACTAACTTCATAGATGCAAAGAATTCAAAAGACAAAACAAATTAGCTAAAATGCTACTTTAAAATCATTTATGATGACACAAAGTACTGTGAATATATCTATTTTAAAAGATCATTATGTAAGGAAACTTAGCCACTTGTGATTCAAACAAAAAATCATGTTCTTATCATTAGGGTAGTTTTCATAAATAGTTTAAATAGAGATTTAACTATTTTGTCTGTGCATTGCCACTGCCAAACTCTTATCTGATATTGTTTGTGTGTGTGCACGTGTGTTGCTCTACTCATGCCTGCATGCTCTCATTCACTATGGCTATCATACAGAGGATACAGAGCCACTATAAGACACCGATTTAAAGGACTTTTATGGGAGATTTTCCATCTCTCATACTTTTAGAAAGAAATAAAGAAAATTCTGAAATTTTAGTAAAGTTTAGAATCCTCAGAATGTTAAGAACTAATAATAAAATTCAACATAGAATATATTATTTTTTTGGCATTGGAAATTGAATCCTCTGACCTATACCCCCAGTAAGTCAGCCTAACTTCTTCTCTCTCTCTCTCTCTCTCTCTCTCTCTTCCTTCCTTCCTTCCTTCCTTCCTTCCTTCCTTCCTTCCTTCTTTTCCTTCCTTCCTTTCCTTCCTTCTTTCTTTCTTTCTTTCTTTTTTTCTTTCTTTCTTTCCTTCTTCTTCTTTCTTTCTTTTATTCTTTTGTTATTTTTTCTTTCGTTCTTTCTTCCTATTTATACCAGGGATTGAACCCAGAGGCATTCTACCCCCAAGCTATATCCCAGGACTATCCTTTATTTCATTTAAAATTAGAGTCTCACTAAGTTGTTGAAGGGCTCTTTAAGTTGCTGAGACTGGCCTCGAACCTGTGATTTGAGGCTAAGACAGGAGAATCACAGATTCCAGGCCAGGGCACAACAATTTTGTGAGAATCTAATTCAAAATAAAAAGTAAAATAAGCCTGGGAGAAAACACCCTTGGGTTCATTCCTAAGCACCACAAAAAAGGATGACAATGTAAAAAGAAGGTCAGAAAGGAATTTCTTTGCATAAAATGGTTGGAATGTTATGATATTTCTCCCACTTAAGTAAAACAGAAGAGAATACGAGGCGAGAACTCAAGAAGCTTTGTGTATACCTCTTTGTGTTTTTAGGAACATAAACTCTTGTTTCTAGGGTGACTTTAGATATTTAATGTGAAAGGCTTTAGCTGGATTTCTCACAGTGGAGATGACATTGGACAGAGGTGGGGGGTCAGAGTGGCCAACAATAGTCTGTTACTCGTTTGGGCTGAAATGCTTATCTGGAATTCATTCTCACTTCCTCAGGATGCAATTATAGTTGTAAATGGAATCCTAAAAATGGTATTTAGGGATAAATGTGATAATTCCAGAGGGCCCTAATTCAATATGATAGGTCTCCTTATAAAAAGGAGATGAGAAGACAGGCACACTGCAGAGGGAAGACCATGTGATGACACTGAAAAACAACAACCATTTATTAGCTCAGGAGGGAACACTCAGGAAAAATCAAAGCTGCCAACATCTTGACCTTAAACTTCCGGCCTCCAGCATCGTGGGGAAATAAATCGCCATTTAAACTACCTAACCTGTGCTTCCTTGTTATGGCAGCCCAGGAAACTAACTAAACTAGGACTTGGCTAAACATTGTTTCCACAGTTGAGAGAATGCTATGTGGGTATTTTTTCATGGCACACTATAGGCCCTGGTGAAGTAAGTAAACTTCCTGCCATCTTGAATCTTGAAATGTACGAAAACTGAAAGGTCACTCCAACCCCAAACAAGAAGTAGACTGAGCATGCTTGTAATTCCGTACTTGGGAGACTGAGACAGGGTGATCAAGGATTGGAGGATAGCATTAGCAATGTAGCAAGATTCTCCGCAACCTAGTGAGACCATGTTTCAAAATAAAAAATAAAAAGAATTAGGAGTATAGCTAAAGAGCAGAATGCCTATGGGTTCAATCTCCAGTACCACAAACAAACAAAACTAAAACAAAAGCAAAAAAGAACCATGAAGTAGAATGAGAAATGCCCAAAAGCTACAGGATGAAATTAATCCACAGGGTAATGCAGGGGAAATATCCCCAGTAAGGAAATCACAGAGATGCAGTAACCATTGCCATACGTAAGAGTCAGCTTAGAAAAAAGAAAACCTAGATGAAGCCAATGGCCAAGCCCAAGGACAGCAGTACCCATGAAGCTAGCCAACCTCCATTAGTTTGCTTCAATTCTCCAACACATTCCTAAACACTGACAAATCTGAGCCTAGTTTGCAAGGGGGTGGAGAGTAGGAGGAAAGGGTTCACTGTTCTCACCAATCTGCTGTCTCAGCAGGACTGACAGGAAGAGGGGAAACGATTTCCAAGTTCCCAGATCAGATTGTTAATTTAGACTGAATATTTACCTATTGAACAATTTTGGAAATTAAAGATAACAAATGTTTATATTTATCAGGAGTTCTTAAAAAATGATAGAACCTAAGAGAGATCTTATCCAGGGGGCAAGAATTGCATGAGAATAAAATACTTTTTGCTTGTCTATTATGGAGTATTATGTATGTATGTGATATTAATGGTTTAAGTATGTAATGAGACTCAAAGCCAAATATGATACAAAGCTCTGAGTAAGTACTCTATATAGAATAAAAAGTATTATCTTGATAATCTCATAATTTTAATCTCATAAAGATTATCTTGATAATCTTTAGTCTGGGCTAATATTTAAATTGACTTAAAACAGAGTAATCAGAGAAGTACACAGATTTATATAAATTTTATAGGAGCCCTCATAAGAAAATGACCCATTGAAGTAGTAAAACATAATGTTTTTATATTAGGTTAAAGAGAGGCAACTGTGGAAAAGTAGAGATTGGAACTCCCTCCTTACATCTGCTGTTTCCTTAAGTAACTGTAATTCAAAGTAATCTTTATGCCAATGTCGTATATCTTGGGGTGACAGACTCTGCTACCCTTCATTAGAATAGTCTTCAGAATTAAACTGACAGAAGATATTGGGCTCTCTTAAATATATTGTGCCATTTAATCCTCTTAGAAGCCCTGTAAAATCTCCTTTTTATAGAAGTACATAATCCAATAGGTCTCAATTTCTGGAAATAAGTAGAGGAGATTGGAACTGGCATCCTGGTGTATTTCCCACCAAAGCTGAGATACTTTCTACTGTGTGTGACTATAACATTTTAGAAAGTGTTGCAGGATTCCACTGTAATCAAGGATATTCATCAAGCACCATTTAACAACTATCAGTGATGTGACCACTGTAATTAATTTAGAAATTGTTAAAATGAACCTACCATTTACTTAGCAATGTGCCAGCTATTGTAGTTTACAAAAAGGAGAAAGCACAACTTTCATCTTTAAAGGAATTACGATTTAATAAAGAAGATAATTTATAATAATAGCTCAAATAATTCCTAAAACAGTTCTTAGAGATATAGACACATGCACTAAGACAAGAAAAATTTGAAACCTTAAGAAAACATGGGTCAGGCATGATTGCACAAGTTTATAATCCCAATACTTGGGAGACTGAGATAGGATGATTGTTCACAGGTTGGAGGCTAGCCTCAGCAAATTAGACCCTTTCTTAAAATAATAATAATAATAATAATAATAATAATAATAATAATAATAGCATGGAGATTTTTCAAAGCATCTGATATAATACAGGATAGATATTAACATGTTTAGATATTTGAAAATGTTGAAAATATATGAAGATGGTAAACTTAAGAGAGCATTTATGATATAATAAATATCTCAACACAGTGTTTATATTTGAAAGTATAGCAGAAATTTTGTGCTTTTCAAAAAATTATCTATTCAGTTAATGTATAATACAGGGGTGTTAAGAGAGTTAATTTAATCTTTTATCTTATTTTGTCTTACCTCTGTGGTACTCAAATTTGTAAAGTAATGCCATATACACATTGAATATTGCAAAAAATGTTAACATCTGCATCCTAATTATATCAAGGCAGAAGAGGTAGTATAAAGTTAATTTACACCATTATAAAATATTTATTAGTTACCTTATAACTATGAAAAATCATATATAGTTAGAGAGGTTAATAGATTTTATGTACCAAGGAGTGTCTTAATAAATTTTAGGGTCAATAATTTAAGAAAAAAATGAATTAATAAAATTTAAAATTTCACTTATTATAGAAACTATTAGAGTATTTAACTAATTACATGAATTGTGATTTTATAAGGAATAATGCAATTTTTTAAATTATCATTCAGGCATAGAAAATGTTCTAATGATAACTTTTAATAATACAAATGTTTTAATGTATCTTGGGTAACTGAGCTGGGTATGCTGGGTAATGTGAGTAATCCCAGTACCTGGAAGGCTAAGACAGGAGGATCACAGGATCATGATCAGCCTCAGCAATTTGGCAAGACCCTGTTTAAAAATAAAAATAAGCTGGTTGTGGTGGAACACGCTTGTAATCCCCGGGCTTGGGAGGCAGAGACAAGAGGATCGCGCAGGTTCTAAGCCAGCCGTGCTGGCTTAAGAGACCCTGTTTCCAAATAAAAATATATAAAAATAGGTCTGGGAGTGTAATCCAGAGGCATAAGGGTTTCCAGGAACCTCGGTACCACCACACACAAATAAATAAATAAATAAATAAATAAATAAATAAATAAATAAATAAATTAAATAAATTTTAAAAAATGGCTGGAGATATAGCTCAAATGTAGAATGTCCCTGGGATGAAACCGCAGAACCAGAAAAAAAAAAAAAATCTAACTGAAATGTAATCCCTGTAGAAACATTTTAAACTGTTAAAGTTGATCTGCATTTTATAAATTATAAAGTACTAAAATACATAAATCATCATTATTAAGACAAAACTTCTGCTGAGAAAAATTATTTCGGGGGACTTTTGGGCTAAAGTGACCAAGGGATCATAATGCTCTCCAAATTAATTATGATTCATAAAATTTATAATACTTTTAGTTGTTAATTATATATGTAGAGTGAAATGTAATAATTATAATAATTGCAATATATTACTCTGCATGTCTATGAATAAAATGAGGAGGGTCCAGAAAAGGAAACATATGTCTTAGATGCGAAATTTAAGATGTCCCAAACTCAGTAAAGCAAAAAAAAAGTCATATTTTGGTGCAATATTTAAAAAAATCAAAATTGATGCAAAATATGAACATTTATAAAATTTATTATAAATTGATTCATATTGCTAAATTTTCCTTTTAATTTATAGTCCAATATGGCTGGTCACTCCACAGACTCTTTACTATAGTCATCTTTATAATTCATGTAGACATTATATGCATGAAATTTCAAACATAAAACTGATGTTACAAAAAGTAGCATAAAATTTTGTAGGACTGCTCAATAGCAATCTAAATTATTTTATTTCTTAATATGTAGAAAAAAGTTAAAAATCGACAACAAAACTTTTGGAATTTGTCAAAAAAATGACAATTACTACAAGTCAACCATTTCCATTGGATTTCAATTTTTTTTACTTTAAAGGGCCTCCTTTCAAAGTTATTATCTGTAATGTGTTCAAACTAATGTGCAAATAAAGGAGCAATTTTTGCTTGGGTGTAAAAATCTCTGAATCAGATAGGATCTATTTTTCATTATATTAAGTATTATAATACCTTAAATTTGAAATATTTTATAATATTTATGTTTGTGGTAAGTAGATAAATAAAGCACATGAAATATTTTTTCAGCCACACTTGGTAAGTTTCTCCTTGCACCAAAATAATGAAATAAAATAATAAAAGATCTATAATACTTGTATGGATTTATTTATAATTTACCCACTAAAGAAAATCTCTTTTGTGGGGATTCAAATACAAATAGTAAAATTGCTATCAATTGAACAGTAAAACTGCTCAGAAATATACTTTATTTTGCCATATCTTTTCTCATGTTTAGTCTCATGTTTAATTGTAACTTATGGCCAGGAAGAAGATGTAAAACACAATCAAATGGAAGAGAAAAATACATTCAGAAAAGTGATTTTTATTATAAGCATGTGGTATCTATAGAAACTATTATGTTGAAAAAGGATTTCCTGTTTCAGTGATCAAGTTAATGAAGGTATCATTAGGTGTGTATTTTAACACTGTGATTTCATTACATATTACACTTTAGGAAGCTGAGCTGCTACATTACTAATTTAGCCCTTCTGAATATTGTAATCTGCAATTTCTTTATTTATAGGGGACATAGATATGTTGAATATTTGATAGATATATTTTTTTCTTTTAAGAAACAAGATACAAGCTGGGTGTGGTGGCACATGCTTGTAATCCCAGTACTTGGGAGACTGAAATAGGAAGACTGCAGATTCATGGCCAACCTCAGCAATATAGCGAGACCCTGTTGTAAAGTTAAATAAATAAATAAGTATAAAGGGATGAGTGTGTACCTCAGAGGTAGAATACCTGTGAGTTTGATCAGGAGTACTAGAAAAAAATTACAAACTACAATATTGTGGTAGGGTATTTTGATGAACAGATCCTTCAGTAATAACTGCATGCTTCACTCTTTTGATGAAAGATAGGTACAATATATAATATTACCCGACAAGCTCTCCTCTCAGACAATGAATACATAGGTGGTAAATTAGATCCAGGAAATATCCTCCAGTTCCTGAAAGCTGATTCACCACATGGAATAATATAGCATTTCTTTAACAGCAGAAATCTAGGGGAATCGTGGTAGTGGTGAGAAAGAAGACATAGAGCAGGCTACACGATTTAACACTGAATGATTTCCTATCTGTGGCTCATAAGTACAGGTTTCCATTTACCCTGAGACAAATGGGGTAATGAATCCTTTCCTTTTTTAAGGCAAATAAAAGCATTTTAAAATAAATGTTTTAAAACAAAAGAAGCTTAACCAATAGTCATAGACAGTCCATGGAGTTTTGCTGGTTTCCTCTGTCATAATTTAGGTTTAAAGGTTCTTTGGGTTGTAAATAAGTTAAAAATAATAACACTATTTATTACTAAATTAAATAGATAATTGGTTTTTGCCTCATCATGTGTGTGTGTGTGTGTGTGGTGTCTTCTTAACTATGTCATAAGCTTCTAGGGATCCTAGACTATATATGACTACATGATTCCTCATACAATTTACTACAAACTTTTAAAATCAAATTACACTTATAATATGTATACTTTAATTCACTACAACCAAATTATAGAACCAACCTAGGTATTGATTGGATTACAAATTATGAGATATCCATGCAATGGAACTCTACTCAGCAATAAAAAAGAAGGAAATCACATCATTTTCAGGAAAATGGAAGACCTGGAGAACACTGTGTTAAGTAAGACTAGTTAGTCACAGAAAACAGAGTCATATGTTTGTTGTAATATGCATAAGCTAGGGAGTTATTGGGATACCAGCTGGACCCCAAATAATGGAGGAAAAACCTCAGTGGATCCAACAAGGTGGTCTAAGGGAAGGGGAGAGGGGAGAGTGAGGACTAATGGAGAAATTACTAAAGTCAACTTCATGTACACATTGTGAGATACCAACATCAACCTCAGTATCCTCTATGGGGAAGATGGGATGGGATAATGAATGCTTTTTATAATTAAATACCAAATTCTTCAGATACTTTTATGAAGTAGCTATAGTGACATTGAGAGAAGGACCCTATGTCACTGGCTTACTGTTCTCAAGACTGTGATACATTCCAGTTTGGGGACCAAGCCCTGATGTACTATCATGTCACCCTCACATTCACTACATGGAGGAGGTAAAGAATGTGTTTCTTCTTTTACTTTCTATCCTCTTGGCATTTTTTTAGACAAAATACAAAGCCTGATTTTTTATAATGCTAACTCTGTTTCTTTCTTTCCTATTAAGCTTGTTTACTATTATTTTCTAGAGAACATTATCAGGTGAGTTGTAGATCAGTGTATCTGTTAAATCTGATGGCACTGTCCCTCTAAAAAGTTATTTATAGATCTTATAGACATAAAAACAAAACAAAGAAAGGTACACCTTTTCAGGAATACTGAGAACTATATTTTTCATCAATGTCTTTATTTCAAATGGATACACATTTTTTTAAAGAGAGATACTCATTGTTAAATTTTTCTCTGGTTGATGCGTCTCTGGAAGAAAGTATATTCAGCAAAATCAGTAAGCTACAGCATCTATAAGAGCAAACTACATGATCACATTTAGCCATCCAGGCCTAGATGTAAATGAGAAGAAGAAAAATTGACAATGAGCTTTATATCAGTGTTCGAGTTCTCCGATTACTCTTCTGCTCATACTTTGGTAATTTTTTTCCTCTCCTCTCTGTAATATATAGTTGTTCCCTCTCCATTTCCTCTTTTGTGGCTTAATACTCAGCAAATCCACGTTCTGTTTCTACAAGATAAAACACAGCTCCTCACTCCTTGACAAACATTATCAACTTTTTATTTAATCTCAAATAGCCTTCAGAAGACTTCATGTGAGATAACCCCCACAAACAGGAGGCATGCTGATGAAAGGCTTGATTCATTGCTCTGATTGCATTTCACCAGAGCACAAAGAAAACCTTTTTTCCCCATTTGCTCTCATTCCAGAACAAAATTCTGCATGTTTTAAATGACAGACACTGAAGTGATTCTAGTTATTAGGGACCAAATCTGTAACAATAACAAAAATAGTTGAGGCTGAACATTCAATATTTGGGAAAGTATACTAATTGATTCTGTCATTTACTGTATCTGGCACTCTGGTAAGCCATAAAACATGTAAATGTGTGTTCAATTATTTTTCTACTTAAAACTTCAATATTTAAGGTGAAATAAATATTAAAATGATTAAAATGATTAGGGCCTTCCTGAGATAATTATCATGACCCACAGGGTAAGTAATAAAAGCCATACGAAGGTGTTTTGAACAGAATTCTTGCTACTCTGACCTAATAAGCCTAACTACATGCAACTTAGAGGAAGGAAGATTTATTTTCTCACACGTTTGAAGATCTGAGAGTTTCAGTCCATGTCAGGCTGGGGTCTGCAGAGCTCAGGGCATGGTGATCATAAGCTGAGAGAGGAAGAGAGCAAGGCTTTGCTTTCATATCCTGTAAGAGAGAGTGAGAGAAAAGGGGGGAGGGATGGAGGGAGAGAGAGAGGGAGGGAGAAAGAAGAGAGAGAGAGAGAGAGAGAGAGAGAGAGAGAGAGAGAGAGAGAGAGAGAGCACGTCTGAGCAGGGATAGGAGGAACCATACATAATTCCAAGGCCACACATCAGGGATCTTATTTAACCAAACCTCACCTCCAACATAGCTGCCTTTTCTCTGTGAGATCTAAGGGGACATTATAAATCTAAACTATTGAGTCTGGCATGGTGGCACACTCTTGTAATCCCAGCATTTGGGAGGCTGAGACCAGAGGATACCTGTTTGCGGACAGCCTCAGCTTCTTAGTGAAGCTCTTTACAAGTCAGTGAGACCCTGTTTCAAAATAAAGAATAAAAAAATAGGGCTGGTGTGTAGCTCAGAGGTAGAATGCCCCTAGGCTCCATCTCCATTGCCGAAAAAAAAAAAAATCTAAACCATTACAGAAGAAACATTTAAGAAGGAAAAGGTAGGTAAGATAGGAGGCAGGTACTTCTGATAGCAGGAAGCATTTAATAACCTTATATATTAATGGACAGAAAAGAAATTGGATCTGGAAGAGAAAAATGATAATAACCAAGACATCAGAAAAATTACAAGTAAGTTATGAAAGGGAGAGAAAGAATGCCCAGTGAATTTTGGAATACACAGGCTATTGTTGGGGACATCTGAGGAGACGGAGCTGATGGGAAGAATCTGTCTTTTCCTGGATGACAGTCCTTTCCATTGTTCATAACACTCAGCTGCACTTCTGTTTTATATAGGAGGTGATAATACCACTCAGGAGACTGAATTGGTTTTTGTGGAAACAAAAATACAGGGAGGAGATAATACTGCTCAGGACCCTGAATTGGTGTTTGTGGAAACAAAAATACAGGTATTTTGTAAAACATATAGGATAGTTCTTTCTTAGTAAGACATATACCCAACCAAGTAGTAGAAAGAGATTCTCATGTTACTTTTATCCTATAGGACCCTTATTGCTTGTTTCTCTATGCAAACTTTGCCACCTAAAGAGGGTTATTATTATGTTTGGACAATGTTCAGTGGATGTGGCACACAGTAAAGGGCAGATTTTATGCAGTTCTTTCAACAAACATCCTAAACTCTCCACCTATTAAAACACCTTTATTCCTATGTATCATAGGAGTATCAAAACAGCATAAAATAAAATTCAAACTAATTTACTCTTATTCTATAAAGTTAGTCAAATATTAGATTTTATTTTTAAAATGTGTAATCTGTTACAATAATTTTCAATGTGTAAATTATTTGAATCTATGAAAACGAACACATCAAAATTCTGTGTTAAGGATCAAAAAATACCATATAGAAAAATATTAATCTAGAGAAATAGACCTTCTCTTAAGAAACAGATTTGTTCATATTCCTTTTAGGAAAAAATAAAATATTTAGTGATATTTTGTTTATACTAAGAAAAACACATATTTACATTTTAAGATCCCTGAATTTGAGAGGATCCTTAAAATTGACAGCTGGTCAGTCAATAATCACAATGAAGCTGTCATTGCTTTATCATGTCTAAAATCAATCATAATTGTTCATATTGTGTTCACATCGATTGAGTTATGTGCATATTAGTGCTACATGTGTTATGCTTAATTACTGCCTAAAATATCTTTAAAGAGACAACACTGGTTCAGCATGGGAACAATAATGGGTGAAAGCATAACAGAATGGAAGCACAAATTATGAATCTATGATTTTTTAAAAGTTCCATTGGAATAGGTGGAGAATACAAGTTTCAGGTGACGAAAAAAAATCTACATTAACTAACCATATCTTTTAGCTAACTTTCTGATTTTAAATTAATTGTTGAATTCATATGATTACCTTAGAAGTACTAAAATTGATTATAATATAAAAAATAAGGTTTGGATTATTTCCTGCTTCATCTAAAGACCAATCAACTATAGCAAATTTCAATTTTTAAGTGTACAAACATGAACTCAAGTCACTGTAAAGTTGTCAGTGTTTCATATAGTATCCTGAAGAAGTAGTGTGATAGTGAAATTATATTTTGACATGATTGGATAGTCATATGCTATCCTTTGCTGTGAAATCATGCGGCCCAGACTGTGTGTGTAAATGACACATTGTAAACTACATGGAGAAGCAAGAACAGCTTCAACTGAGCCAGAAACACCAAACTGAGATAGAAACTTTCATAGTTTGTTGTAAGTTTTTGTTAAAACAACTTACCTACCAAATAAAATAAAGCACCTATAGTTCATCAAGCAATACCAAAGAATCTACTGTTCACATAACATATTATAAAAAATATTGTTCAAGATTGAATTGATATCCTTAGAATATGGAAAGTCAGAATATGTGGTTGATTCTCAGAACCATAGGCAGTAAATATGAGTTGGCCTTGAGATGACATGGATGTTGGAAATATGAGAGAAGCTGATATAATCCTGTGTAGCGTAAAGTGATACATAAAGTGATGTGAGCATAACAAATTATGCTCATAAAGAAATCAAAGAGAAACCACTATAATAGAATCAGAATCTATAAGAACCAAAGGCAGCCTCTGATATAAATTTTGGAACTGAAAAATACAGCATTAAAAGAAGGAATTTACTAGCTGGGCTTGACAGAAGAAGAGATATAATAGAAGAAAATGAGAAATTGAAAGTGAACATACAGAAATCATATAATCAGAAGAATAGAAAAAAATAAGAAAAGTTAAAAAGATATACAAAGCCTCAAGGACCCATGGGTAAATATCAAAACACCTCTTTTTTTAAAAGGAGAGATGAGCAAGAACTGGAAAAACAAGATATTTAAATAAATAATGCCAAGAAGCTCCCAAAATTTGGAGAAAAATATACACTCGCAGATTTAAGAAACTTACTGAAACACAAATAGAACACATTTGAGGAAATTAACACGGGCACAAAGTAGTCAAGTGGCTAAAATCTAAGAAAAAATAGCATTGTAAAACACATGTATCCTCTGAAAATGCTTATATCTTATATATAGGGAAAAAGCAATTAGGATATATAAAACTTCTGAACAAAACATAAAGTTTAGAAAAAGAGAAAATCTCCTTAAAGATCTGAAAAACAAAACAAAACAAAGATCAACAATGAACTTTATTTACAGTGATAATATCCTCTAAGAGCACAAAATAAAGCATTTTTATATAAAAATGATCAGAATTTGCTTCTAATAGGTTCATACAGGAATAAATGCTAAAAGAAGTTCTTCAGGTTAAAGAAAATGATTGCAAAAAATGTTGAATATTCATGAATAAATGAATAACAGTGGAAATAGTAAACACATGGGTAAATTAAAATGTATTGCCCCATCTTCATTAAGTTTCAGATGGTTGTTTAAAATAAAGGATTAGCATTATCTTTTAGATTTATAAGATATGGATAGGTAAATGCACATCAAAGAGTGAGGTAAAGAACTGCAAATGATTGCTAAATGAGCCTCGTTTAAAAGGTTTCTATATTTACATGAAGCATAATTTATTAGTTTTAGGTTATGGGGAAAATTAAAGACATATGTCTAATCTTTATAACGATGAATACAAAATGCCAGGAGGAATAACTATAATGCCAAAAGAGTGATTTTTAGTTCATTTAAAAGTAAATATAAAAGGGGTTCAGAAGAGGAAATACCAGAAATGAGCCAGAAAACAAGTAACAAATCCAGCTACATCAATAACCCTAATAAATGTTAATGTAGTGAGCACCCCAATTGTAAGTCAAAGATTATCTGAATAAATGAAAATCAAGACGTGGGTAACTATTCCGTACAAAAAGCACATTTAAATTATAGGTATAAAATGCTGTCTCTTTTGATCTGGAAAGTTCTCCCAAATCGATATTCCTAGAATAGTGCAATTGGGAGAGGGTGGAAATATTAAAAGGTGAGGCCAAGTGGGAAGTCTTACAGTGATTAAGAGTGTGTCCTTAAAGGGGACCATGCACACCAGCCTCTTTCTCTTTCTTTCTTTATATTGCACCTTGCCATGAGGTGAGCAGGCCTAGTCTCTCATGTGCTGGCTCCATAATACACTGTGATACCACAGGCCCAAAGCAATGGACCTACTTGATTATGAACCAAAATCCTTAAAATTGTGACCCCCAAGTAAGCTGACTAACATATATATATATATATATATATATATAGACATTGAATGGATTTTAAAAAATGTATACCATGCAAACAGTATACATAAGAAGCAAGTGGCTATGCCAAAATAATGTGGGAATTGGGAAGGGCTAAATGAGTGATGTGCGCATGTGCATTTATGTCTTTATTATTTTGCGCCCCATTAAGATATATGGCTACCATGCACTAATAAAGATAAAGTAACTTAAAAATGAAATAAATAAAATGAAAAACCTGGGCATAGTGGTACATACTTGTAATCCCACAACTTTGGGAGGTAAAACAGGAGAATCACTGGTTTGCACCCAGCCTCGGCAATTTTGTGAGGCCCTGTTTCAAAATAAATAGAGTTGAGGGTGTAGTTTAAAGGCAAAATATCATTGGATTCAATCCTAGTATAAAAAAATTCAAATGAAAAGACTTCAAGTTAAAGTGTATTACCAAGATAAAGAGGGACCTTTCAGGATGAAGGGAGGGGATCGCATCACAGAGAGAAATGACCATAACAAATGCCTGTCTTCCTAACAACTGCCTAAAATATATAAATCAGGAGCCAGGCGTGGTGGTGCACACTTATAATCCCAGTACTTGGGAGGCTGAGACAGGAAAATCACAGGTTCACTGACAGCCTCAGCTACTTAGTGAGGCCCTCTGCAAATTAGTGAGACCCTGTTTCAAAAAAAAAAAAAAAAGAAAAGAAAAAGAAAAAGAAAAAAAAATGAATGTGTAGCCTTGCGGGAGAATGCCTCTGGGATCAATCCCCAGTGCAACACACACACACACACACACACACATACACACACAAAATAAATAAAACTGATAAAATTGAAGGGAAAATAACTTCTAAACTGAAGGAAGAGTTTATTCTTCTTTCTCAAAAAGTGATAGAATAATTATATGAATAAATAAATAAAAATTAATTAAATGAAGACCATTGTCAAATATCATTATTATTGTGTGTAATAAAAGTATTACTGTCAATTGAACCCAGAGGCATTCAACCACTGAGCTATACCCTTAGCCCCAGCCCTTTTTATTTTATGTCTTTAATAGAAACTTACTATGCTATCATAATGGACTATATCCTGTGATCTGTCTGTCTGGTCTGTCTGTCTCAGCCTCTCAAGTACTGGGATTATTGATGTGTGACACTGTGCTTGGTTTACCACTGATAGTTGACTTATTTGATATTTATAAAATATTATATACAAAACTGTATAATGTACATTTTTCTTAAATGGTATGTTCACCAAAAATCTAGACCATAAAATAAGTCTTGATTTGCTTATGATTGAAATCATACAAAGTACATTCTTAGATCACAATGATTATATTAAAAATAAATAACAATTAGATGTCTAGGAAACTACCAAATATTTGGAAGTTATACTATTTTATTTTAATAATCTCTTAATTAAAGGAAAAAGTACACAAAATATAAAATATTTCAAAGTGGAGAATAATAAAAATACATTTTTCAAGTGTTTTGGACTAAAGGTAAAATAGTAATTAGAATAAATATTTTGGCTTAGGGCTTATTTTTAAGAAGAAAATACTAAGACCAATATCCTAGGCTTTTACTTTAAATTACTAGAAAAAGAAGAGAAAATTAAAACCAAACCAAATAGAAGGAAGAAAACAGTAAAAACAAATAACAAACAAAAGAAACTAGAAGACAGACAATGAAAGGAACTAACCTTTAAATTCTGTTCTTTTGGAAACAACAAAGTTGATAAATAACTAGTAGAACCAATCAATACAAACCAGAGAACATAAATCATCAATATCAGAAATTAAACAGTGGTGGTACTACAAGATTCATAATAAAGCCATGAAAGATTAGAAATGCAATAAGAATATATTATGAACAATGCTATTACAACTAATTAATAATACAATGAAGTAAATATATTATGTTGAAAGGAAGACATAAATATTCTGTATATCTCATGTCTACTAAATAAATTTAACTCAAAACTGTGGCAATTCCTCTACGGGACTTGGGAGGGAGAGACCTGAAATGAAGGCATGGACAATTGTCTCTTGGACAACTGACAACTTTATTCTCTAGGACTAAGTTTTTATACCCTTTTTCAGTTATGCTAAAATCATAACTTCATGATAAAGAAAACATCAAAGTACAATACAGAATGATTGATATAGAACATACATCATGTGCCTACAAAATACAATTATTAAAGGGAAATTACAAGAGCAAGGAGGAACAAAGAGACCTGGTCAAAGATTATTAAAAGTGTGATTGCAGCCAGTTCCTGCTCTCACTGGTGGGCCAGGGGCATGAAATTCCAGAAAGGCCAGGAGTCACCCAGAGTCTCGGAAAGTTTGGCCTTTTGCAAACCACCTTAACTCTCTCGGAACCTTTTGTTCCTCATGCTTCATTCATGTTCTCCATCACAAAACTAAAAAAAAAAAGGAAAACTATAGGATCACATAATTTCATTGGACATATCAAAGTCAGTCATTAAGCCAAACATGAGAAAGAGGAAAGAGGGAGGAGATGGGGTGGTAATTGGGGAAGGGCTAAATGAGTGATGTGTGCATCTATATCTCTGTCCTCTTCTGCCCCATTAAGATGTATGACAATACACCAATAATAAATTAAGAATAGTGCTAATTCTACAAAAAGTCTTTCAGAAAGTAGAAAGGCAGATGAATATTTTCCAATAAATTTGATAAAGGCAATATAATCCGAATCTGAAAGACCAGTGAATGAAATAAATTTAGAGAGTGCTTAGAGACAAATATCAATAACAAATACAATAAGCTGGGCATGGTAGCACATGCTTGTAATACCCGCACTTGAGAGGCTGAGACAGAAGGATTGTGGTTCCAAACAGCCTCGGTTACTCAGTGAGATACTGTTTTAAAATAAAAAATAGCACTGGGGGTGTAGCTCGAAGGTAGAATGCCCCTGGGTTCCATCATCAGAACTGCAATAAAAATCCAATAAAGCGTATTTTTATAATAAACTTTAAAGTTTTTATTTCATCCCCACTCATTTATTATATTATATATATATATATATATATATATATATATATATATATATATATATATATATTATTCACCGGCAAATGCTTAATGGTTTAAATTTACACTTACTCTATTTGAAAAACATTGAAAATGTCTCCAATTAAATGAAGAAAAATGAACAAAATTGTTTTCCTCTTACAATTCACAACATATTCAAAAGAATATTTTTACAATAGTCAAAGTTTTTAACAAAAAACTGGACCTAGCCGGGCGTGGTGTTACAGGCTTGTAATCCCCAAGTTTGGGAGGCTGAGACAGGAGGTTTGTGCAGGTTCGAAGCCAGTCTCAGCTGACTTAAGAGACCATATTTCCAAATATAGAAAATATAAAATTGGTCTGGGAGTGTACCCTGGAGGTAGAAGGCCCCTGGTTTCCATCCCCAGTACACCAAAACAAAACAAAACAAAACAAAAACTAGACCTATAGTTCTATAACTGTTACAAAACGGCCATATTTTTATCTTGATTATTAAAAGTCAAGAAATAATGGCTCTTAAAACAAGGTAAATTAGTAACTAGAAGAATTTTTCAAAGTTGTCAAAGTTTTATCCCAGATTATTTTTATTTTATTTTTTTTTCAAAACTAACAATTGTTCTAATTTGAAAATGTTTAAAAGTACTTTTGACATTGAAAATTGGTGATGCATCCTAAGATTTAAGAACTAATAATAATGAAAATCAGAAGATAACTCCCAACTAAAATAAAATGATTCAAAATTTTTACTACACAATGGAATCTCATATTTAACATCAATAGTGTTTTAGAACTACACATTTTTTCACAAATGTGATGCCTCATCAAAGAGCTAGTAAACACACTGCAATCAATCACAAATAGTCTTGAAAGACCAAGTTCTAGAGAGAATTGTGATTCACTTAAGATAACATTGCAAGACAAGGGGTAATCAACATTAGGAATGCAGTCTGTTGGTTCCCATGCTCCAATGGATATTCATGACTATATGCACACCATGCTATTAAGATGTGCTACATTGATAACAAAACCAAAAAAAAGTAGCTAAACATTGAAATGGTTCCTGCTTTACAAATAATCTGTTAAACATGCTTGTAAAACTAAAACAACAACAACAACAATAACAACAAACCATCAAGAAAAATGATTATTGCATATCTCCTTATTTCAGGTAATTCTGTTAAAAATATAATAAATGAAGTCCATTTTATCTTGTAAAGTCTTAGTGTAAAAAGCAATGTATAGAAATCCATGGAAATTTGATTTTTCTTAATTAACTAAAAAAAACACTGGTTCTGGTGAGTTTTCACAAGCCCTGACTTTCATCTATGGGGAAAAGAATATATGAGATTAAGCTGTTGCCTAATCTACAATATCCTCATTTACTGTGAGAGAATGTGAGGGATCCAGTAGGATGGACTTGAGGCCAAAGTGCTACTTGTTCACGGGCCACATAAATGGCAGCATTCAAATGTGGGTTCTGATAACTGCTATGGATGTGGTCAACAAGAGTGACAATGAGGATGTAGGTGGTCCAGCTGAAGAAAAGCTGCTCACATTATCCCATCAGCATAATCTGAGCAAGTCTCCCGTGTTACTCCTAATATTAGTCCAATGACTTCTGTGGTTCAGCAGAGCCACCTACAAGAATTAAATTCTAGCCTTCAGCTTCAGCATCATGGTTCTTTGAGGCCTTACAGAGAGAGTCCTTTGTTAGCAAGAGCAGGAATAAATAAGAGCTTTCATAGTTATGGGGAATTCCAGAGTATTAATTTGAACAAAAATGTAGAAAGAGCTCTTCCTAAAAATGGTAATGTGGGTCCAATAGAATCTGAAACGAGGGAGGCAACAGGAGAATGTAATGTATCTGAAAGAAAGTCTCCTGGAACAGAAATAAAAAGTTTGAGAGAACTGGATAGTGGATTGAAAGTGCATAAAATAGCAGAAGGCTTTTCAGAATGTAAGAAAAGGTCTTCAGAAGATGAAAGTGAAAATAAAATGGAGTTAAGGAAGAAAGGAGGACTTGAAGGAAGAGGATTCCTTGAAAGAAAGAGAGTTCCTTATGTGGCATTATCACCCACTACTTCTGATGGAGGAACCGACTCACCTGGTACTGCAGCCCCATCTTCTACAATAAAGCATATTTTTTTTATAAAAGAAAATATGCAATAACCAATTTGAATATATCCCATGGGTGCAAATATTAAGCTAATTTGAAAATCAGTCTAATTAATTTTAATAATAGAATAAAAAGCATGTAATCAATTTAATAGATGCCATTAATCTATTTAAAATTAAAATATCTCTTAGAAAAGTGGTGATTAATATTAACTTCCTTATTCTGATAAAAAAATATCTTGAAAAACATGTACAGCATGGAAACACATTCACAGAGTTGCTATAGTAACATCATTTTGAATTCATATATTAATGACAGAGATAACACTTGAAATAGACTCTACCATGCCTCCTAGTTCTGCTCTATGTACTGTATATTGTTAGTCGACTTTTTTTTTTTTTTTTTTTTTTGGTGGTACTGGGGTTCCTGGAAGCCCTTCTACCTCCAGGCTACACTCCCAGACCTATTTTTTTATATATATTTTTATTTGGAAACAGGGTCTCTTAAGCCAGCGCGGCTGGCTTCGAACCTGCGCTCTCCTCCTGTCTCCTTTTTTAACTAACAATTCCAGTAACAACAGTTTATACTTGTACATATTCTTGAAACACCTATACTCAATCTGTATATGGGAATAAGAAAAACAATGAAAATAATATTAACATTTATTCATGAAGTTTCTATAAAGATGAAATTAATTATGTGGGATGCTTTGAATAGCACTTGGCACACAGTAAGTTTGTTGTATGTTAAATATTACAAAACATATAATAACCATCATATAAATTCACTAGTTACTTTTCATATTACAGAACTTGAGTAACAATTCCACAGGTTATCTGTTACTCTGATTCCTGACATTTTACTATATCTGCACTGCTGTTATTTTGTGAAAATTTTTATCTACACATATACTGAATTCATTTAAAGTGACTTTATTTATTGTAATATGACGATCATCTAAATAATATTTTAGACTCTCACTTTATGTATTCATAATATTTACATTATGTAGATTCAATCTGTCTGAGTTATAAAAATATTTTTATGGAACCCAACATAATAGTAGTCATACTTGAGACAGGAAATGATTGATAAAATTTTATGACAACAAACCATTTTTGAACTTGGAAACATATAAATTAATATTGTTGAATTATTCATCAAAATGCTTTTCTCTAAATAATGGGAGGCTATCAGGCTATTATAATGAGTGCTTAAAGACATCATACAGTAACTATATAAGAATTGTTATCTGTATTCTGTAGATAAATAGAAACCAAAGGAGTTTGAATTATGTGTCCACTACTAGAATGAATATAGTTTCAAACTCCCGTCTGATTGAAGCTACAGGTATATATCCCTTATATTCATGGATCAGACATATTACTTACTATGTCTACAACCAATATCTATTTCCTGTGCAGAACCATTTCAGTAGCTGTGTTCTCCAGTTGCTGGTGTCACATCCTCTGAGAACTGGCACTTCACACCACTGAGCACTGCATACTTAAACTGGCTATGAATTATCCATCACAGCCTCACAATAGTATACATGGCTCACAATTCACTGGCTTCTTGAAGCCTCTTAAAATGATCACTGACAGCTTGCTTGCTGCCTAAGCTTCTGAGAACATCAGGATACATTTCTTCTGAGCTCACACAATTTTCTGTTTCTTCACACTAGATCTCATAACCTATTTTGCAACACCCAAGTTCATAATATCTTTTGCTTGAAAATTAATTGGATCCTAGCAACAGGTCCATCCCTCACCATTGATTATCTACCTCCTTCCCTCTAGTTTGCTCTGGTTTAATAATCTTGTTTAACTTCAAAAATATTTTTAATTTTTAAAAAATATTTCTACTATCTAGATGCATCCCAACCATCAGAGATGCACAGTTATTCCATCAGCCTGACAACATACAGAATATGTATAAAGTAGAGGACCTTTTTTTTTTTCCAGATTGGAAACATCATTTTACTCATAAAGAAATTTAAATAATTATTACAAAATAATTTAAGCTATAAAAGGTAAGTCCCTTTGCTTGTCACTCTCATTTCCATAGTTAATAAATGTTTATTTAAAATTATATAAATAACATCAAGGTCTGTGATGTAGCACAGTGGTTGGGCGCTGGCCTAGCATGCATGAGGCCCTGGGTTCAATCCCAGTGCCACCTTCGAAATAATGTACAGAGCTCATTTCACTTCACTAAGACCCATATCAAATGAGATTACTGACTTCTGGTAATACTCAGGATTCAAACAAGAAAATAAAAACCTTTACATTTAAAATACAAAATCTCCACCAGCATTTGTTGATTATGTTTTTAATGACTGAAATTTTGATTTGGTGTTAGGTGAAATCTCAGGATAGTTTTGATTTGCATCTCTCAGATTGCTAATGATGTTGAACATTTTTTCATGTATTTGTTGAGCATTTATTTCTTCTTTTGTGAAGTGCCCAGCTCACTTGCCCATTTAGAATGGCAGTCATTAAAAAAATAACAACAAATGCTGGTGATGATATGGAGAAGTGGAAACTCTAGTATATTGTTGGTGGGATTGCAAATTAGTGCAAAACACTTTGAAAAACAGTGCAGAGGATCCTCAGAAGAATGGGAATGAATCTACCTTATGATCCAGTAATATTACTTCTGGGTATCTACTTAAAAGAATGGAAACCAAACTACCAAACTAATGCATGTCTATATATGTTCATAGCCACACAATTCATCATTGCTAAACTATAGAACCAGCCAAGATGACAATCAACTGATGAATGCATTACAAAACTATGAGATATGTACACAAGGGAATTTTACTCAACTATAAAGCAGAGCAAAATCACATCATTTCAAGGAAATGAGTGAAATTGGAGAAAATTATGCTAAGTGAGATTAATCACAGTGAAAAGTCAGATGTTTTCCATAGTAGGTGGAAGCTAGGGAGTAAACAGGACACAAGAGGCCCTCCAGACAAATTAGGAACTTAAGATGAGTGAAGGAGATGACCTAACTGGGGGAGATGGGAAGGGAAAGCAGGAGACACAGAGAACATGATATACATACATAAACTTGGTGAAGTTAATCGCTGTGGTGAGAACAGGAATGAGGGAAGAGGGAGAAAATAGGATAGGAATTGGGGGAGGGCTAAATAAGTGCTGTGTGCATATATGACTCTATCACTCTAAACTTCATTAAGATGTATGATTACAATGTAGTAATAAAATAAAATATAAAATCTGTGCCACAGATAAAGGAAATGATGAGAAGATGAAGAGTGGCTATCCCAAACACGATGCTGCTGCTATTGTAGCTAGAGCTGGACTAGTGGCAGACCAAGTTGGGTGATAAGGTGAGTACATTGGAATAAGGTCCTTGGCCTTGGTAGGAGAAGTATCCACCTCATTTCTGTGCTAACACACTGCTGAGTCTTGGATATGACACTAAAGAGGAGCTACCAGATCCAGGAAGCTGGAGTTATCTGTTAGAACCAAAGCCTGGGAAGCAGCAGGTCAAAGCTGCTGCCTTGGGAAGAGCAAGGGGGAGAAAATAACCTTATTTATGCCTTCTTTCCAACCTTCAATATCGTACAAGTTCATTCCTCTCACAAATTTAAATGGAAAGCAATTGATGTGAGCATCTGGGTAAGGTAGTGTTTGAGAGCCAAACTTCCTACAATGAAGACCAGACAGGGAAAATGAGAAAATGCTCAGCACATTGCAGACTCTGTAGGGCACTGAGTGTATTCATTATTGGACTTCTAGTGAGGAAATAAATTTTATTGAATTCCTACAATTGGTATTTTTGTTAAAGAATTTTAAAAGCCCACTGGTCATTTAAATTTTCTCCTGAATTGTTTATATTTTTGTGAATTTTTATTTTCGGATTGTGTGTAAAACCTTTTCTAAGTTTTGTTAAAATTTATATTCATTTTAGATAACAAATCTTGATCATGTGCATGACAATTTCCTGCATTTTTAATTTTTGTCATTTCTATTCAAAACTTTTAGTTTAGCTTGTCATATATGTCAATCTTTGCTGCTATGTCATTTTCTGAAAGGTCTTCTGTATCCCAATATTATAAAAAAAAACTGTCTTCCTATATTCTTCTTGTGTTTTGATGGCTTCATATTTCCCATTTCATTTTTAGTACTTTTGGAATGAATTTAGGAAAAATGTCAAATAAAGATTAAAATTAATATATTTCAAAATAAATGTCTTGTTTTTTCTGTAAGATATTAAGTAACCTATTCTTTTTTAAAATATTTTTATTGGTGAATTGTAGTCAAACATCTCAATGGAATACAAGATTGTGAGGGTATACAAGCACACATCATCCAATCAGCCTTTATCCGATCCCTATCCCATTCCCTCCTCCTCCCTCAATCCCATGCTTGATTTAGTGATTAACTCTAATATATTTGTTTACATACATCATGTGCTTTAAAGAGATTCCATCTTCGCCCATCCCATCCCCTCTGATTGGACACCTTATATGTTCCTCCATAGGGCCCTTTCTTCAACTGGATTTCCTATTACCCATTTCCTCTTAGTTTTTGCATATTAGGGAAAGCATCTGATTTTTTTATTTTCTGTGATATTTCTCTGTGTATGCCGCATTATAAGTTCTGATCCCACTCTTGGAGGCCCCAACATCAGCCTGGCCTCCCGGAAGGCTCTTATCTCAGCCTCAGAGGCCCCAGCACCGGCCTTGCCTCACAGGAGGCTCTGATCCTGGGCTTGCTGGCCCTGGCCCTGGCCTCACTCCTTGGCAGGCTCCAATTCTGGCTTTGGAGGCCTCAGCATCAGCTTTGCCTCATGGCAGTTTCCATTCCCGGCCTACCTGGCCCTGGCAACGGCCTTGCCTTAAGTCAGGTTCCAATTCTGGCCTCGAAGGCCCCAGCCATGGCCTTGCCTCATGGCAGGCTCTGATCCTGGCCTCGCTGGCCCTGGCACTAGCCTTGCCGTAAGGCAGGCTCCTATCCTGGCTTTACTGGCCCCAGCACAGGCCTCACCATATGGCAGGTTCTGATTCCAGCCTCAGAGGTCCCAGCACTGGCCTTTCCTCCCATCTCTGATCCTAGCCATGCTGGCCCCAGCACTGGCCTTGCCTTAAGGCAGGGTTCTATTCTAGCCTTGCTGGCCCCAGCACAGGTCTCATTACATGCCAGGCTCCTATCCTGGCCTCAAATGCCCAGGCACTGGCCTTCTTTTGCATGCATTCCAGTCTCTGTCACTATAAGCAGGTCATTTACAGATGATCCCTTTTTTCTCCCCACCCCCCCCCTTTTTTTTTTTTTGGTGGTACTGGGGTTCCTGAAAACCCTTCTACCTCTGGGCTACACTCCCAGACCTATTTTTATATTTTTATTTGGAATCAGGGTCTCTTAAGTCAGCCTGGCTGGCTTCGAACCTGCACAATACTCCTGTCTCTGCCTCCCAAGCCCAGGGATTACAAGCATGCACTACCATGCCTGGCATTTTCTTAAAATTTTATGGTGGGTTGGATTGGGTCTCTGTCTCTACCAAATACTGAATCCCGCTGCTGCTGCTGCTGCCACAGCCATCTCGGTTCTCTTCGAAGCACCTTATTCACAAAGCATGTTGTATCAAATTCCTGAGCATGTGTGGTGGTAGCATTCTACCTTTGGAGTGATTTCTTCAAAAGTTCAAGGTGGATTGAATCAGATCTCTACCTCTCCCAAATACTGGCCACCACCATTGCCACTGCCTCCACCATCTCAATTCTCTCCCAAACATTTTTCCCACACAGCATGTTGTCCAAAATTCCTGAGCATGTGAGGCAATAGCAATCTACCTTTGGGGCGATTTCTTCAAAATATCAAGTTGAATTGGGTCAGATCTCTGCCTCTCCTGAATACCTGCCTCCACCACCCCTGCCGCCACTGACTTCCTCCTGGTTCTCCATTGAGCTCCTTCCTCATGTGGTATGAAGTCCAGAATTCTTAAACATGCGCGACGGTAGCAATCTGCCTTTGGGGTGATTTGTTCAAAATATCATGTTGGATTGGGTCAGATCTCTGCCTCTCCCAAGTACTAGCTGCCACCGCCACCTTTCTCTTGGTTTTCTGCTGAGCTCCTTCCTTACATGGTATGAGGTCCAGAATTCTTAAGCATGTGCGACAGGAGCAGTCCCCTTTCCCAGAGATTTTTTCCCAAAAGTTCAAGGTGGATTGGTTAGGTTTTGTCTGCATCTCCTGAATTCCTGGCTACCGCCGCCGCCATCTTGGCCCCTCTCCAATATTTTTAATAAGAGAAGACTGTATGTGTGTTTTGAAGAGGTTGTGATATCAAGCATTCAGCAGCAATGAATTTTACCTCCCCTCCACAAGTGGAGGCCCACAGTCTCACCATGTAGAGCAGGATCTTCTGTTCCAAGCACATCCCGGCTCCCGGCGCAGCATAGCAGAGCACCGCGGCCAGGTGCACCAAGTTCCCTGGGATGCACGGCTGGGCTTTCTACCCAGTTCTGCTGGATTCCCTCCACCACACCCAGATCATTTTTCTTACAAGGTAAGTTGTTAAGAGTCCTCAGCCTGTGCCCCTGAAGCAGTCTTTTCTCTAATCTCTTCTGAGATGTTCTTCAAAAAAATCACTTTTCTTGCGTGGCAGGTGCCTCCTTGTCATCTTGCTTCTAATTCCACCATTATCCACTCTTTCTCCTATATTCTAGGTAGGAAGTCACAGCTGGAAATGTCTCCTTAAGTTGTCACACTCAGATGTTAAACCAAAATCTGATGTCCAGGGCTTCTCCGAGGAATGCATGTCCTTTTTGGTGGCTGTGGCCACCGCCATCTTCCTTGTCCGGCCCTAGAGTTTTATCAAGTTATCTCTTTATTCATCATTTTTTGAAATGTTAACATTACCACAATTAAGTTATATTTAAAAATAATCTTCAATTGGGTGCAGTGGAACATGACTGTAATTCCAGTATTTTGAAGGCTGAGACAAAAGGATTGCAACTTAACAACTTGCTGTGACCCTTAGCAACTTAGCAAGACCCTGTTTTACAAATAAAAGAAAATGTAAAAAAAAAGTCTGAAAGTGTAACTCTGAAGTAGAATTCCCCTGCATTTAATACTCAGTACAAAAAACAAAAACCAAAACAAAAAAAAGGATCATTAGACAAAAGGATTATAGGTTCGAGGACAGGGCATCAATAACATAGTGAGACTCTCAGTAACCTAAAGAGGCCCTTTTTCAAAACAAAACAAAACAAAACAAAAAAAAATTGCCCAGGAATGTATTTTAGAAGTAGAATTCTATCATATTCAATCCTTAGCATTACACACAAACCAGCAACTTTAAAAGGCCAATTTGCCTTCAATTTTGAAGGTAGTAGATTTAACTTTAGGAGATTAGAAATAATTACAGATATAGTCTGAATATAACAATGTTATCATTGACTTCATATTTCTATTTCTGGTAAAAATTGCCAGAGTTTTTGTCATTGCTTTGGGTTGTTAAAATGTTTTAAATTTTTTACTTGTTATATAACTGGACAAAGTTATGATTACTGATAACTTATGACTCAAATATTAATATAATAAAATATTACTGTAGAAAAGGTCAATTAAAGAAAACATTAAACATTTTTATGGTGACTTAAAATATGTTTACAATATCTGACACTGTGCTCAAAGATGGAAGCCTAGAAATTTCTCCTGTGACCAGAAAGAGGATGAGGTGTGCACTTTTTTCTTCTGTGGTTGTGGTACTAGAAGTCTTAGCCAGGTATTGTAGTTTTTCTTTTGAAATAAAAAAGTAAGAAAACACTTTGTTTTTCTTCACAATTGTCAGGGCTATCTGATAGCCCTTGGAAGTATGTATGTATTTTAGAATTTTTTTGTTTTCTTAAAGATATATATATATATATATATATATATATATATATCTTTATATATCTTTATATTATATATATATATATATATATATATATATATATATATTACTGCAACAAAATAATACAGAAATATACCCTCATGTACATGACCAGGGATCTTCACCAGAATATCAAGACAACTCAGTGGGGGGAAAAAAAAAACATTTTTTTTAATCCAACAATGTTGGGAAAGCTGGATATCCATGCAAAAGAATGAGGTTGGACTGTTAACATTATACCATATATCATACACCTATAAATAGTTCGAAGACTTAATCACAGGATATAAAATGACTAGAGCCTTTGGAAGAAATCAAGGGGAACATTTCCCTTGCATTGGATTTGGCAGTGATATTTGGATACAAAACTAAAAACACAGGCAATGAAAGACAAATAGATGAAATGAACTAGGTCAAAACTTAAGACTTTGGGCATCGAGGTACACAATCATCAAAGTGAACAGGCAATTCAGTGAATGGACAAAACAGTTTTCAAATCATGTCTAATTTATAAGGGGTTGATACCCAGAATAAAACAACTCTTAATATATAATGAAAACAAAAACAATCTGTTTGATAAGTGCCTGGATTTAAATACACATTTCTCCAAAGAAGATATATAAGTACTGGCTGCTCAACATTAGTGTTGATTGGGGAAACAAATCAAAATCTCAGTTAAATACCACCACAATCCCATTGGGATGGCTACCATCAAAAAGTGTTGCTAAGGATATGAATAAATTGGAACACTCACATACTATTGGTAGGAATGTAAAATAGCTGCATTCCTATGGAAAGTAGTATAAGCACTTTAAAGAAATTAAAATTAAGTTACTATATGGTTGAGCAATTCCAGATCTCAAAGAAATATCTGTATACCTTGTTCAAAAAATTATTGTTTATAATAGTCAAAATATAAATTATTGTTTATAATAGTCAAAAGATGAAACTAACTCATGTTCATCAGTAGATAAACCTAATATTTATAGCATATAGTTACAAGAGAATATTATACAACCTTAGAAGGAATGGAGGATCTGATACATCTTCAAATGTATGATTTTGAGGATATTATGATTAATACTATAAATCAGTCACAAAATGACAAATACTATGATTTAATTAATATAAGTTTCATAAAATTGTCAAATTCATAGAGCTAGAATGTGTTATGGTGTTATGCAGGGCTGGGGAAATGGGAATTTATTGTTTTGTGGATACTGGGCTTCATTTTGGGAAGATAAAAAAAAGTTTTGCAGATGGATTCCAGTGATGGTTGAACAGTAATGTGAATTTACTTGATGCCAATAGTAATAATAATAATAATAATAATAATAATAATAATAAATAATAAATAATAATAATGGCAGTAATAATAAAAATAATATACTTTCAAATTCTTTCGCTTCCACTTGACAGAATGCTGGTGTTAGTGAGACATTTCTAAGACATGAAGTACTGCACATGTGAATTTGAAGGCTAGTTTAGAATAGGCAAAAAAGTTTCTCTCAGGAGTCACTTTTGGAGACATGTACCCTTGTAGCCATGTTCTGAGTAAGCCTGAGTAACTTGAAGAGACTAACCATAGGCTTCCTTGACAATAGCTATGCCTGCAAGTCAGAAAGATGTGATAACCCCAGTTTCAGGCACTGAATGAAATCGTATCAGAGAGTCCCAGAGGAACATTTACTTTGCCTAATCAACCCCCAAAACAGTAAAAGTTATTATTAGTGAGTGTTATTGTTTTTGTCACTGTATTTGCAGTGGTTTATTATACTTTATTATATACTGAACACAATTGCCAAGAGCATAGACTATGGAATCAGAGAGACTTGTGTTTGAATTTTAACTTTTCACTTGCCAACCACATCATCTTACAATGAGCACTTTAAATTATCTGGAATTTGAGAATAAAAGTACTTAATTCATAAAATTGTCCTGTTTAAATATTGCATGTTTGTAATATATCCTTTACCCCATCTGGTGCATAGTAAGGCCTTAATATTTTATAAAGGTGGTCAATATTGTTGTTATTAGCATTATTATTGAACTTTAAGTACATCCTCATTAAATAATTTACATGTAATTCTGTTGAAAATTTCTCAGTCCATTTCTTCATTAATCAAAGGAGTTTAATATGTTTTCTATTATCACTGTTGACTCCAAAATTTATTTTGCAGATTCCTGTTGCAGTTGAAGACAAGATTTTCAAATGAGATGCTTCTATACTTGGAAGGCACACTAATAAAATAGGTTTTGTAGATTCTTAGCCTCTTATTTTCTGCAGAATATTTAGAGATTTTTGGATATGTGGATTTTTCCAAGAAAGCAATTTATTGCCCTCTCTGGACATCCACACTTTATTAGCAATCTTATTTCTCTTAACATTAAGCATTAATTAGAGTTTGAGCCATTTAAAAAATATCCACTGTCCATTTGAATCACAAGCAAGGAGAAGGGACGAGTGCCTCTGTGGCAGTCGAACCAGTATAGCTGTGGAGCAGATCGATGTCATATATTTCAATGTCATGTAAGCACCTGACAACTATTGCTATCATTCAGCATTGACGCTATCTTTGCAAACAAAATTTTCTGAAGTTTGAGGAGTTTCTTTCCAAACCAAATACAAAACTATGTGATGCAAATGGTTCTATTTCTTTCTACTTCTGTTAAAATAAAAGATGGTTACTACCACTTTCTTTAAAAGCAGAGAAAATAGTGTATAAGGAGCTCAACTATAAAAAGTGTAATCACTAGCAAAATTTTCTTTAGAATAGAAAGCACTATTTTCTTGTTTCTTGCTGATGATTCAAGACTAGAATTGTAACGGTATTGTTTCTGGGCAGTTATGTAAGATGTTATGCCTAAAAATCCTATTAAAAATGCCAAAATGCCTGAGGATTGTATATAATAAATGAGTTTGCATTGTTCTTTATACTTGCCAGACTTTTGTGTCAAAATTTTTAGCACAGAAAGAATCCTTTATTAGAGAATCTCAAATTCAGATCCTCAATTGCACTGCAAAATACTTTTATTTTGTTTCAATATGAGAGTTGAGAGCGTATGCCACAGCAAGAGAACAAGGAAGTTCCATTTACATTTCAGAGGTAATATTTGCAAACTCGAAGACACTGAAAGGAGAAAAATGGTTGAGAAGCTGTATTTATATTAATAGTGTTTATGTGAGTCAGGTGGAACACATTTACCTTTAAAGGCCATATAAACGCTTTGCGAACTTCGGTAAAGTTCAGTGGAAAGTTGTAAAGCCCTTGTTATTTTTGTGACAGTGATAGTTGGATGATAAACCTCTTTGCTATGTAAGGAACTTTGAGCAAAGAATAAAGTCTCAAACTTATGAAAATCCTCCTTTGCAGACAGCCTTTGCTGTCACTAACATGTAGGTTCTTACATTGGCCAGATTTCTCCTCCAGGTACAGCAGTCTTACATTGTCAATGCTCAGCTCATTCAATACGGCCTAATTAATAGCTATTCTTCACGTTTTGGAACATTTCTTCCTTGTGTGTTGGTTCCTATAGCAGAGTCCCACATAGTCAGCGACCTTGCAGCAATGATTAAGAAAACGGGCTTCAACATCTGGTGTAAAAAGTTTGAGTCCAATTAGCCCATGATCTGTCCTTGTCCACTCTTTATCACAGCAAAGGATAAAGACTGTTCCCTTCTGACTTTGTTATACGGTCCTGGTCATGCTTGTGGTCTTTCAAGATGCACACAGAACTATTCCCTTCCATTCTGCCTTTAAGTTTGGAAAGGGATGAGACGAGAAAGAAGTTGGGGAAGAAGATATAATCACCAGATATATACATGTTGAGAGATAATGGTTCTCTTTACTTGTCACCATCTTCATCATTGTTTTTAAAGATTTAGATTTCTACAGTGATTATTATCCCAATAAAATTTCATTAAGAACGATTCTGAATATTGCAGCTTATATTAAAATAATACATTTTTCTGGTGTTTTTTAAATAGATTTTCAAAATGTCCCCCAAAGTCCTTCTAAATTGTAAGAAATAAAAATAGAAAAATAGTCAATAATAAGTGTTTCTGGAGCATTCAGTTGCTTTAATATGGATTAAATATGTGACAAGTTTAAACTTTTAGGTATGTTAGTATATTATAAGTGGTGTTTTCTTATATAATTAACATTTTAGTATGGTTTTGTTTATTTGAAACAGAACTAGAAAGATGTATCTGCTAATAATCTCACCCACTTGCATAAACTCAACTGATTCAGAAGACTTTTCCTTTTACTACAAGAGATCCTAGTTGGATAAAATGTTTCATTACATATGTAGGCTGCCACAAGTTATATTAAATATTCCAAACGTACCAAGGGCACATGATCCCTTTAATTTCCCAAGGAATCCAACCTTAATTCACATGAATCTCATAAAGTTTGGGAAATAAGATATTTCTCCTCTCCCTGCATGGTTTCTGCCTCGCTGGTAGGACAACTGCCCTCAACCTCCTAGGACATGACACAGCCTAACTCTCTGATAAGGAGGTACAACTGCATCCTTTTCATTCCTGTTTCAATATCCAATATGTATTCATTATAGTTCCCATACAACAAATCCATATGTACAAGGATTCGGTGGTGCAAACTGTATAATTTCCATTGCTAAGCAGTATATGATCTAATGAATTTTCAAATAATGTCTGTTTCTAAGGCCTACTGACTCTCACAAGTTTTCTACTTGTTTTGCTGTTTGAATGTTGTGCACACATGATACAAGAAGGCTCACTTAAAAATTTGGGGGATGGGGCTGTAGCTTAGTGGTAGAGCACTTACCTAATTGTAACTGAGACCCTGGGTCTGATCTCTAGCACTGCAAGGAGAAATAAATAGGAACAAAGAAAAGTGTAAATATTTGCTCTCTATCCCCTAATCTTACCTCTTCTTAATTAACCTCTTTAACATTTTGATATATCCCTGGTCCTTCCACTAATCATGTACATATGTAATACTAGAAATAAAGTATAAAAATGAGATTTTCTTGTTGCTAACATTTCAACAGAAGTCATAGTCAAGTTGACTCAAAGCTGATTCAAAGGGGTAACAATTAACAGCACATTATATGTTAAACTATAAGGCCATTGGCAGAGTCAATTGCTATATCAATTATATGATATTCTAAGGTGGCCGATTATACTCTTTCTTTCCCCCAAAGAAAAGAACGAGAAACAAGTCACAGCACACCAAATATTCCTCTAAAAAAATCCATATTCTTCAATCCTTTTAAAAATCCAATGGACTCTTAGCATTCTTCCCATACAATCAGCTCTCCATATCCGTGGGTTCCATATACTTAGATTCAACGAATTTTAGGCTTAAAATAATTTTTTAAATATTTTTCACTGCAAATGTACAGCATTTTCTTACTTTGTCATTATGACCCTAAAACATAGGAGTTAACAACTATCTGTATGACATTTGCATTTTTGTTTTTATAAGTAATCTAGGCATTATTTTAAATATATTAGAGGATGTGTATAGGTTACATGAAAAACAATAACATTTTATGTAAATGATTAGGGTATCTCAAGATTTTGTCATCTCTTAGGGGTCCATCCTTCAATCAGTCTTCCTAAATGGTAAGCTGATTACTTTGCAGAACTTGGCTTCCTGTTATAGAGTTTAAAATAATTGTCTGATGAATACATGAAATTTCAAACTCTGAATCCTGGTGGAATCCTGGTTGAAATTTCGAGAGAGAAAGAGAGAGAGAGAGAGAGAGAGAGAGAGAGAGAGAGAGAGAGAGAGAGAGAGAGAGAGGGAGAGAGAAAGAGAGAGAGATTGTAAATGAGGAAAGGAATGTTATTTGACACATGTATATCCTGCTGAAGAAAAGAGGACATGAATAATATCTAGCAGATTCTTTTCAACTATATTTTGTAAAGAATGATATAACCCCTACAAAGGGTTGAAACTCAGGAATTCAGTGGTTAGAAGAATTTAAAATAAATAAAGCAAAGAGAGACATTGCCATGCGAGAATTTCAGAATAAATCCTTCTTCAGAGTAATCCTCCAAGAAACATGTAAATACACTTCATGAAAAAATAAACCAGCATTTTTTTTTCTTTTTTTTTGGTGGTACTGGGGTTCCTGAAAGCCCTTCTACTACCTCCAGGCTACACTCCCATACCTAATTTTTTTACATTTTTATTTGGAAACAGGGTCTTTTTAAGCCTGCACAAGCCTCCTGTCTCGACCTCTCAAGCGCGGGGATTACAAGCGTGCGCCACCACGCCCAGTTTAAACCAGCATTTTCAATATGATACACAAAAGGTCCCAGCGCTGGCCTATACTTTTCTAAGAAAAGAAGGCGAGGTTCTTCTCCTTATTGTATCATTCTCTTCTAATTATACAACAGCCAAGGCAGTAGCGGAATAGGGGCAGTAGAACAAGAGAATGAAAAAGTGAATATCTAAATGTCACCTTTTCTACTATACGTTTATAAGTCTAAAGAAAACCCAATTTTGATTGAAAACAACAGTTAAACCTGATAAAAGATGAAAGATTTCCTATTAGATAATGTGAGATAATCTAACAAAGAGTGGATTATGCTTGACACTCTCTGTTTGCTCAAAAGAATGATTGGGTTTGCCAAATATGACATCCAAAAGAAGGAAAAGAGGCTTGATGATAACATCTATTTAATTCTTAAATAAAATTAAATCCTATATAACATGTATAAATTGCACAAGTATTTAGTATGCAGATTCAGAGCATATATACTAACCTAATCTCTCTATGTATAGAGATATTATATTATTATAGATTAGATTAGATTAAATATATGTAAAACCTTGACTTTCTTTTGTTACTAATTACTATAGGAAATATTTGCAACTCAGTAAAAGCAGAATTATTACATTTTTAAGTGCTTTTCAGTTTTTAATAGTATTCATGTCAATGGACATGCCTTCAGTAACAACTAAGAGAGAACCTGTTCAAATGAGTTAAATTGTAGAGGCCAATTACTACTATCTCATGGAAGAGGATGAACAAGAGAAAGCAGCCCTAAGATTAGAAAATTCATCCATTTATGCACATCCTTGAGAGCCCAGGTTATTTTCATCTGCCTACTGTGGCACTTTAACATGATTATGTGGTCCACAAGTCTGTTCCAGTAGTAGTTAATTTGGTTGCCAGAAACCTAGACTTGACAATGTTCACCCCAAACTGACCTTTATTTGGTGTTTTCTTCTGTGAGCTCCTGAGAGCTTCTAGATAGCCCTCATTAGACCTATCTTCACATTTCATTAGCCATGTCTAAAACAGTAAGTAGTATTACCATGTTTACTCAGAGTAATTAAAATTTATCATTATATTAAGGAAAAGGATTATTTATTTTGAACAAAAAACTGTAGGACAGTAGATAGAGTCAACACACATATACATACATATCTTACTAGTGCTTTAGGCAGTTTAAGCTGCTATAACAAAATGCCATAAAATGGTTTAAAATCAACAGAAATGTATTACTCACAGTTTTAGAGGGTGGAAGACTGCCAGCATATTCAGGATCTGCTAGGTGTTCCAGATTGCATACTATAATTTTTCTTTTTCTTTTAAATTGCCACATGATAGAAGGCACTAGAATTCTCTAGGTTACTTTTTATAAGAGCACTAATTCCATTCATGAGGGCTACATACTTCATGACCTAATTAACACAAAAATGTCCTGTCTAATGCCCTCACATTGAGGGCTCTGATTCAAATATATGAATTTGCAGTTGACTGAACATTCAAACTATTTCATACATCAATAAAGAATGAAATATTATTGAAGGTAGTGTCAGATATTGACAAAAATCAATGATTCACTTCAACTGGATAATTATTTTTTGATTGGCACCCTCATTTATATTACATATTTTAGTACATTTTATCAATACATTATAATTATGTATCATATTGAGGTTCAGACTGATAGAAACATATATGCACATAGCCCTTGATGTGTTTTCCTCTGGATCCCACCCTGCACTATCATCTTCCCTATTCATATTAGTGAGATTGAAATTGATAACATCATATATGTACATAGCATTAATTGAACTGTTTATTTCATCAAGTCTTCTTTTTCCCCTTCCTGTCTTCTTAAGTCCCCTTTCTTTATTCTATTGGTATCTCTCCCCTACCTGAAGTTGCTTTTGTTTTCTCTTTTCCCTCTAGCTTTCTACATATGAGAGAAAACATAGGACTTTTGGCTTTCTGAACCCTGATGATCTATGTCACTAAGTATAATATTCTCTAGTAATTTGAAGAGAGTTAACTATGGGGACTATTAAGGAAGGTGCAGAAGGTCTTAAGGAAACAGACAAGGATAGTGCAGAATGCTGTGGTTCACAATAGCAGGGATTTTTACCAACCTCTGGACTGAGGAGGTAAGTAAGTAAAAGGTATGGTTATCAAAAACCAGGAAGGTGGCTTGATTGTACCTGTGGCAAAGAAAGATGCATCAAACCCACAACAACATGGTGTGGAGGGAATCAGGGTAATAAATATTCAGCCTTATTTTAATTCATCCTTTAGATTATATACCACTGAGATCCAAAGAGAAGCAAAGGTCCAGGTGGAGGTTGATAGTTGTAGTCAACAGCATCATTAACTTCCCAGATTCAGAGAATGGAGACAGGTGGAGGGTGGGCCTGGAGGAGAAAAGGAAAATGTGCAACACAGATACCAATAATGATAATTACTACTATACTTCTTGTAACTATAAACATAAAACTTTGTGTCAACTTCAGTGTCTGGTATCATATTCATGCACAATAATTTATTCAATATTTTATTCAAGTTTGAACTGTTATTAAAATGTAGCAATTACTGTGTACATGTGTGTGAGCTTGACTTCAGATCAGTGGAATAGCTGGAGCAGAGTATGCAAATTTGAAGTATTGCTAGATATTGCCAAGTTGCCATTTAAAAACATTAAACTAATTTACATATCCTCTGTTTCTAAATCCTGCCAAAACTGAATTAAAAATGATCCTCAAACTGATGGGCAAAACATTATATCACATACTCTGATTATAATTTGCATTAATATTGAAGTTGATATTTTATGTAATTTTTATATAGATGTCTAACAGCTTTTTATCTTGCCACATCGAATGTATCTACTTCTGCTGATATTTTTGCCTATTTTAACAGTTTTTCTGTTCATAATATCTATTATTTATGTGATAAATATTAACCATGGTCCTTTGTTCTATTTTTTATTGTTTTTATTTATCATGAAAGTATTTTTCCCAAATTTTTATTTTAATGTGGCCTACTTTGTCTGTATTTCACTTTCTGATCAATTTCTTGTGTTGCTAAGGACATTCTTTTACACCACAATATTAGAAAATTATTCTTAATATTTGTTTATTTATAAATAAGCTTTTACCTTTGACTGATCACTATGGGAATGAATTTGTATATTTTGTGCATGATACAAACTGAACAAGTAGTGGTTTCTCGAAAAGAATATTCAGTCTCCTTATATTGAAGTCATTTATAATTTTCACATGCATTTGAAAGTCTTTTATATGAATGTTTCTTGACAAATTATTTCTTTCTATACATATTACAAATCTTATTGTTACATGTTTATAATATACTTTTATGTTATATATGATAATTATATAATTTCAAACATCTTTTTCATAGTTTTCTTGGGTATTATTATAAAATTATAGATATTTAATGTTGATCTGACAATCAGTTTTAAAATTATAGAATAGTATTTCTGAATTTTTAAAGTAATGATTATAGTACATTTATAAGTTAAAACAGAATTTGAGAACTTGTAAAACAAGGAACTTTAGATATATAAGAGTAAATGATAGTAGAATAGGAAAAAAGGATATAAGGAGGGTTCTGAAGAGGTTAAATGGGTGATCTGATGATGAAAACAGTTCAGATAACCCTTTGTCCATATATGAAGTTATCCAACAATGCTAATATTATGTATGCATAGAGACAGTGGTGTGGGACTCAGAGGGAAACACAATGAATTCTATGTGCATGTTTGTTTCTATTCTCTGAACCTCATTATGATATATAATTATAATGCACTATATGAAAACAGAATTTACACTTTTATATTTAATAGGGAAGTTGATTAATATGTGTTTTATTTTGTGTCTTTGATGAAACTGTTATTTATATCACTGTAGGCTCACATATTTCTTCTTTGGTATATTACTAAATATGTTATACATTTTCTCACAATTTTAATGCCATCTTTTTCTCTAGTAAGTGCATTTTTTGGCTATGGTTCATATGTATGTAAATTCTTATATACTTTACTTTTATTTTACCTTTTTATTGACTAATGGTTTTAATATTATTTTGTATGATCCTTTTTAATTTTCTCAAAGAAAATTATGTAACCTCAAAGTAAACAATTCTATTCAATTGCATATTTAGATGCTCATTTAATTTTTACTTTTTGTCTAAATGCTATTTCTCCTATTAATTAATTCCTATTTGGCTTTTGTCTAAATGTTAGAGTATTGATAGAAATTATTGCTTTTGTATTAATTTTTAAAATATTTTATGACTATAAATCATGCTTTAAAAATTGTATTGTTTATTTATTTATTTACTTATTTATTTGTGACACGATACTTGGGATGGAATCCAGGGGCATCCTACCTCAGAGCTAAACCCCCAGCCCTTTTTTATTTTTTATTTTGAAACAGGGTCTGACTGAGTTTCAAAGGGCCTGAGTGCAAAGTAGCTGAGGCTGTCCTTGAACCGGTATCCTCCTGTCTCTAATATCCTGAGAATACAAACCTGGCTTAAAATTTCTATTATTTATTTAAAAACTTTTTTGTGGTACTTGAGAATAAACACTGAAATGTGCTACCTCTGAGCCACACCTCAAACCCTATTTTATTTTGAAATAGGGTCTCACTATATTACTGAAGGTCTTGCTTAGTGGCTGAGGTTGATTCTGAATCTATAATTCTCCTTTCTCAGCCTCCCAAGTACTGGGATAATAGGTAGATACCATCGTGCCCAACTTTTACAGAAAATTTGGTTACTCTTCCTATATTTATTTACTAAAATGCAGTAAGCTTGTGTAACTAATTTTCAAATATCACAAACTGTACTAGTTTCAAGAACAAATCAATCCCAATCATTTCTAGACTTGAGATATTTACAAAATATTAGACATAAAAAAGAGTTGCATTGTTATCATCATTTAATAATAATAAAAAAAAGATGAGCCCCGTGTGGTGGTTCACACCTGTAATTTCATCAGTTGAGAGGCTGAGACAGGAGAATATCAGGTTCAAGGCCAGCCTACGAATTTAGAGGGATCATCAGCAACTTTAGAAGGTATTAAAAAAATAAAAATAACCAGGAGTAGAACCAAGATAGAATGCCTCTGGAGTCAATTCTTAATATCAAAAAAGGGGGGATATATTGAGTGATGTACTAAATATTTTACACATAGTAATATTTTAATACTTACAACTACTCCATGAAATAGAGATTCATATTATCTCCATTTTATAGACAGAAAAACTAAGGTAATACTGTGAGGTAGTTCTGGAGGTGAGAAATGGCTCCTAGAATCCTGGCTCCAGTGACTATGCCCATAAATATCACAGTTTTCTGTATAGAGAATTAACTCATAAAAAATTGAGTACACAACTTTCTTAAAATCCTTTTCAAAATTTTTTTCTGTACACTAAATTGGCCCTCTAATTTATTTTACCCACAGAAGAAAAGCATTTCCTCTGAAAGCCTGCCTAATGACTATAAGACATTTTTTTTTCTATCCCACTGGCTTAATTGTGTGACTCTTACATTGGAAAATCTGTGCTTTATCATCCAGATTAGAAACAAAAACTTTTCTTCATTTTCGTCTGTGTCAAGACTCAGAGCATTCACACTTCTTCTGTTCAGAAGTAATTCTCCCATGGTGGATCCATGAGATATTTTTCTTATCATTTTATTATCAATATTGCTGTATGTGCACACATAACTACTTTACGCCTTGGCATTAGGTCTTTTATATAAGCCTACTAGACTGGGAGGTAATTCATGTTGTGCACAGAGGTCCTCTGAAAAGAGATGGCCAACAATGAATCTCAACAAGGATATACATACAACTAAATAACAAGAAAATAAATACCAGACAATAAGTACTATTCACAAACCTCCCTTGTTCTTAGTAAGTGTTATGGGCCATTACAGTAAGATGGAGATAGACCAGAATAACTACAAATGTTTCACACCAAAGGCTAAAAAGCAGCTATATTGTGGGTTCACTATACTCTCTCAAAATGATATTTTTCTAAATGCAAATTGAATATTGAATAATTAGGTATGATTTTATCCCTTTGATCAAACAAAATCCCAACCTATGTGAGAGTTTCATAAAGATTTGTTGAATATATTAGTTAATAAAAACAGAAATATAATTTTCAAATTCCTAATCATATCTACTCTAGTGAAAAATGTATAAGTGACTCTTGCTCTACTGCTCATTTTTCTAACAGAAGCTGAAATAAAACTGTCAATGTTTTCTTCTTCAAGATATCTTGTTGGCTGGGCATGGTCATGCTTGTAATCCCAGCATTTGGGAGGCTGAGATAGGAGGATCATGGTGTTTAGACAGCCTCAGATACTTGGTGAAGCCCTTCGAACTCAGTTAAACGCTTTTTCAAAATAAAGAATAAGAAATAGGGCCGGGGATGTAGCTTGGAGGCAGGATGGCCCTGGGTTCCATCTCCAGTATCACATACAAATAAGTTTTGTTTATAACTTTCAATTGTTGGATATTTCTTACAAAACAGGTCTATTTAGTCTATTGTAAATAAAGGTCTTCAAAAACATATTTAGTGGTGCACATATATGATCTGATAGAACAGCAGCCAGATGGGATATACCTTCAGACTAACCCACATACCTGTAAATAACTTCTGTTTTCAGATTTTTGTTCAAAATTTATTGTATTATAATTAGACTTAAGGTTTAGAAACTTAGAACCTAGTGTTACTTTTTTCACTAGATAGTTGATGTAGGGCAAATAATTAAGCTGGGTTTAAATTTCTTCCATTTAAAATTAGGAGCTTGAACTTTGAATTTTAGGCTATATGTAGTTTTACAATATTTTCATTATGAGAACACAAACCTACTTCTCAAACAATTACATAGTTCCAACGTTTGGTGTTTCAATTTTGTGATTTATTTTTAGTTCTGTAGCTACCATGAAAACAAGATTTTTGAAGAAGAGCATAGTTTCTAAATATAGTATTGTTTTGGAAGAAATACAATTGATTTTAGGACTATCAGCTCTATGATAGAGATTTGGGGAATAAAGTGTTATAAAAAGTATAGTGTGCATAAAATAGCAAATTACTACTGTGCTAAAAAATACCTTTGTGCAGTTTTTACGCCGTACATACTAGGCAGGGTTGTGCAATGTTTTTGAACAAGTTGATGTATATGCCACTGCCATGTGCTTATACATCGCTGCCCAAAGTGACCAGTGACCAGTGACCAGTATTGCCAATGACTCTCCCCGAAGATATTAAAAATATGGTAAATGCATTAGTTGTGTAATCACCTAATATGTTAAACTAAATGTTGTAATGTCTCATTTAGACCTAAGGAGACTGTAAGGCTGTAAAGTCTTCCTATTCATAGAAGCAACCCGGTAAAACAACATTTTATTGCCTAACCATTTTCATGTTATCAAACTTTCCGGTTGACAAAATATTTTTAAAAACTTACCATAAGAAAGAAGGCTCTACATGCTCTGTCTACATGCTCTGTCTCATGGCCCTTGCAGGACGTACACAGTATTATATTTAGCTAATAGAAGATGAAGTAAAGTTGACAAACTGAATATGACAAAGGCAAAGTCTCAGAGGTCTCAGAGATAGATGTTACAGCAGCAAAGCAGGAAGTGGCCAGCTTAATCAGATTCCAAGCACATTCTGTCATAGGATTACAGTATGAATACTTATATCTCAAAGGGCGAACAGGGTACTTAAAATCTACTTTTTATCCAAGTAGATGATAGTTAAAAATAATAGCCACAAAACAGAGGAAAAATTGAGTCTCAGATAACTTATCCCAATGGTGCATGAATTTTTTTTCTTCTGGTAAAGAAAGTCTTGCTAAAGCTCTCATTCTTTGGAGATAAATTCCTTGTATGATTGGAATACATATTTTATAAGGGGTTTTCACTTGTATTTATTCTTATTCTCACAACAGTTAGATAAGTAAATTATTAATTAACTGATTATACAAATAAAGAAATTTAATGTAAGAAAATACATGTGAGCTGGCAAAACACAACCTGTTAGAAATAAGACTGTTGCTTCTGTGTCAGAAGAGGATAGATGTGCATGTATTACAAATCAACTACTATTTACAAAGTCACAGTATATATCTTCTTGATATAAAGATGAACAAACTATCTTCAATATTTCAATAGTCTGCAATGTAAATTTATATAAGACATTAATCATATTGTACTCTATATTTATAAAATAGTATTTGTCAATTTAAGATAAAATATTTTAAAAGAAATATAAATCTGTACATATACATAGATATGTGTATATATATGTGTGTGTTTCTGTGTGTGTTTATTCAGATTAAGTGTCATCTGATAATATAGCTTTTATTAGAATGATTTTAAATATATATAAACTCAGGAAGCACCAGACCCAACACATTGTACTTGAGACCTGTACTAGCCCTGTGACTCATAAAAGCTTAAGTACAATGATAACAAGATAGGGAATAAGTCAGATTGAGACATAAATCCTATATTCTTTGAACAAGAAGAAATACAAAAATGGATTCATAAAAACAAGGATAAAAAGCAAGGTTAGAATAAGCTTTCTTTGTGTACGTTGATGATATTTGGGTCTTTCTACCTCTAAGGTACACCCCTGCCCTATTTTGTTTTATTTATTTATTTTTATTTTGAAATAAAGTCATGCTAAGTTACCACATGCTGGCCTAAAATCTGTGATCCTCTGTCTTAGCCTAACAGATACTTGGGTTATAGGTACGAGACACTTTGCATGGTGAATAAGCTCGTATTTTTTAAATGCAATATTTGGATATTGAAGATGTCACTTAAACCTGGTATGATGGTGCATGCCTATAATCCTAGAAATTAAGAGGCTGAGATTGAAAAATCACAGCCTAAAGGTCAGCAAATATAGGATAACTTAGTGAGATTATGTTTCAAAAATAAAATAGAGCTGGGGAGCAACTCAGAGTCAGAATGCCCCTGGGTTCCACCAACAGTACTGGCCTTGAACCTGTAATTCTCCTGTCTCAGAGTCAAAAGTACTGGAATTACAAATGTGCCTCCCTCTACACAGCTGAATTTTTATTGTTCTGATAGTATATTTTACATGCGTACGTTTTGTTCATCTTGGTTTAGTTGTAACAAAATACAATTTTTAATTAGTGCACTTAATTTTACATCATGATGAAGCTCAACATGAAAGAAGTGTGCATGTACATCAATGAGTGGTGGTTTCTGGGTCATATTTAAATGTATTTTGGCAAATTTCAAAAAACAGATTTTCTACTATATTTTCCAGAAATTTCATAATTTTTCATGTTGCACATTTTTATTCTTTTAAGTTTTATCTTATGTGTGTGATATGTTTCAATGTTTGTTCATTTGTTCCTTTAACTGCTAATTTTACACAAGGGAACCCCATTTTTCTAGCACTATTTGTTGAAAAAAACTATTATTTTATCCATTGAATTGCCTTTCACATTTGTAAAAATGAATCAGTTGATTATATTTATGTGGGCCTGATTTTGCTCTCTGTACATTTATCTATATATCTGTACTTTCATCATCATTACAGTCTTGATTAGCAGAGGCATATGGCATAAAATATATGTTTATACCCAACTTTGCATTACATTGAAACCCTAAAAGCTTAGTTTATAGAGGCTGTATATAAAATGTTCTCTTATTTAATTGTTCTCTGCTTAATTTTTTATGTGAAAATTAAATGTGAATTGCTAAAATGCATTGAATAAAATTTAACCAAGAGAAAACCATCCTTTATTTCAGAAGATGAGTAGGAACATATTGAAAATATTTGTTAACGATGGTGGAACCATATGGTGGGGGAGGGGGATTAGGAGAAAGCTGGTACTGAAGGGCAGTGTGATAAAAGGAGGTAGGTGTACGTTAACATGTGCAATATGGACAAGCAGAGGGATAGCACTGTGGCAAAATATTTTATTTCCCTGTCATCTTCTCTTTTTTAAGGTTAATATATCAATGTCTTAGCAAGTTCACAGTGTAGATTAACCGAAGACACATAGGACACAGAGATTTCTTAAAGTAACATATTAATCAGAGTTATTTTTCTCATGGAAAAAAAGACCCATAAAATAGAAAAGCTGCCTAAATTTTTAAATGGTGCCTTTCCCACAAACATAGCCACCAGATTGCTGAGCTAAAGCCCTTCTGTTCCACTGATAAATGTCCCTTTTCAGAGACTATGTTCCCAGATGGCCATTCTATCTTCTCACCTACCCCTCTGAAGAAATAATACTAGCTGTTGATTTTTTTCATAACTCAATTATATTTAGCAGTCTTTTACAGTGTTTCACACTGTGAGTGTAACTCTGAGTCAAGCCAAAGCAGTTTAATCTCATTCATTTTGCATGAGATGTTTCATAATTTTATTAATCTTAAGACAATATGAAAATATTCATGAAATAATTTTTCTTTTCTGATAAAGACTTTATGATAGTTTTCAAATAGAAATACACAAATGTAAGATTTTTCTTTCCACTCAATTCTCTTCAATTAATATCACTTGAGTTTGAGCCATGGGCCCTATTTTTACTGAGTCAATATCTTTGATTTGGGAAAATTTTATGCCTGGTCAGTCTTTGTCTCATTTTTTGTAATATCTTAAAAGTAAAGTGATTTTTAAGATCCCAGAAAATTCAATTTGCCTAAATTTTAAAGTCAGTACAAGTCTGATAGCCACTGACTCGTGACTCTGCTTAAGAGCGAAATCCTGTGTGCTGCATTTGTATGTGTATGGTAAGGTGCTTGTATCTTGGCAAAGAGAGTACATTCCGAATTCTATTGATTTTTAAAACCTTGTGCAGATAGCACAAAATAGACAAATAAAAGGCATCAATGGTTTATAAACCACTAGAGGTCTAGCAATTTCTAGCTCTTATAGAACATTCCATTACCATTAGAATTTTAACAGTCTACAAGAACCAGCCCACCTGAAACCCATAAGTGGATTTAGATACCTTTGTTTGTTTATGCTCTCTCTCTTTCTCTTTCTCTCTCTTTCAGAGTTTGCTCTACTTCTCTTCTCCTTTAATTTCTTCTTTTATTTTTTCTCCCTTTTAACTAATCCTTCCTTTCTGTCCTTCCCACTTTTCATAGAAAGTATTTTTTGCAATTCAAGATGGATTTTAGAATTTTATCATTTGCACTGTTCTAATGGCCTGTGCACGAATTGTAAATTGTGTAAATTTAGGCAGAAACAACTGTAAGGAACCAAGTTAACACATAGGACAAATGCACAAGCGGGTATGTACACACACACACACACACACACACACACACACACACACATTAAATTTACTAAATTGAACATCTTAACATTGTTTCCACAAAACTGAATAATTTTACAGTGTTTGATATAGCTACTCTAACACCAATATTAACTTACTAATTTTTTTCTGAAACCTACATTATTTTAAAAATTAATGGTGATGTCTATAAAATATATGTGATATTCTGACTTCTGATAAGAGCAGGAATTCTTCATTTTTTTGCATGACCTTATAGTAGACATTATAGTACATGGCTCCTCAAAGATATGATGTACATTCTTGAGAAACACAGTTCCAATACTCTAAGAAAATGAATCACTGTTATGGAATAAAGACATTGTTTTATCATAGAAAAATAATATTAAAATTAAGATGATAAGCCAAAAAGAGCTTTATTATGCATCAAACATACCATTGCTTCATATATATGTATATTGTGTATAATACATATAAATAATACATATGTATGGCTGTTTATTACTGCTTTCTCCTCAATAAAATGTGACCCTGCAATCTAAGGCTCTATTTTTTATCCCAAGTCAATTCAGGGAATTTTCTAGGGTTAAGAATACACAGCTATAGTATAAAATAATAACAATAATATTGCATGACACAATATACTGTTGGAGTCTATGCTAGTAGTATTGTTCATTTATCTTTTTTTTTTTTTTTTTGGTGGTACTGGGGTTCCTGGAAGCCCTTCTACCTCCGGGCTACACTCCCAGACCTATTTTATATTTTATTTGGAAACAGGGTCTCTTAAGCCAACAGGGTCTGTAAGCCAACAAGGCAGACTTACAACCTGCGTGATCCGCCTGTCTCTGCCTTCCAAGAGCGGGGATTACAAGTATGCCCCACCACGCCTGGCTCATTCATTTATCTTTAAGCCCTAAAAATCGGTGCCTATGCCCTGAACTCCATCTGTCTTAAAACTTTAAGAAAAATTGAATTGACTCAAATATAAGCTAAAATATTTATTTATATATCACAAGATGATGTGGCTTCCAGACTAAAGCAGAGTTAGGGTTTTGTAGAATAGGAGATATTTCAGAGGCTACATGCATCATTTTATCTTAAGCAGCAACATCTATCTACAAGCAAAATTCATACTTAGGAGTTATTCTTACTTTTTGTGCACTTGGATTGGTATGACAATACTCATCAGAACAATTACACCAGAACTACTTGTGCAAGCTTTGATGTTTGTAAGTTACTCAAGGCTTCTGAGGTAGGGGAGAGAGCTAGCAGGAAAAGAAGTAAATGATGCAGGGCACAGCTAGAATTTACCATGATAGTGTCAATGCACTATCATGTTTGTTTGTCTTTGTACCTTGTATTTGACCATCTTCTAAAGCATTGATGTTCAAAGGCATTCCTAATATTTATTAAATTTTATGTTTAAGCGGGTGTTTTATTAGTGGGAGAATTTAAATAGATATAGGGGAAGTAGACAGTGAAAAAAACATCTGAGAATTTGAAATAATTTACATTAAAAAACTTTCCACAAATTATTTTGTTTGCAAGCCAGGCTTTTACATTTATAACATCTGCATCAAAGGGAGGGCAGAGAGGGATAATCAAGAGATGAGGAAGTTTTCTCTGCACTAGGAGGTCAGTTTAGGAAAGTATCTAAGAATAAATTTGTGATTCCACAGGGGGAATGGTTTCATGATTATTTGCTTGGAAGAGGAGAATTCATGAACCTCATATAGAGGACATAATACTTGTGTGAGAGAGAAACATCGAATATTGCACCTACAAGAGCCCTCTTCAAACTGGGTCTTTTAAATGAATTATTAATATATAATTAAAATGGGCCACTGTATTTATTCCGTTCTTCATTAAAATCTAAACTTGGGGATATTCTGTTTTTATATCTAACAACATTATTTTTATTGAGCTGAATATATTGATGTCATCTTATGTTATAAAACATACTTCTATTTCAAAAATATATTTTTTTCTTTTGATTTATCACAACTCTAATGTGATCCCTTGGATAAGAATTTTTTTCTATTTGTGTTATTGTATTCCCAGGACATACTGAAGTCATACAATAGATATTTGTTGAATTAATGAATAGTGATCATTATATCTTGATCATACTACATGTATCACATCCTGGAGTTATTTTAGAAAAAAAAACAACTGATACACATACACTTTCTTGCCTGTGAAAAATATGTGAATACCTCAGATAGGAATCTAAATTGTATTTTCAGGATACATCATTTCAGGAGAAAAGCATACTGATTGTATTGGGACCTCCAAGTGTCTCAGAGTGTTCTATGTATTCTCAGAGTATTTCAGAAAACTGCAGCGATATCAGATCCCCGTATCAGGTCCTAGTAATATAACAAGTATGAGTTAATATCTACTTCAAACAATAGTCTTCAAGCTGCCTCGAAGGAATTAAAGTAATCTGTGAACTAAGATCTACAGTTGAGGTGTTTTCATATTTCATCATCTGCAAGTCAAATGTTGAAAAAAAATCACTACAGATATTTAAATGGTCCTAAATCATTGTCAGTAATTGACTACCAGAATAAATTTGGGATAAGAGACAGGATTTTAGCCAATGCTGTAAAAACAAATAGATCCTAAAATCTCAGTGACTTAACATAGCAAAGGATTATAAGTGATACACTTTGCTTCTCACAAGCCATGGTCTGGGTCTAGTCTACACACCTATTTAACGAGAGGGTGGTATACAGAACTTTTGGCATACACTACAGTACATGCCACATTTGTTATCTTTTCATTGTAAATACCACACTACATTTCATAAAACAAATCATCACCAGTAGTTATTAATATGGAAGTGTTTGGAAATTTGCTTCAATTATTTAAATCCAAGCTTCACCAAATGCATAGGAATCACACACACACACACACACACACACACACACACACACACACAAAGAAAAAACTTTTGGAGAACTACTATTTAACTTAATCTTTAGTTCTTCATACCACAAGTATTATTTCTTAAGTGTCAGATGAAGATGAATTTCAAATACTGACCAGAAAGTGTTTTATTTAACCTGGCCAGTCTGCCTCTGGAAAGAAAAACAGCCTTGATAAGGCAGCTGTTTTTAGCCAAGGCCAGTGTACGGAGAGCTGAAAATAAGTGCCTCAGTCCTGAAGGCAGATCGAGGAACATCTTAGCTGTAAATATATATATGTGTGTGTGTGTGTGTGTGTGTGTGTGTGTGTGTGTGTGTACATATGTATGCATATATGTTGTAATATATCTCAATTAAAATCAAAGTATTTAATATTAAGTAATACATTTAATAATAACCTTTAAAATTAGTATGTAGTTAGAATTTTCAGTATATGTGTATGGGCCTTTAATTATATTCCAACTACAGTTTAAGAAACTACAAAAAGAAAGACATGCCATTTATTTACTTATCTATTTATTTATTTATTATTTTTAGAAGTCCTCAGAATTAAACCCAGGGCCTCATGCATACTGGGCAAGTGTTCTACCAGTGAGCTTTAATCCCAGTCCAATGTCTTTTTTCTTTACTATTGTCTTTTTTTTTTACTAATTTTTTTAACTATTTGTAAGAAGTATTTATTAGCTACCTAAATATTAAAACCTGAAAGCTTGATAAATTCATTTAGTGGCTTAGTGAACCTTCAATAGTCCTCACTGAATTTTTATTAAAAAATTAAAGCACACATTCACTGAATTAATATCCAAGTATAGTTTAAATGTATACCATTTATGTTCAATAAAAATTTGTATTAAAAATAAAAAATAATAATTTTTTTAAATTTTAAAAAATAAAAAATAAAATCCTAAATATTTTTATATATGGTATTTGATGTTGTATTGCCTAACTAGTTTCTGTTTTATTTACATCTGGAATAACTATTGGCTGGGAATAGATAATGGAAACAGAAAGGGTCAAGCTGGCATTAAATGAATGAGCATTTTTGACACCTATATAACATGAATTTGTACTAAAGTTGGTTCATATTTATCTAGCTAAGGCACTCTAGTCTCACGGAGGACCATGAAGAGTGGGCTTTGTTAGCTGGTAAAGGATGAAGAACTGAGAATCTGCACTGTCACTTCATTATAATTACTAAGAAAACAGATGTTTCTTCCTGACCTTGTGACACACAGGAAGATTAGCTGTGACCTATACTGTATCTACTTGTATGATTAAACATTATCAAAAACAAATATCATCATATAAAAATAAGTTTGAATGCATTTTCTGTAGCAACATTCATGTATTTATCACTCAGACTCTCCATTAATTTACCTATATATGGTTATAGAGTGTGTATTAGCTATTTAAAATATTGATGATTATATGAAAAAGTTTATATATACATATGTATACACATATTTATATGAACTCCAAATGTTTCTGAATATAAAAATAAGAATTTAGGTGGCTTTTGGATGCTTTCTTAATATACAAATTTTTGTTGTTCTTCTAATGTAATACAGACAAATCAAATGTAAAATCTTCTCTGGTTTAAGTTATCATTGTCAACACAGACTAATATTCATAAACAGACATCTATCTTCCATTCCAATCTAACTCCTGGACTGAATGTTGAGTTCACTGATTATACTTTATAATATTCCTTGCATATAATGTTCAATAGATCATCATTGGTTCTGAGATATTACAAAGCTTCAGTTCAAATTATGGTCTGCAATGTTCCAACATTCAGTTTCATGACTATCATATTCCATGCCAAACTTCCCATTATTTTGCTCTCTCATAGTTCTTTTGTCCTCCTATTTTTCATCACACACACACAAAAAATGTTTTCTCTAAGCCTGGCACTTGGCCCATGCCTATGGTCCCAATACTTAGGAGGATGAGACAGTCAGCTTTCAGGTTGAAGGTCAGCCTCATTAAATAATTGAGACACCCAGCCACTTTGAAAGCCCCTGTTTCAAAATTAAAAAAGAAAATTAAAAAGAGCTGGGGATGTATTTAACCCAGTTGTATTATATGTCTCAGTATGTCCAAATATATTTTCAGTAAAATAAAAGGTTCCTTTATCTTTTTATGCCTCTCCAAGTTAATTGCTACTCATGCTTTTCAAACCTGTCTCATATGTTATCCCATCCAAGTGTTATCCTTTTACTCCCTTACACTCTTACTCCTTTACACCCAGTGTGGTCATATATCGATGCTTGTTTTGCCTGAAACATCATTGGTTTCTCATGATCAAGTCAATGTCTTACTGAAATTTAGACCCCTGAGACTTATAGTTTCTGATACCGTGAAATCATATAATGGATATTTATAGAATTAAGGTGATTCAAAATACTGGATCTCATATGCTTTGATTCATTTAGCCTATGCATATCTATTAAAATACTTCTAGTAACTGAAGGTATATATATAATCTTCATTAAAAATTTAATTGTGTGTGGGTTTTTCTTGGGAGATGTAAATTGTAAATTTCTGGTAAGTAAACCTTAAGAAAAATACTGTAGAGGAATATATACAATTGAGGTGAAGGATAGACTAAGGGTTCAATAACAATTTTATAAATATTCCTTGTACACCTCTTAAGTTCAAGACATTATACTAACTGGTAGTAGAACTTAAGCTCTGCAGTCAATGTTTTATAGGAGAGTTGAAAAGAAGTAAAATTAGATCTCTTAACTGTAAGAACTTGTATTTACAAAGACCTAATACAGGCAGGCAGCGAACAAATAAGGACTTTATGAGAAATAAGCAATACTTTAAATATTTTAAAATGTTTTCCTTTGTTTATCAAATATATACACAATTAAGTGTTCTAAAGTATTAAGCAAATAGGTAGTTGTGACAATTTTAAGTATAATAATTAAATATAGCTTTGTATATGCATATGTTGAGATGATAGGATATGTTAAAAGATTATTTTTATCAACCTCAGTCACCTGAAATAAAATATAAAATATTTGTGACTGCATATATAAATATATAATAGATAATTATTATTAGTGTTATTTTACCTTTTAGCAAAACAAAGAAGTAGCAGACAATTCTAGACATAAGTACATTCTTTTTTTTCAATTCTTTTTGAAGCAAGAGTTTAATTATGAGGAGATAACTAGAAGTGTTATGACCTGAATTCAAATTAATATTTGATTAAATTTCACAACACAGCGTGGAGCTATAACTGGAATGAACAGTTTGATGAAATTAAAATTACTTAGTAATAGATATTAAGCTAAGTAACTATTAAATTGCTTATTTCTTAGGGTGTAATAGAAAGTGCCAGAGGAATAGTATAGATTTTCCACAAATGCAGGCCTGCAGACTGTCAGAGATTTGGAGCTGTGTGGCTGAACAATAAATTTGACCTTAATTTATATTGGCTATAGCCCTCAGATCTGTGATGCTTTATAAAATTCTCCAAATCTCTGATGGAACTAAAAATACAAATAGTTACTGCTTTTAATATATCTTTCTAAATGCCAAAAGGTGGAAGAAAAGAAATAGTGAATTTAGTTTTGTGCTAAAGAAAAGCAAAAATAAGAGTATAACCTCCAGCATTTTCAAATGTGAAAGAAAAATCATGTTGGGAATCATTTGGGAAAGATGCATCAGGGGCCAGAGGGAGGAATTTCTAATTAGAATACCTTAATAGAAAATTTTTCAGGGGAACAGAAAAAGCAAAGGAGACCAGGCTTGGGTTCAATGGAACCTCGACTTCTTAGGTTCAAGACACTGTATTAGCTATTAGAATAAAATAGAATAATATAGTAACCTCCTCCTTCAGTGTAATTGCAAGAGAGTAGATGGGGTGTGAGCGGGCTGCTGGGATATACCAGAGAATACAATGTATGTTTTAACAAAATTGAAAAATTATAATGTACTTTCAAATTATGGCAATATCTCACATTCAGAATAAGGGAAAAAGACAAAGCAAACCTTTAGAAAGGAAATAATTTTAGGGTTGATCTCAATAACACAAGTCAGACTTTGGTAATGGCCAGGAATCAGCCTTTTGGCTAGAGTAACTCTGGATGATCAGCATGGAAATAGCCCTTGGAACTTATTCTAGAAAACGAGGTTTTCATCATCACATTGCCAACTAGTCATTGAATTATGGAGGAGTCAGGCCTTTGAGACCTACTTTTCTCAGCTTATGCACACATAGGGAATTGAACTAGATAATCAGTAAGGTCATGTCAGTTCTAAAATGCTGTGCTTTAAAAGGAACTCATTGGTTTTTGTTTGGATGGCCTAGAATGCTAAGTGAAGGAATTTCTTTATAATCATTTCTTAAGCAAGGGAGTATTATGGTTAAATTTATACGTATGTTTAGAAGATTAATCTAATGAGATACATAGAATTAACTCAAGGGGGAAGCTCACTTGGAGGCTTCTAATGTCCCTAAGTATTGAGGGGCTGAGAGAGAATATATCATAGCTGCTGTATCTGTAAGACCTGTTCTTACTATTAATCTGTGCCAATGGTAGATGGAAAAGAAAGGAAAATAAAAAGTACACAGCTTCCAGCCTTCACATCTGAAAGGTTATAGGAGAACAAGCCTGAAAAGTTTTATCCATAAAGATCAAGGCAAGGTGTTTGGAATGAAGCTGTCCAGCAGTCAGCAGGAAACAATCTTAGATCTTTAGCTCTCAAGATAAAGAGAAGAGCAGAGTTTACACACACACACACACACACACACACACACACACGCACACACACACAGATTCAGAAACTACAGAAGTAACAGGTTATATTTGAAAAAAAGTCCTGCAGAATTCAGCTCACTGGGAAATGATGCCTTTCCAAAGGAGGTAGCTGCCACTCAGCTTCATATGATTGGAGTCCTTAAAACCATACACATTTCTCTTAGACAAGCCAGGTATTTAGATGGCCTCTCATTCTTTAATTGTTGATAAGGAAACAAAATCAACAAATTAATTTAATATGAGAAATAAACAAAACATGACTGTAAGCCACACTTTGTTGGCTGCCTGCAGGATGTGAGTTTTAGTACTCTACAGTAACACTTTTAGCAATCTTAGAGAAGCAAAACAATCAGACTTGTGGAAAAGGATAGAGAGCTTCAAATGAATAACTTTTAAAAAAAAATTTTTGTGATGCTGGAGAAGGAACCCAAGGGCCTTCTACTCCCGGGCTATACTCCCAAACCTATGTTATGTTTTTTATTTGGAAACAGGGTCTCACTAAGTTGCTGAGAGCCTCACTAAGTAGCTGAGGCTGGATTTGAACCTGCACAATCCTCCTGTCTCTGCCTCCTAAGCTCTGGGATTACAAGTGTGTACCACCATGCCCGGCCAAATGAATAACTTTAAATATAAAGAAATCTAAGATGATACCCTCAGAGAATTGCTATGCTCAAAAATCAAGTGAAGTAGGGTTTGGTGGTACATACTTATAATCCCAGTACTTACTTGAAAGGATGAGACAGGAGGGTCACAAGTATGAAGGTAGCTTCAGTAACTTAGGGAAGCCCTCAATAACTTAATGAGACTCTATTTCCAAATTAAAATAAAATAACATAGAGCTGGGGGTATAGCTCAGAGTTACAAAACTCCTAATTTCAATACCCAGTAAACCCCCCTCCCAAAGTGAAAGAAAACAATAATGTCTTTATATAGGGAGGTTGTCAGGAGTTAAAAAATAATATATGAGTTCCTTACTCAAAAAGAATAAAATGGTAAGAGAAGAGGATGATCATACTATTTCTCAACAGGAAAAATTTAAAGACCACATGGTACAAAACACAGTAGAAAATTTAGAGAATAATGGGAAAGGGAAATGTATAAAATAGCTTTCATTTTTCCTTACATAGTGTTGTGCTTTCAAACACGTGCATTGTTAAAAAAAAACCTACATATGGAATTATGTATTTTATTGCAACTTTGAAGAGAATGGCCTTTAAAAAAAAAGGCAACATGAACACAGACTCATTTTTGTTGTTCATTTGAATTATTAGGTAACTAAACAAGTTCACATTTATGGTTTTATTGAAATGCAGAAATTCTCTAATATATATGATGTACATTCATAAACAAAGCAAAGACAATCAGTAAGCCAAATATGAGAAGGAGGGAGGGAGAGAAAATGGTGTGGGAATTAGGGAGCGGCTAAATGAGTGATGTGTGTATGTATGCCTCTACCATCTTATACTCCATTAAGATATGTGACATTAATGTACCGATAAAATTTTTAAAAAGAAAATAGAAAATGAGCTTGCTTTAATGTTTAGAAGGCATCTTAAAGTGTTCTATCAGTTGTCCGTGGCCCATTATTCACTGATATTGAGAATGTATTAGAAGAGAATATATCTCGCTAGACTATCCAGTCTCCTCTGGTAAGAAACCAAGAGTTTCAATTGTTGATAAGCCTTATGTTTTCTGTGAAAAGAAACAGCCCCTCAAACAGATGGTTGACTGCAAAATTTTCCACATATCTCAAATATTCATTGTAAACCACCAGCAGCAACTTTATTCCATTCTATAAAAAAGGAGAAATGAGTAATGACCAATCAGGCACCGTTAACTGTTATTTTAAAGACTTCAAACAAAAAACATCTCCAATAGTAATTATAAAATGTTTAAAAAGCCTTTTTATCATATATTTTCCAAATGTATATCAAGGAAGTACTTGGAAAGGACAAAAATAGAGGATATTATGATTCATGACAAAAATTGAATTTATTTATTTATGTGAATGTGATTTAAATGTAGAACACAGAAGGCGTGTGATAATTAATTGATAATGTATATTTTTCTACTCTTAGTATTTATACTTTTTTTTACTTTCTTCTGATGACTATCTACAGAGACTGAGAGGTTGAACTGAATTTATTTCTAAGAACCTTTCTTTACATTTATTTTTCTTCTTTGATCTATTTTTTCTTGCAACCATTTTATGTTGTTTTTCCTTCTCTTGATTTACAAACAAGCTCAAATTTACTTCACAGTTTCATATTTTTCTTCCATTTATCCATTGCAATTTATTGCATAGACCCCAAGTTAGTGATCTCAATCCCAACCACTTTAATTTGTTTGTGGTTTTAATGAGTCAGGTATTTAAATTGAGCACAGCATGTATGACATCTTTCTTCTCAAGGATATCTGAGACTTAAGCATTGAAATCTTGAAACATGGACACAACTAAAAACTCTGGGAGCTTGAATCTTGAGGAAGCACTTTAGTCACATGACTGGAACATGAGGTAACTCAAAGCCTGGACATAGAAATTTCAAAGCTGATTTTGTTCTTTATAGCTGATTAGAATTCCATTGTGTGTATTTCCCATAATTTTGCAATCCATTGATGGAGACCTAGGTTGGTTCCATATTTTGGCTATTACGAATTGTGCTGCTATGAACATGAGTTTGCATACGTTACTGTAGTTCTCTGATTTCAACCCCTGAAAGACACCCAGGAGTGGTATAGCCAGGTCATATGAGGGATCTATTCCCAGTTTTCTAAGGAATCTCCACATTGATCTCCATAGCAGCTGAACTAGTTTGCACTCCCACCAACAGTGTAAAAGCAAGATGGAAAGACCTGGAGAACATTATGTTAAGTGAGATTAGCCAAGCACAGAAAGGGAAGGGACATATGTTTTCTCTAATATACCCAACATTAGGTAGTACTAGGAATACCAGAGAGGCTCCAGATAATGTAGGGGAAACCTCAGAAAAGCTAGAATGGAAGGAGAGGAAGAAGGCTGAGGTTGATTAATCGAGGAGCTACATCCGAATATGCATACAAGCATGAATATAGCATGATTAACCAGGACACTCATTGTTGGTAGGGGAAAAGGGGAAGTGGGAGGAGGAGAGGGCACTAAGCAGCCTGAATGTATGCCATTTTCAATATGTTCCACATTAAAAAAAAAATTAAAAAAGAAATTTCAAAGCTGAAACTTCTAACTGTAGCACCTAAATATAGAGTCTCCACAAGGACTTTTATTTCCCAGGGCACAGTGACTAAAATCTGAGTGAATAAATATAGAAAATCTCAAAATAATTAAGGTCCAAAAGCCCGAGATGGAGTCTTTGTGGCTTGTGGATCATAAAACTCAGGTGTTATTCCCTCTATTCAACTTCTATTTACCAACAGTAACAGTAGCAATCCAGGATATGACTTTGTTTTTTACATGATTACTTATAAAAATAGAACATTTTAAAAATCAATTTTTCTTGAATTTGCAACTTCTTTTGGCAAGAAAGGCCAACTTCTTGAATTTTCATTAATTCAATTGTGTATCTTTCTTTCAGACGCCAAACTTCCTGAGATATTCATTTACAGTTACTATCCCTAGGACCTCATGGCAAAGTTTACTGTATCATCAAAAGCACCTACCTTTTGGTAATGTTATCTCCCTGAATTCTGTAAAAATCACCAATTTCTATCCAGGCATGGTGGCACACACCTATAATTCCAGTACTTGGGAGGATGAGTCAGGAAGATCAAAGGTTCCAGGCCAGATTCAGCAACTTATTAAGACTCTCTTTCAAAATAAAAAATAAAATGGGGATGGGTTAGATCCCTAGTAAACACACACACACACACACACACACACACACACACACACACACACAGAACCATCACCATCACCACCACCACCACCACCACCACCACCACCAATTTCTTTCTGATTGCCAAATCAGTCTTCAATCCTTACCTTAGTACTGATCACAAACACTAAGCATTTGTTATATGCTACAATTCTATTTTTATTTTTTACAATAACACTGCAAGAAAGCTGTACCGTTTTTATACACCAAAAATGACATTTTTAAAAAATGACTTTTCCATGGTATTCAGAAGATACCTATTTTACCTACAAAACCTATCTAGGCTAATCAATTAAGAATATATACTTACTGTCACTGAACGTAAGAAAATTTGACACTCACAACATGAATGTCATGTGTAACATGAGATAATAATTCAGTTCTACCTGCTTATTCAATCTACAGATTTATCCAAATGCTTTTAAAAATGTTATATTTATGTTATTATCAAAGATTTAATTTCACTCCAGATACATTTGGAATAAAATAACAAGAAGGGAAAAAACAAAAACAAATACAAAACTCAGAAACTTGTCCTCTACTCATTAGAAATCAGAGCGTCTAGTCTGATTCTTTTTGAACTGGGTATGTCACACCTATAATTGTCTTTGGTATGTCTCATTTCTTAGGTATTACAAAACTAAGTGAGGAACATTCAATATGTTCACCACTTATAACCTTTGTAATAACACAAACACAGACTCAGCCTCATTCCCAGTTGGCCATTGAATGCAGTGACATAATGCTTACAACTGTCAGCAAACATTTCGGAGAGTATGTAGTAAATAACTATCTGGCTGATCTTTACATAATTGGAAAAAGCTAGAATTAGATATTACAGCAACAAGAAGAATGGAGAACTGGTCCAACTAAGTTGGAAAGACCAATTTTAGGTCCTTGTTGGTTTGACTCAGAGACACCTAGCTGAATAAGAAGAAGCTTTCAGCCATTGGGGGAGGATATCAGTCCTGTGCATGAATGAATACGCAAAGCATGGTATATACATACAGTGATATATTATTCCTAAAGAAAAAATTACATAAATTATAGTGAAATGGATGGAACTGGAGAACATGTTAAGCGAGATAAATCAGTCACAAAAATAAGGTATTGGATGTGATCCCTAATATGTGGAAGCTAGTGAGAAAGCAGGTCAAAGGAGGAACTCTAGACAAGGTAGGAGAAACTATAGATGAGCAAATAACAAGACCCGGCTGAGTGGAATGGGAGAGTGATGAAGAAATTCTCTAATGTACATGATTTACATTCACAAATACACCAAAATCAATCACTAAGCCAAACATAAGCAAGAAGGAAGGGGAAACGAATAGGGTGGGAACTGGGGAAGGGCTAACTGAGTGATGTGAGCATGTATGCCTCTACCATCTTGTACTCTATTAAGATGTATGACTACAATGCACCAATAAAGAAAAAACAATGATGTGTTATTCAATATTATTAAAAAAGAATATTCTGACATATGCTGCAACATACTAAAGAAAATAAGCCAGTCACAAAAAAACAAATACTGAATGATTCCACTTTTATGAGGTCCTTAGGGTAGTCAAAATTATAGAGGCTGACAGTGGACAAGAAGGCAATCAGGGTGTTAATGTCTAATGGTTACAAAGTTTCAGTTTTATGGAATGAAAAAAGTTCCAGGGATGGATGGTGGTAACAACTGCACAATAATATGAATGTGCTTAATACAAATAAACTGTATACTTAAGATATTTAGAATGATAAATTTTATATTATGTGTATTTAGCTCAATTGGAAATGAAGAACACCAGCTCTGTCTTCTGAGATCAACTCCAAAGTATCCTTTAAGACTAAAACTCAGTGAGATTTCTCTAGTTACACACCACTGCAAAAATATGAGTTAAAGCATTTCTAACGGTGCCAGCAAGAACCAGTAGCTTAATGTTATTATTGTAATTGAAATATATTGTATATGTATGTATTATCATATTATATACTATATATTTTTGTCTTAACTCTTATAGAATAGCATCTAATAATGACTGTCTGCACAGACAGCACACACATTTATATTTACTTTAATTAAAATAATTACCTAAAACCTTAAAAAAATCAAGTTAGGGTGAATGTGTCTTCAAATATACCTGTGGTGAAAAACATATTGCATTTATATATGTATATACGCAAGCCAATTTATAATAAAAGATGAAAAGGTAAAGGGAAAGTAAGGTTGAAATTCATAGGGCAGTTATTTTGAAATAAACCATATTCAGAGTTCATATTTCTTCTTGTAAGTGTTTACAACACATTACTTGTACAACATTTTTTTGTGTGTGTGTGATACTGGAAATGGAATCTGGGGCATTCTACCTCAGAGCTACAGCCCCATCCCTATTTTTATTATTTTATTATTTTATTCTTTCTTTTGAGACAAGTCTCACTAAGTTACGGAGATCCTCACTAAGTAGTTGAGGCTGGATGAAAACCTGTGATCCTTCTGTCTCAGCTTCTCAAGTACTGGGATTACAGACAGGTGCCACCATGCCCCACTATAATAATTTGATAGCTATTTTATTCTGTTTATATTTATTTAATTATATAAATAAATGAATTCTCTGATAGACCATACAACTCATCATGTTTTATTAACTTATGAAATAAATGGATATTTATGTTAACTCCCTAGAATATAACTGACTGTCTTTCATGTAAGTAATGGACAATAATTCTTTGTTGGATTTCATTATATTGTTTTTTAATGTTTGAAAGATGCAGTGCGCAATATTGTGGTTAAATAATCAAATAGAACCATGGAAACTCTCAAAAATTCTTATGATGGCTGACATGGATATCCCCAAGCAGTCATATTTTATAAAGTGCGTCCAGGCAGTCAGGGACATGGCTGTGTGCATGTATGAGATGCATTATAGGAAAATGCACAGTAAAAGGACTAGAGTGAGAAGTTAGTATCTAGACACAGAACATCCACATATACCTAGATGTGTCAGCAAAATGTCATGTAAGTGACAATCCTAAATTAGAAAGACATTTGAAAAGGTACAAGATATATATTCAAGAGGCGTAAATGATCATGCTACATTGGGAATCTACACAGGTCTAAATAAATTGTATAAAGAATGATGAGGCTACAGGTTTTAAGGGCTATTTACACCATCTTTGGATCTGGTACAATATCCTTTAAGTAATAGAAATCATTGGAAAATACTGAGTGTGGGAGAAATTTCCCCCTCAATACATATTATCCCTGTTTCTCTGGCAGCAGTGTGAAGAAAAATCATCAAGGGATGAGGTGGATGAACTAGTTGGAAAGCTCTTTCATCAAGAAGAAAACAGGAATAAGATAATCGAGAAAGTTAATTTAGTATAGATTAAAACTTTATTAATCAGTAGGTGAAGATATTCAAATTGAAGAAGCCATTTTTAGACCACTATCCATAGGTGGTTGGTTGATGATTTTTGTGCTATTTAACCAAACTACTGGTGGTGAGGAATTCTTTTCAAAAGTTATTAGTCTTAAAACATTTAACTCATTATAAGCATATGAGACTTACTCAATAGTTAATACTATTGATCAATTTAAGATTTGTAAATAAATTTAACTGGTTATGTAGAAACTGATGGACTTGCAGGGAACTGATAATAATGCTCAGGAATGGTGACTAAAAATGCTGCCCAAAATTCATAAGTGGTTTATACATATATTGATGCTGGCAATTACCCAAAGTCAATCTGGTCTTAGGATGTCTATTGAGAAGTTAGTATACAAAAGACTCTAACCTCCAATATCTACTCTAATGAGAGTTATTATCTATTTTGTCATGCCAGTCTATGTGAAGGCTCAATGAGGGATGAGAAAAATAATTTTGTCCCTACATTCTATTAGAAATCTGTACTTACATATAGTTGTATCAAGTATAACATTAAAAATAGAAAGGGTATAGAACTAAGCAGGAAAAGAGGCTGACTTTTAGAATAGCGCAGTGAAATGGAAACAGAATAGGTTTACTTTGAATGCCAAAGAATGTGACAGATAGGAAGTCTACAAATTGTTATACATATAATGTTTAGAACAACAATGTTCTTGTAATCCCCGCACTTGGGAGGCTGAGACAGGAGGATCGCACAGGTTCGAAGCCAGCCTCAGCTACTTAGTGAAGCTCTCAGCAACTTAGTGAGACCCTGTTTCCAATAAAATATAAAAAAGTTCTGAGAGTATATCCCGGAGGTAGAAAGCCTCTGGGTTCCACCCCCAGAACCACCAAAAAATAAAATCAAAATAGAACAACAATGTTGAATCAAACTTCAACATAAACAAATATTCACTGGACCTGTGACCCTCCTTATGGGTGGATGGGAAAAAACCTTAAATTCTTAAGTAAGAACTTGTGAGAGCTTGCTTGTTGTGAAATGCTGACGAGGCGAGTGTTTTCATTCTACTCCCTCTAGCCAGGTGCACTACGAGATGCTGTAGCAAAAACTAACTGTTTGTGCAGAGCTTCCAGCTGTGCAATGGAATGGAAGACAACATGGAGCTATTAAAAACATCAACTTAAAGGGATAGGTGTTAGTTCATTATGACGTATGGTTAGGAAGTCACATCTCACCTAGACATGGTAAGATACATTTGTTCTGCTCAATCTGCTTTTCCCTTTCTAAAATGTACATTTTATTATTCAGGTATAGTCAAGCCAACCAATGAAGAGTTGAACATTAATTGAAAGACAGTTTGTTAATCACAGTTCCCAGGAGAAAAAGACATGCCACACCACAAGAGCCACGCAGGAGAGGGCCAGGCTGGCGGGAGGCAGAGAGAACAAGGGAGAGCATAAGCAAGAATTCTACTATGTTTCTATGAAAGAAATGGGGAAGGCAAGATAAGGTTAATAATTTTAATGAACACTAAGATGTCGAGGCTCTTTATGTGTCCCAGGACTGCTGGTTCTGAATGTGAGTGTCTAACAGAGAAAGTAGTTGGGGGTGTGGGCTCTGGACTGGTTTGCATATACAGCAAAGTCCTTTACTATCTCTAGGAATTGGCTTCCCTAGGAGATGCAATCTCTTGGAGTTCAGCAAGGCCCTGAGTTCAGCAAAGCATCATTGTCAGAGGCCCTGTCTGGATACAGGTGTGGTTGCAGGGAGATTCCAGTGGTGAGATCCCCAGTGACAAGAAAGCAGGCAAAATTACCATCTGGAGAACATCAGGAGCTTTATTTTACAGACTCATTTCTCATATAGGGTTCTGGGCAAAATGACACACATGCACAGCAGCTTAACGTGCACATGTGTGTTATATTTTGCCTAGTCATATCTGCAGAAGTTTATACACATCATGACTGTGTTAAGTGAGTGCACATCTGTGACAGTGCAGTGAGCAGGGTCATGTCCTTTCCATGGGCCTGGACTTCTTCTGGGTCCCCATACTCTATCCCCTACAAGGTGACTTGACCTAGAGGCATTGCATTGGGCCCACATATTACACCAACAAGAGAAGGTGCAACAAGAAACCATTAGTCCTCTACCACACAGGCAAGTGTAGTAAAAAACCATGTCCAGGAGGAGCCCAGGAAGTTCCACCGGGTTGTAAGCAGGGCCTCCTGTGAGGCCTGAAAAGCCTGTACCTCTGCATTCATTTATACGAATCTTTGCTGTACCTGCTGCCAGTGGTCTGGAATGTGCACACAGCCTCCACATGAAGAAAAACACACTTTAAACACTTGGGGCGGGAATGAGTATAGGTAAGGCCACTTTATTTGGAAAACCAAAAAGCATTATTAATATATACATCAATGTCAAAACTTTTGTTCATCAAAAAGAAGAAAAGCCAGGCGTGGTGGCGCACGTTTGTAATTCCTGCGCTTGGCAGGCTGAGACAGGAGGATCGTATGGGTTCAAAGCCAGCCTCAGCTGCTTAATGAGGCTTTCAGCAATTTGGTGAGACCCTATTTCCAAATAAAATACAAAAAATAGTTCTGGGAGTATAGCCCAGAGGTAGAAAGCCCTAGGTTCCACCCCCAGTACCACACACACACAAAAAAAAAAGGAAGAAGAAAAAGGGAAAACAAATATGTTGTTACAACAGGCCCTAAATTGCGAATCTCACTAACAGCTAAAGACTTCTGGACTGGCCCAACTTTTGCTGTGAGAGCTGAGGAAGCCTGAAGAACAGAGCATTATAAACTTCTTTTGAAAAAACATTTCTATTTTTGGAAAAAATAATCCTTTCCAAAGGCTTTTTAAGGGAGTTGTCCTATTTCTGTTTACATAGAGAAATAAGAACATAAATCAGTATTTAAATTAATCTAGAAGAAGCCGGGCTTGGTGGCGCATGCTTGAAATCCCCGCATAGACAGGAGGATTGCGCAGGTTCAAAGCCAGCTGTGCTGGCTTAAGAAACCCTGTTTCAAAAAAAAAAAAAAAAAAAAAAATAGGTTGGGAATGTAGCCCAGAGGTAGAAGTGTTTCTAGGAAACTCAGTACCACCAAAAAATAAAAGAATAAAAAATAAATTAATCTAGAAGAAGCATTTAAAAGGTAATTGAGTCTGTCTCTTTTTCTTTCAAGTAAAGCATTTGCATCAGATAGAAATGTTTGACTCAAAAGCAATGAATAACTGTACAATAATACAAACCTATAAAAATAACATATCAAGTTCTCTTTTTCCAACTTTGATATTGGATATAGAAATATATGGTGGGGATAATCTGGTGATTGAAGCTGGTTAAGATATGCCTCATGCCCACAGTTCAGATTGAAATTTAGAGAATTGTTCTCTATTTTGTCTTATTTATTTATATATATATATTTATTTATTTATTTATTTATTTGATGTGTGTATGTGTTTGTGTATGTGTGTGTGTGAGAGCGAGAGCAAGAGAGCGAGAGAAGAGAGAGAGAGAGAGAGAGAGAGAGAGAGAGAGAGAGAGAGAGAGAGAGAGAGAGAGAGAGAGATATGCTGGCAACTGAGTTTAAGGGTTGTTCACTTCCAGTCTATAACCCCAGCCCCCATCTTTATTTGTGTCTTACTAAGCTGTCTAGGGCCTTGCTCAGTGCTAAAGCTGGCTTAGAACCTGTAATCCTCCTGTCTCAGCCTCCCAAGTACTGAAATTACAGCTATGTGTCACCATGCTTGGCCTTGATTTTACTACAAATATATTTAAGATGTTTGAAAAATAATTTTATTGTCTGTAATAATAGAGTAAGTTTTATAAAATTATGCTACATTTCAAACTAAGAATAAGGCAAGTTCGAAAGCTTTTTCTTTTAAATGAACCAAAAGTTTTCTCTATTTAGCTATTCAACAAGTGTTCACTGAATCCCAAATTGTGTTATTTGTTTAGGCTTAGCTATTATAGAAATAAAATGATCAATGCTCATTACAATATCTGCACTTATCCCATAAAACCAGGTTATCACATTTAAATGAACATTTCAATTTGGTTTTCCCTGAAATAAAAATAGTTTGACACAGTCCTAGAGTTTTCAGATCACGCACATACATCTTAACAGTGCACATTATAACCTAATCCTGGAGTCAATTAATAAATTGGTTGAAATAGCAGTTTGATTAAAATCTCAGATGCGTTAATTCGCTTTCCTAGTGCCCTTTAATTAAGGCTTTAATAGAGTCCGCAATTACCTGCAAATTCTTTCTTTGTCTTAAATATTTATGTTTCTGCCTTTAACTTTCAAAGCTCCTTCAACTGACCAAAGCACAGGAACACTCATTTTTAGTAATTAAGTAAAAGCAAAAATATATAGTCTTTGTTTACTTCAACAGAATCAACAGGTACTGTGTGCCTTTAAAATGGAGTTTGAAATCAAAGTCACACAGTAGGTACTTTATTTTATCTTATAGGGTTTTTGTTGCTGCTGGTTTTGGTGGTGGTAAAAAACATTATATTTAGAAAATGCAGTATTGTGTGAACAGTTTCTACTTAAGTTACTTTGTATTGATTTGAATTTTAATTTAACACACTTAAACATTCAAATTTGTTTTCTGTGATAATATTTTAATTTTAAGATAAAATTCTACTTCAACACATCTCCTCTTTCTCTGACCGCTATTTTTTTGTGTGCTTTACTCTGTATCAAGTATTGTTCAAAGTGGTTTACACAAACTCAAACTATTTCTTAGGACTCCAAACACAAACAAACAATTATTCAGACTTCAGTGTGAGGCCCTATTTTTAATAAGTATATGGTTAGTCCTTAAAAAAAAAATCTCAGCAAAAAGCCCATTCTGTGCTTGATTGCCAAAACAATTCCCCTCCCACCTACCCACAAAAAATGCTCTTTCAGGGAACTAAATCTGTTGCTAGGAAACATGTCAAAGAGATTGCATCGAGAAACCTTGAAGTCTGTAAAAACATGTACCATGCCACATATTAGAAAGTACCAAAGCCATGTAAAGAAGAACAAAAGAGAAAATGTCCCCAGCTGAGCTGAAAAGTTGTGAGAAGCAAAACAGCCTCCGTGTTTACTGAGTAACTGCTAAGAGGACATCAAGCACATCAAGGGATTCAGTGTAGAAAAGGATTATAAAACATATTAGGCATCACAAAAAATTATACAAAATTAGACATTATGAAAAAAAATATATACATGTGTGATTTGTAGTTACTTACATAATGTTGAAAATTAGGTTTAAGAAAACTCCATATAATTTTGTGTACAAACATTTGTAGCAAATTAATTCAAACACATACCATAAGAAGTAGAAAGGAATTGAACAACAACTTTAAATCATTTTGTATAGAAAAATATATTTTAAACCCATTTGAGGAATTATTTTTACAGATATTCATACTTTATGAAACTCTAAAGCTACATATAACTTAGAAAGTATAGATAGGCCTATAAAGTTATTTAAAACATGTAAATGCTTAGGTAAGTGAATAAAATAATGTCTTAATTTAACCTGTTCATATTTGCAGATAGTAAATACTTAGTTCAACATATTAGAAACAAATATATTTATAGATAAATTAATATAGTTTACAAAATTTTCTTTCTGATTCATATGGCAGCATCGGTCTTTACCTAATAAAATGCTTATAATTTAAATATATTCAAATACATTTTTAAAGGAGAAATGAAGATTTTGAGAAAAATCTTAACGATAATGATAAAAGTACATCTACAAAAGTGTGAGTAAAGTACTGATGTCACAGCTTTGAAAAACATGCACTATCTAATTTATTCACTTTCACATCTCTCTTTCTTTGTGCATTATTATTTTATATATTGTGTAACTCCTTGTGGTATAATGTTTTGGTTTTGTGGTTATTGTTAGTCCAAGGCCTTCTTAGAATAACAAAAAATCCTCTTACTTAAAAAACTTTTCACATACCTGGTCCATCACTATATTTTTATTAAATAATGAGAAGTTAATAAAATATCATCATATATTTGTATTTGCATATATTTTCTGAAAAGCTGTAGCATCTGCATGACCAGAGATTCAAATATCTAGACAAAAAACACTTCTTAGAAGAGGTAGATTCCAGAAGAATCTGTGAGAGTAAGATTTTATCTCCATAGGATCTGAAAATGTAAACAACAAATGCATATAATCTACTAAATAAATCTTTTACAGCATATTATTTCAAAATGAACAGCTTGTTAGCTGATAAATAATCATACAAAGGCTGAGCATCCTTAAATCAAATATTCAAAGTCTGAAATGCTCCAAAACCCAAAACTATTTGGGAATCTACAAGATGTCACAACTGAAAATTTATACATCATGAAACCTTGTTTTATACTATAAAAATGATCCCTGTAAGTACCTACCATATGATCCAGCAATACCATTTCTGGGGATCTATCCAAAAGAATTGAAACCAAAGTACCAAACTAATGTATGCATATCTATGTTCATAGCCACACAATTCACAATTGATAAACTATGAATCAGCCAAGATGCCATCAACAGATGAATGGATTACAAAACTATGGGATATGTACACAATGGAATTTTACTTGGCCATAAAGAAGAATAAAATTACATCATTTACAGGAAAATAGATGGAACTGGAGAACATTATGCTAAGTTATGTCAGTCACAAAAAGTAAGAAATCAGATGCTATTCCTAATATGCGGAAGTTAGGGAGACACACGTCATAGGAGGAACTCCAGATGAAAGAGGTGAAACCATAGATGAGCAAATAAGGAGACCTAACTAGAGGTTATGGGAGGAGGGAAGAGGGAGATTCCCTAGTACATGATGTACATTCACAAACATCTCAAAGTCAATCATCAACAAGGCAAACATGAGACGGAGGAAAGGGGAGTGAATGGGGTGGGAAGTGGGGAAGGGTTAAATGAATGAGTGATGTGTGCATATATGCCTCTACCATCATCTGTTAATATTGTATAATTGCAATGTATCAATAAAAAAAAATTTAAAAGAAGCCTTATTTTATCTGCAAAGTTATTAAAAGTAGTGTATACTTGCCATTCTGATTGGGAGTAGATGGAATCTCTAGTTTTGATTTGCATTTCCCTGTTAGCTAATGATGTTGAACATTTTTTCATGTATCTATTGGACATTTGTATCTCTTCTTTTATGAAGTGTCTATTCAAATAGTTACTCATTTCTCAATTGGATTATTTGTTTTCTAGTGTCTATTCAACTTAGTTGTCTATTTCTTGATTGGGTTATTTGTGATCTAAACCCAATCATAAAAGCAAGCATAAAGAAGCCACATAACAATAAGTGTTGGTGAGAATGTGGAGAAATAGGAACTTTCTACATTGTTGGTCAAAGACAAACTAGTTCAGCCAATATGGATATCAGTGTAGATATTGCTTAGAAAATGGGGAATGGATTCACCATATGATCCAGCTATAAGACTACTGGGTATCTTTCCCAGGGGTTTGAAATCAGAGAACTAGAGTAATATATGCATACCCATGTTCACAGAAGCACAATTCACACTAACAAAACTATAGAACCAACCTAGTTATTCATCAACAGATGAATGGATTACAAAATTATGGGAAATAAACACAGTGGAATTCTACTCAGCAATAAGGAACAAAATCATTTCATTTGCAATAAGACAGAAGGACCTGGAGAACATTATGTTAAGTGAGATTAGCCAATCACAGAAAGTGAAGGGTCATATGTTTCTCTAATATGAGTGAGCTAGAGAGTATTTAGAATATCAGAGGGACTCCAGATAATGGAGGACATTCTCAGTGGAGGTAGGGAGGAAGGGTATGGGAGGAAGAATACTGAGATTAATTAATTAATTGAAATGGTACCATTGACTATGTGTATACATGTGAATATACTATTGTTAATTGGGCACTTGGTATTGGGAGGGAGTAAAATAGGGAGAAGGGAGGAGGTTGGAACCAAGTATTGTATGCACAGTGATTTACATTATGATGTGAGACTATAATATACCAATAAAAGCAAAAATGTAGTGTATAAAATGACTTTTTTAAAAAAAATAAAAAAAATAAAATGACTTTCTTTCTATATATCTAATTAGATTAGGTCTAATTTATGTTTTATTAATGAAATATATTTTGCATATAAATTAGATTCTCATCCCCAAAATATCTCAGTATGCATATGCAAATGTCCAAAAATATATTAAAAAAGTCCAAATTAAAAAAAAATTATTGTACCAAGCATTTCAGATAAGGGATACTCAACCTGTGTAATTTTAACCGAATTTTAATAATTTTCCTCCCCAGTCCTGGGATCACAGATACATGCCATTAAACCTGGCTTGATTATTTTTCTTTAACAAAATTTACTTGAAAAAAGACTTCAGAAAAGTGAGAAGAGACATTAGACAAATTGGAGAGTGGAGCCAGAAAAAGAGGAGGAGAATGAAAGTTTCTGAAAGGGGAGATCTGATGATGGCAACTATTCAAATAAGTTATTTGTATTCATATAAAGACTATGTATGGGAAGGGGGCAGGCTGGAACTGATGGGAAACACATAAGGAATGTTGTGTGCATGTATGTATATATCACTCTGAAACTCACTATGAAGTATAATTATAACATACCAATAAAATAAATAAATAAGAATTATTTGAATTGATGCATAAAATATTTAAAAATTATATATATATATATATATATATATATATATATATATATATGAAGTCACATGATACTCTGATGCAATTATTATGTAATGTTTAAAACAAGGTAAAAATATTGATCTCAAATATTTATACTTTATGGTGAAACAATTTGAAGTCCTTTCTTTGACTTTTTAGAATGCACAGTACATTATTGTTCTCTACAGTTACTCTATGGTGTACACCACAACTTCTTAATCCTAAATAGAGCTTAGTGGCCATCATTCTTCCTTTCCTCCTCCTCCTCCACACTTCACAACCTTTTGTCACCACCATTCTACCCTTAAGTTCTATGAGATAGTCAAATTTAGATTTCACATATAAGGGAGATTAAGCAGTATTGTATTGCTTTTCATGACTCATTTTATTTAAAATAAGAATCTCCCATCTGACCATGTTGTTGCAAATGCCAGAACGGTACTCTATAAGCTTGAGTAGTATTCCAATGTGTAAACATAACACATTTTTTATTTACTTCTAAAGAGATGTGCACTTAGGTTGTTTACATTTCTTGACTATTGAGTACAGTACTGCAATGCATATGGGAGTGCTGAAACCCAATATTGTGGTATTCTCTGCCTTTCAGTTTTTTGAGGAACATCCGTACTGTTTTCCGTAATGGCTACACTAATCTCCACTAACAAGATGTAAGGATTCACTTTTGTCCACATTCTTGAAAACACGTGTTATCTTTGTGTCTTTGATAATAGACGTTGTAACAGAGTGAGCTGATATATCATTGTGGTTATAAATAAAAAAATATTTTGAAAATTCACATTTTGGGGTAGTTTACTTTTCAAGTCCTCAACATTTAAATAATCACTTCTAAAAGTAAAGCATCTATAAACTGATAGATTCTTCAAATACAAAGCATTGATGATTTTATTTCACCACTCAGAAATATTGTTATCCAGACATCTCTATAAATTATTTTACCCATGTCTTTTCCCTAGAGTGAGACTCAGATGTATCAGTTTTGATTAAGATGTCTGCTATTATTTAATGTTATTTTAATGGGAAGTTTTCCTTCTTTTGCCTTTCCCTTGGTCAATCCCCCTTACTTCGTCACTAGGTAGAATATTCCCATGATGCTCAAGTTTGAGCTCCAATATTACATACTCAACTACATCTTGACAGATTGATGCAAAAATGGAATTATTTCCTCCTTTTCAAGTTTACCCTATACTCCTATTCTTCCTAACATTGTAATAACATTTTTAAAGCTATAATTATTTAATGTCCCATACTTATGTTTTAGTAAAACTATACTGATTTAAAAATGAATAATAATTGTTTTGTAATATAAAGTATTTGGTTAATATTATAATAACTTTGGATTATGTGTTATCTTGAGTGTGCTTGGAGAGGATAACAAAGTGAATGTTTCCTTTTAAAAATACACTTATCCAACCATTGATTTATTCATTAGGCACTTTGGGGGCTTCTATTCTCTGTGCATTGCAGAACAGCTTCTTTCCAAAGTAGTTAGACAGCTAAATCAGATAATTGAACAAAAACATTTAATTATCCAAGGGAAACCTTTCATTTTGTTGTATATTATCTAGATCACTGTCTATAAGCAAATAAAATCTAGGCAATTTTAGTATTCTGAATAAGAATAGAGTCACTTGTGTTTAATAGGATATACTCTATGTAAATTATTTTGCTTGCCTTTTGCATTACAGATAACACTAATGAAGTAGCTGTTGCCAAGAAGAGGCAAAGGCAGTTCAGGGCTGATTGGTTACTGAAAAAGGAACCTGCTAATACTGCTGACACATTAAAGTTAATTCTAAGTACAAGGAGGCATTTTTCTGATAGTGTGTGTGTGTGTGTGTGTGTGTGTGTGTGTGTGTGTGTGTGTTTCAAGATCACAACCAATTTTCTGTTTGATTGCTAAAAATAAGAAAGAAATTATTGCTGGAGGTAGAGAAAAGAGAACTCTTACATACCATTTCTGAGAATGTAAATTCTATAGCCTTTATAGAATATAGGATGGAGCTTCATCAATAAACTAGAAATAGAACTACCATATGATCCAGCAATCACACTCATGGATACATATCTAAAGAAATTTATTTGTTTGTTTGTTTATTTATTTATTTATTTATTTATTTTGGTGGTACTGGGGATAGAACCCTTCTACTTCTGGGCTACACTCCCAGACCCATTTTATATTTTTATTTGGAAACAGAGTCTCTTAGGCCAGCAAGGCTGGCTTCGAACCTGTGCGATCCTCCTGTCTCTGCCTTCCACGTACAGGGATTACAAGTATGCACCACCACTCCTGGCTCTAAAGAAATTTAAATCAGCTCCTCAAAGAAACATTTGCACTTACCTATTCATCACAACAATGTTTACAATAGAAACAACTTAGGTATACATCAGAGGAAGAATCATTAAGAAAAATGTCATATATGTATATAATGGAATATTATTCTGCTGTATAAAGGAATAAAAATCCTGTTATTTACAGCTGTGAGTATGGAACTGGAGACATTAAGTAAATCAAGCACAAGCAGAAAAATACTGTATTTCTAACTTAAAAGAAGAGGCTGTGGTTGATCTCAAAAACAGTATACAATAGGGGCCAGGATGTAGCTCAGTGGCAAAGTGCCTGCTTTGCAGGTGTGGTGCTCTGGGTTCGATCCCCGGTTCCTAAAGAGACAAAAAAAAGAACCCCTTTAAAAACAGCATACAATAGAATAGTGATGACTCGGGAAAGGTGTAGGGAAAGGAGGAAAAGAAAAATATGGTTAATGAGTAAAGTTATGCATTTTGGTAGGAGGGATAGCTTAATGTTATTAGCACAGTAGAATAAATATTATTGAGAAGAATTAATTTAATATTTCAAATTTGCTAGTAGAAAGGATTTTCAGTGCTCCTACCACAAAGAAATAAGAGATGCCTGAGATGATAGACCTGCCAATTACCCTAATATGATCAATTTTAAAAGTAGTCAAAAAGTAATTAAAAATTCCCACAAAAACTTCACTTAAATCTTGCTTTCTCACCTACATCCAGGCTGCTTTCTTTCATTCTCATATTTATTAACCCGCTCCAGCATCTACCTAGACCTCTGTGCATTCTCCATGGCTTAAAACTAGTTCTGCAATCTCAGATATATGGCTATATATCTATAAAAAGAAATAATAATACACTAATTTTAAAAATGACTTTGAAATATCCCTGTGTTTAACGACTTATTAGCTTTATAATTCTGGACACATCACTGGGTTGACTGTACAAAATATACTTTTCTTTACCTTTCAATTTAAAGAATAGCACCAACTCATGATGCTATTGTGAAATTTAAATTAATTTAGCATACATGTTATGGTAGCTGATGTCTGCTTATTGATAAAATTATCATTCTTAATGTCTAGTATAGGGAAAACAAGTCTTTTTTTTGTTTTCTGGTCTTTGACCAGGCCTATCTCTTTGGTAAATACTCCTAAATCCACTGTGTGTGTGTATTGATTTTCTGTACAGCATGATTTCAAACTTCTCAGGCTAGAACATTTCTTCTCAAAACTTTTTTTTTAACCATTTAGTTCATCAATAACTTTCCTCTGGGTGTGGTCACATTCATACCTGTTCCTGGCCATCTGGTCACATTGAATTTAACATTAGGAACAGAATTATAGGTAACCCTTCATTTAAAACTCTTAAAAATTACTTTGGTTCTTACAGCTTATTTTCAGAACATGAGATGGGTTGATTTATGAATCTAAAAGGTGGCCAATAAATGTATGAAAAAATGTTCAATATCAGTAACAATCAGAGAGATGCAAATAAAAACTACCCTGAGATTTCACATAATTCCAATTAGAATGATGATCATTCAGAACACAAACAACAATGCTGGTGAGGATGTGAAGAAGTGGGAACACTAACATATTGTTGGTAGGATTGCAAATCAGTGCAACCACTTTGGAAAATGGGGGATCCTCAGAAGAATGGGAACAAACTAACCATATGATCCAGAAGTACCACTTCTGGGTATCTATCCAAAAGAATGGAAACCAAACTACCAAACTAATGCATGCATATCTATGTTCACAGCTGCACAATTCTCAATTGCCAAACTATGAAACCAGCCAGGATGTCCATCAAAAGATGAATGAATTACAAAACTATGAGATATGTACACAATGGAATTTTACTCAGTCATAAAGAAGAACAATATAATATCATTTGCAGAGACATAGAACGAACTGGAGAAATATTATACTGAAATTAGTCAGTCACCAAAAGTAAAAAATAAGATGCCCTTCCTAATATGTGGAAGCTAAGGAGAAAAAGTGTCATAGGAGGAACTCTAGATGAGGAAGGAAAACCATAGATGAGAAAATAAGGTCGCCTACCTAAGGGGGACAGGAGGGAGTAAAAGGGAGAATCCCTAATGTACATGATGTACATTCATAGACATATTAAAGTCAATCAGAAAGCCAAATATGAAAAGGAGGGAGGGGAGAGGAAATGTGGTGGAAATTGAGAAAGGGTAAATGAGTGATGTGTGCATGTATGTCTCTACCATCTTGTACCCCATTAAGATGTATGACTTCAGTGCACCAATTAAAAAATTAAAACAATGAATCTAGGAGAGTTATTTTACCTACTGTGCCTAGTCAGAAACTTATTCACATTTATTAAATTAATAACTGGAAATTGGTCAAATGTGGCCATGCCTGTAATCAAGGAGAGCCTTTGAGTAAAGGCAAAAACAAAATGTTGACAATAGCCAGCATTTTGGTGCACACCTTAATCCCAGTACTTTGGAGGCTCAGCAACTTAGCAAGACCCTTAGCAACTTAGTGAGACCATGTTTCAAAATAAATATAAAATAGGGCTGGTGGTACAGCTCAGAGGTAGAACTTCCTTGAGTTTATTTCTTCTTTATTTTTTTAAAATTTTTTTATTGGTGCATTATATTAATACATCATATTGGGGTAAAAAGCTTGTGTGAACATACATGTACACATCACTGATTTAACCCCTACCCAATTCCCACCTCATTCCCTCCCCATCCTCTTAATATAGCTAAAAGTAGTAAGATAAATCAAGATCAGGAAGTTGTCTGAACCTTATTATCTTTCATTATTTATTTATTCTATAGCTTTGTAGTAGTCTTCTTTACCTAAAAGAATTTAATTTCATTCTGTATCCCTGTAATTTTTTATTTATATATTACACTAAAACAGGACACATGAGATTAATTTATGTTATATCAACTACATAGTAAATAAGTGTACTCTCAGTGTTTTTCCAACTATAATGTGACTTCTTGTCATAAGAAACAATAATGAAATGAATTTTATAGACAGAACTGAAGACACAAGGAAATCTGAGAAAACTGAGGAAATCTCTAACTTGTGTTTAACTTTACTGAAGAAAAAAATGCCCTGGTATTTCATTCACAAAAATAAAAAGGGACGGAGGCTTTTGCGGAACTAACACAGAGCTGTGGTTTGACAGGCAATTGATTTTGACTGATTGGTGACTTCATTGTTGGCAGTTTGGTTGCTGTTTTTCAGTTTTCCACAATCTGTTCTTCCAGCCATCCAAGGGATGCTGCTAAAGTCTGCTGCCTCTGTTCTCTCTCCCATCTGCTGTTTTTATTTTTACTCCCTAATTATGAAATTAGATCCACAAAAATGGGAAATTTGCAATGTGCTACAACCACAGCAACTTTCTCTTCATCATGGGAAAGAGTGGCCAGTCACGTGGTCTAGGCGCACAGGCCAAGAGCAAATGATTAGCCTGTTCAAACAACTGGCTCAATGAGGGCACATAAATAGGCAAATGAGTAAACAAACAAATAAATAAACTGCCTGAATGAAAATTGTACATGCTCCCGTAGATTTTGTAAATGCCTCAAATTTACCACAATGCCCAAATTTACTTTAAGGTCACAAAAAAAAAAAAAACAAAACAAAACTACAGCAGCCCTCCTTATCTGTAGAGAATAAGCTCCAAAAGCCCTGGTGTAATGCTAGAACTAGAGGTATATGTTTGTGCTATGTTTTTGTCTCATGAGTATACCTATGATGATGTTCATAGTTCATCATAGGTACAGTAAAAGATTAACAATGATAACCATGTCCCCAGTTATTTTTGTATGTTTAAGTCAAAATCCTGATCTGTGGGACCATCGCTTACATGAGTAAAGGACTTGGGAAAACCTGTGCCAGGGAATTCTTGTTGCATTCTTCCTGCAGGATCAGTGTTTTCTAGTGCCACACTTTGCCCACAAGTGGAACATGTCTCTGTTCATGTCCTCTACCCAGACGTTTTGTACCACCCCATCATAAACACTTGCCATGTGCAGTGGTGCTCATAACTTCAACAATATAGGGTGTGAGAACATACCTAGCACACGTTCTCATTCTTTCTTCACAATTTCACAGCTGAAAGACTTGTTCTTACAGCAGATCATACTATTTGATTTTCTTGAGATCTTTCACTAACAGGAAGAATTTTATGACTTCCCTTCATTGTGTCTGAGTTGTCAGCATCACTGTGTGTATACTTTTAGGCCACTTAAGTAAAATAAGGGTTGTCTGAACACAAGCAATGTGATGTTGACTCGTAGTCAACATGCTGGAAAAAAAAAAAGAAAAGAAAAGAAAAGAAAAGAAAAGAAAAGAAAAGAAAAGAAAAGAAAAGAAAAGAGAGGAATAAAACCCTGAGAGGAATAGAACAGGAAGGAGATCTTGTACAACTTTAAATTCATAAGCTGCTTAAGCAGGGCACAATGATGTACATCATTGTGGGTCAATTATTTGGAGGCTGAGACAGGAGGGTTGAAGATTTTTGAGGCCAGCCTTAGCAATTCAGCCACACTCTATTTCTTTCTTTTTCTTAAATAATTCTTAATAATGTTAGCAATTTTATATAAAATGATGATTTACATTTAACATAATGCTACTTGTTTATACTTGTAAAATTAATTTTTGATAAAAGTAACTTAAGATGATATCAAACTTTCTTTCTCTTTTTTTTTTTTTTTTTGGTGGTACTGGGGTTCCTGGAAATCCTTCTACCTCCGGGATACACACCCAGATCTATTTTTTATATTTTTATTTGGTAACAGCGTCTCTTAAGCTAGCGCAGCGTGGCTTGGAACTTGTGCTATCCTCCTGTCTTCTCCTCCCAAGCGCGGGGATTACAAGCATGTGCCACCACGCCCGGCTCAAACTTTTTATTTTACCACTTCACAGAAAGATGGATAGGGAGTGACAATTTGACTGGGAAATTCTTTTTTATTTTCAGTAAAATAGTGTGAATTTGTCTTGATTGATAAATCTAATAACATTAAATCTTTAGTAATTATGTATACTGTTAAAATTGTTTTCTTATGTAGATATATACATTGAATATTAATCTCATTGATATATCCACATGTAATCAAGACAAAAATTATAATGTTATTGTTTCCGAAGTTTATTGCAATGTTTATTTAACACTATATTTGTCTCTTACTATATATCTGGTTTGTGTACTATCAAAATGAGATAGTGCCTTCTTTAAGAACTCAATCATTTTGCAGCAGAGCTTCTGGAAGGAGTGCAGGTTCCTGGGCTTAATTCCTAGTAGCCTCTTTCCCCAAAATGCAAATTTCTAAATTGTTTATTTCTGGAATTTTTCACTTAAAGTTTTGGGATCATCATTGGCTGTGGGTAACTGAAACTCTGTAAAACAAAATCAAATGTATAGGGAGGGTGTTAGGGGAAGTTGTTGTTAAATGCAAACCCTTGCTTATTCACTGTTCTACATTTATGTTCTAGTAGCCTCTCTAAATAAGGCAAAAGTAATTTCTCTATGAATTATATACATTTTTTAACTTCAAAGAAGATAAGGTATACATTGTGTTCATTAAGAAGAATTAGAGGGTAATTCTAACACATTTTGTACACTTCTTTCTTGTTGTCATGTGTAGAATATTACTCAAAGATAGGCAAACCATGAAGTCAGAATTTAAACAATTTGCACTTTTCATTTACATCCCTCAGAAATATTAAAAGAGACTCAAACCATAGCCCAGCACTGACAGGGGTTTCCACTCCTCTCCAGGTGTTTACCCTCAGCTGCTGCTCTAGTCTGCTTTTGTCATCCTCTCTCCCCACTTCCAGGCAGCAACAGAGTTTTTCTCCTTCTTGTCTCTTCTCTCTGTCCTCACCTTTTATCATTATCTCTTATTATATAGCTTCATGTATGCTCTCTGCTAAATTTAGCCTTCTTTGGTTTTCATCTTTCTAGTTCCACCATGCTCTCTGAATCATTTGGTTACCTCTAAGGTGATCTGAGAACCTGCCTGTCAGAGCTCTTGGTCACCTGAGAGTGGTGCCAGGGAACAGAACTGGATGAGGCACGAGGAACCTGGGCACAGAACTGGATATAGTTAAGAGCGATAACAAGGAAATGAATCTTACTGATTCACATTTGCATATTGAGAAGTTATGCACATTGGGGAAAAATAGAACTTTGTTTTCTAATTCTAGGAAAAGAAAAAATCTATTTCCTACCCTAGGACTTTTCCAATATAATGATCTTATGTAGACTCCAGGGTCTTTGCTCATTCTTTCTGTTTCTTACAAAGAGAGATCATTATTTTTGTTTGGCCAAGTATGCTGATGGATGTTCAGAAGACAGGAGTGAAGTGAGACCGGAAGTGTGAATTGGGGAGAGCACAATTTATAGTGAAGTGTAATGAGTTTGGAATAGATGTGGGGTAGAGGTAGGCAAGTGGAGGAAGCTGGAGGAAAGTGGTAAAATGCAGAGTAAGATGGAAGAGTGTTTTAGAGGAACCAAAAGCAAGACATCAAATATCAGGGCTGAGACACATTTTTGGAAAAGGATGTCTATGGTCTTTAATGTCCCTAGAACATTTTTAATGTTTTTGAATTGTACAAGTACATGGTGCGATTTTTTTGTTGTTGTTTTTAATCTTAGAGGAGGAATAGAGATACATCAATTTCAATCATTCACAACTGAAAAAAGTGCATACATGATTCATAAAATCATGGATTGATTCATATATTGATTCATATATCACTAATTTTTTTTTCAGAAACAGGTATATCTAGAATTGACCACAAGAACAAAGCCATTGGAATATAATGGCAGGAGAGTTTGAATTTTCTTTCCTTTTTTTGTGGTACTGGAGGTGGAACCCAGGGACTTTCTACCTCCAGGCTACACTCCCAGACCTATTTTATATTTTATTTGGCAACAGGGTCTCACTAAGTTGCTGAGACCCTCACTAAGTAGCTAAAGCTGGCTTCGAACCTGTGTGATCCTCCTGTGTCAGCCTTCCAGGTGTGAGGATTACAAGTGTGTGCCACAATGCCAGGCTAAATTTTCTTCCTTGTATAGAATTGAGGTTCAATTAATTGAATGCAGATTTTTAAGGATCAAGGTCACTTGATATGTGTCCCTTCAAAGTGGAACAAAATCTATGAATTATCAACATAATAGACCTATATTTACTCTAATTACTCACTGTTATAATAATTCTTATAGTTCTACCATGTCTGTTCCTAGGAATTATGAATGTTTAAAAATACATCTCACTGCAATAAATAGGATGAGTAAATCACATCTAGAAAAAGCCCATGAAAATTCATCTCTTAACTCAATCTCAATACCAGATCTATTACCAATTATGAAATTTCTTAACTTTCTTCAAATAACTTGTGAATGGCTTTGGTAGTGTATGGAAGTCAAATTATAAGTGTATGCATAACCAGGATAACTGCACATTCTTTTTTCCCCCCCCTCTGAGACACATTCCTTTAATATCTGTAGAACTAACTAGATTATTCCTGGAGCATATTACCTTCCTGAAGTGTTCCAGTTTGGATAGTGATCTATATGGTCAGTAAGTATAAACTAATGTGTGGAAAATTCAGAAGAGAAAGCAGAATGAGAGCTTGCCTTCAATAGATATGGAGGAATCTTAGATTCTTGGGAAAGTCAGAAAAAGATTTAATGTTATAGATAATATTTTCCCTTAGAAAGACCACTAGGATGTGGATAGTTTGGGTTGAGAAATCATGTGTAGAAGCATAAAGTCTTAATTCAAGAAGAGATAGCAGGACTCATTATATAGGTCCTGCTAGATACTTTTATAGAGTAGTACTTGAGGTTCAGAAGTTTAGAATAACTTACTCATAGATATGCAACTTGCTAAAATCAAATGTCATGCTGAGAAAAAAATATTCTTAGTCCTAATTTGTGAATGCTTTCATTGTCTTAACTCAGGGACAGTTATTTTTTCAAGCAAAATACAAATGTATTTGGTATTATGAAGACCATATTCAATTTTTAAATTTTTTTTATTGGTGCATTGTACTTACACATCTTAATGGGATGCAAGATGCTGGAGACACACCCAATTAACTTTTAGCCAGTTCCCACCCCATTCCATCACCCTCCCTCCTTCTCATGTTTGGCTTAGTGATTGATATATTTGTTAAAGCATATCATATGCATTAGAAAATTTCTCTCTTCCATCTCCCATTCCCTCAGTTAGGTTGCCTTATTTCATTATCTATAGTTTTTCTTCTTCATTTTTGGTTGCCCCTCCTCTCAAAAAGTGATTAAAAATAAATAAGAAAGAATGCTGGCCAGGTGTGGTGGTGCTCACTTGTAACCCCAGCAATCTGGAGGTTGAGACCAGAGGATAGCAGTTGTGGACAGCCTCAGCTACTTAAACCCTCAGCAACTTAGTGAGACCCTGTTTCAAAATAAAGGAAAAAAAATAGGGCAGGGTGTGTAGCTCAGAGGCTGAATACCCCAGGTTTCAACCCCCAGACTCTCAAAAAAAAAAAAAAAAAAGGAAAAAAGAAAGAATGTTGAAGCCCTAATCCCAACACACAGTGAGAATGGGATTTTATTTGGAGAAGGGTGACTTAAAGAGTCAATCAAGTGAAAAATGAGTTCCTTAGAGTGGGCTCTAATTCAGTGAGATTAGTGTCTTTCTAAAAGTGGGAAAATAGGGAAATTCAGACAGAGACAGGTATGCACACAGGGAGAATATCATGTGAAGACAAAGGCAGAGGTGGTGGTGATGCATCTAGAAACAAGGAGCACATCTCCAGGAATTAGAAAAGACAAAACAGACTCCCCCTCACAATCTCCAAAACTTCCCACAACTTGATCTGAGACTTCTACAGACAGAGACAGGTATACACACAGGGAGAATCTCATGTGAAGACAAAGGCAGAGGTGGTGGTGATGCATCTAGAAACAAGGAGCACACCTCCAGGAATTAGAAAAGACAAAACAGACTCCCCCTCACAATCTCCAAAACTGCCCACAACTTGATCTGAGACTTCTACACACCAGAACTGAGATAATATTTTTCATATAGTTTATGTTAGTCCATTGATGGTACACTGTTACAGAAGCCTAGAAAACTAACCCATTTGCATCATGGAAGAAAATTTTCAGCTAAGTCTTAAAGGATTATAATGGTAGAAAGGAGGAAGCATGCACCAAAGTCTGTAGAGAATAGAAAATACTGCTCATTTGTGCATCCACTATTAACAGAAAATACATAGGAGAAGCATAATGCCTGGGACCAGATAGTGGGGAATTTTTTATTCCCTTTTTTGTTGCTGTTGTTGGTACTGGGGTTCCTGGAAACCCTTCTCTGGGCTACACTCCCAGACCTATTTTTATTTTTTTATATTTTTAAATTTGGAAACTGGGTCTCCTAAACCAGCACAGCTGGCTTCGAACATGTGTGATCCTCCTGTCTCCACCTACAAAGCACAGGGATTACAAGACTGCGCCACCACACCCGGCTTTATTTCTGATAAAAAGTCCAGTAATTGTCTTAAAGATAATCTGGAGCTATTAAAGAGTTTTAAAGTGGGAGGAATACCCAATACCCAATTATATAACACTCTAAAAAGAAAAAATATGGGGAAAAGCTTGCATAAATAATACCTTTAAAACTAAAAAACAAGATGCTCTAATGTTCCTTACAAATCCATGCAAGAATTGGTAATAATTTGTACTGAGGAAATGAGAGTGGGTAGAGAGAAATGGGGAGAAAAGGGAGATGCTTTGAAAGGGAGAAAATGGAGATTCCAATGGACAAAACAGGGTGATTGGGTTACTATTCTTGTGTTTCATTTCACAGTATTTGTATTTCCTCCTCTGTTTTCCTCCCCTGAATCTTAGGTTCCAATATGTACCAGTATTGGGAACAACCTAGGAAGATTTGGGAAAGCTCTGATTATTAATATATTTAAAAATAAAATAATTGGTATATTTCAAAATAGTTGTGTCAAAATGGCGGCAGACATGGGTAAAGAAAGGATTTGATTTCTGCCTAAAACAGGCAGCTATTCCAATGTAAATTAACCTAGCTCAAAGCAATAAACTAGTCAATAGGAGAGGAGAACTAGGCCTGTCTCTATTTAAAGACAGATCTACATGATTGGATAAGAAAGCTAAGATGGTAGGAGGGGTTGACCTTCATGAAAGAAGACACCTTGTTGGGGGAGGTACCTTACAGGGACCTTCACTACTCAAAGTCACTCAAACAAGATGGAAGTCATGGGTATAAAAGGCTGAGTCCACATGTAAGCCCTTTGGTGTATTCATTTCAAGTCACCCCCTCCATGCCATTTTGGCATGGGGCTGCATTTCTATTTTCTGTATTTCTCTCTTTCTAATAAACTTCTTTAAATCTTCAGCAACGGTCCAAGCTATGAATATTTATTCTTAGCTTAGGACAAGACTCCATGATTTTTCTTCTGTTTGGGGTCATTTTGGGTTTTGTTATGGGTTGGGGGTAAGTGTGTCCAGGACCCTAGCAGGGGTTCCCAGGGAATGGCTTCCCCAAACCATAGTCTCCCAATCCGTAACACAATATACATTTAAATTATTTTTATTACTATTAAAATTGCTAAAAGTATACATATTCAAAACAGATGCTTATTCTTTTGAAAATGTTGTATGATCACTAACACAAACATCTCAATAAGGTACTATCCCAGCAAGTTGAGTTCATAGTAACAAAAAACATACAAAGCATACAAAGAATTAAGAGTAAGGATACAAAATTAAAAAAAAAAATTACCTTTAGATCGACTGAAGAAAAATTTGCTAAATAGTTTTGAAATAACTAAATAAAATTTGAAAGCAAAACAAAAGAATGTTGTATTATTGTGATACTGGGTGAAATTTTCTTAAAGGCTCAGATGCTGGATTTATATTTAAGCACATATTGGAAGGTATTATTATTATTATTATTATTATTATTTTTTTTTTTTTTTTTTTTTTTTTTTTTTTTGGTGGTATGGGGTTCCTGGAAACCCTTCTATCTCCGGACTACACTCCCAGGCCTATTTTATGTTACAGTTTGGGGTTGAGGGTTACCATCTGGAGGAACTGTCTCCAGGGATCTTTGTTAGACCCCTGGTAATAATTCCCAAAAAACCTCAAAAAGATAAAAAGCGCAGGTTCTTGTCCTGAGTTAAGGATAAATACAAATTAGCCCAGACTCTTGCTGAAGACTTGAAGGAGTTTATTATAAAGATAGAAATACAGCCGGGCGTGGTGGCGCACGCTTGTAATCCCCATGCTTGGGAGGCAGATACAGGAGGATCGTGCAGGTTCGAAGCCAGCCGCACAGCATTGGCTTAGGAGACCCTGTTTCCAAATAAAATAATGTAAAAACAGGTCTGGGAGTGTAGCCCCAAGGTAGAAGGGCTTCGAGGAACCCCAATACCACCAAAAAAAAAAAAAAAGATAGAAATACAGAAGATAGGCACAGCCCTATGCCATTCAGGAGGGGCATGGGGAAGAATGGTTCGAAAGAATTCACCAAAGATACAACATGTGGAGCATTCTTTCAGTTAGCCCAACCAGATCTGCAGGTCCTTTGATATGTAGATGTGCTGCCCTATCTCTAGCCCAGGTGTTTGGCTCTATCTCCAACCCAGCCTGATCTGCCCCCTCTGAGGCAGGGAGGGGCAGCTCTGTCTCCTACCCAGACCCCCACACCTTTTGTTACACTCTAAAATGTGTTAAGTTCCTTCTCTGGAATCTGGGATTTCCTCATATCCTGTAGGAACTTTGCCTCTCTTTAGACATTTAAAAAGACCCTAGGCTTCTTCTATTCTTTTGCTAATTATCCATGGAGAAATCTGCCTGCCCTCTCCCCACAGCTCCTGACTTTCTTCACTACCAAAGATATATTTTAAAATTAAAATCTTTCCCAATACTGGTACATTAATACATTTTGAAGCCTCTTCCCAATACTGGTATATTTTATACTTTTTTTTTTTTTTTGGAAACGGGGTCTCTTAAGCCAGAGAGGCTGGCCTGGAACCTGGACATCCTCCTGTCTCTGCCTCCCAAGCTCAGGGATTACAAGCATGCACCACTATGCCCGGCTATTGACAATTCTTATAATGGGACAAAAGTGATATATTTTTTTAGAAAATTCTATATTTGCAAGGAAGATTTGCCTTGGTGATTGAGAGTTGACTATGTATTTAAAAGCCTCACCCAATTGTACCATGACTTTTATTAGAAGATTAAACCTGGATAACAATTTGAGATTGAATTTTTTTCCAAGATGGCGCTGTTTTAAATACTGCCTGGTGAATTAATCTCTGACAATCATTAATATATTATGTTTACTTTTTCCGGGCCAGGCAATGTAAATGGATATGCTTCCTGCTTTTAAAATATTTGTGCCTAAAGTGGATGACAAAAATGATAAACATAAATACAGAAAAGCCAGACAAATAAATCCCTGCTATACAAGAATTCTAAGAGATAATACTTTGAAAGAAGATAAGTTGAAATAAAATAAATTCAATAAGGAAGGGTTTATATTTTATAAGTGACCCTATGAGGGAAATTAGATACATATAAGTCGTAATGAGAGAAGAATCTGGAATATTTTTGGGGTATTCCTTTCAACATTCCCTGTGTCTATAATGATATTAATTACAGAACATTTTTATATCTATTATTCATCTTCTTAAATCCTTCAAGTATTTAAAAGGTATTTACATATTATACATATTTACAATCCAATCCCCAGGAGCCAGTCCCACAAAGTTTCTACAGAAATTGAATATCAATTACTTAGAACTGAATTACTATAAAAAAAAGATTGTTTCCCTTTACTTTTATTTTCTTTGGTTCTGTTCAATTAATTTATTATAGAAATAGTTGTTTCTTTACATTTTATCTCATGTATATGTTACTAAGAGTATTTGTCCTTAAATTATAATAGCACAACTTTCTTTGCCCTTTTAAATATTTATTTATTTGTAGCTATAGTTTTACTGTTGTTTTTCTACCCATAAAAATAATAAATTTTAATAGTCTTATGTTCTACCATATATAGAAGTCCTTTCTCACACCTGTGCCCTACAATCTTTCTTTTTTTCAGGACACACATTATCTTAAACATAGCTTTCTGACTGTTTTAAGCCAGATTCCATCTCTTCTGATATTACTCTTATTTTCTCCTTTCTTTTAAGTATATATTAAAATTCTACTTCCTCAAATCACTCTTTCCTAATCATTACCAAGGTACAAATTGTGCTACTCTGCCCTATCTACGACTTTTTCTTCTCTATAAGACTTAAAACCTGCATTTCTTTGCATTCAACCCTTCTCTTCTTTACAGTTATCCCTTTATATGAGACTCCATATGAGTAGGAAGAATTAGAAAGTAATCTTTTAATCTTTGATGTCTTTCTTTTAAATCGCGTGTGTGTGTGTGTGTGTGTGTGTGTGTGTGTGTGTGTGTGTGTGTATGTGTGTGTGTGACAATGGGGGTGGAGTCCAGGGCTCTCTACCTCCAGGCTCTACTCCCAGACCTATTTTATATTTTATTTGAAACAGCGTCTCACTAAGTTGCTGAGAGCCTCACTAAGTAGCTGAGGCTGGCTTCGAATCAAATCAGAGATTCAGGTTACACTCACAAATAGAACATTTTAGCATACAAGTAATTATGCAGCATATATTTGAATTTTCTGAAAGAGTAGACAATTATATGTTTGTTCAAACATAATAAACAGCCATTCTAGGTTGTCTTTGGAAACATTTGAACTTTTTCATCAGTGAAACAGCTGATTTTGTCTTTGAAAGCTGAACTCTTCTACTCCAAAGTCCACCCCTGCAACAGACCAAAAGCATAGGTGTAATCAAGATTTAATGATCTGAAAGCCTTCCAACTGGACAGAGGAATTCTGCACTATTTCAGCCATATGTCTAATGATCTTGGGAAGAATGTTACCAGAGCATCAGATATCTCCTAAATGGGCATGTGGATATATAATATAGTAATTAGTATTTACTCTAACATCAAAAGCAAAACACCTGGGCAGCCACAAGTCTTCACAACTAGGAGTATTTTCCCCCATTCAAACTTTCATTGTTTGAATTTCATTGCATAAAATTATTACTGTAGCCCTTACTATAGGTGGGTAATATCTTCAGCACATCTTTTCTCTTACATAATCCTTAAAACAACCTTAGGAGGTAGATAACATTATTTATTATTATTATTATTATTATTATTATTATTATTATTATTTTGGTGGTACTGGGGTTCCTGGAAACCCTTCTAACTCTGGGCTACACTCCCAGACCTATTTTTATACTTTTATATTTGAAAACATTTTGTTGTTTACTTTCACACACATTTTGAAAGAAAAGCAAGGTATAGAAAATTGACATGTTTATCTTCTCTACACCCCAGGGTACCCTTCTTCTAAACTATATATATATATATATATATATATATATATATATATATATATATATATATATATTCATATAGACAAAGGTTCTCAATTTCAATTGCTTCATTCATCTGGATCCTCAAAAACATTCAGTTTGTTCATTCCTCAACTTCATCACGACATGCCTTTGGTAAGTTTATGACTTTTTCATCAAATATTTACACACACTTCTCTTTTTGCCTAAGGCCTTGCAGTATTCCTCTTTTTCATACCTTAAGCATTTCTGAGCTGCCTTTATAGCTTTTTTTGTGAGTGAGTAACTAACTCCAATTGTTGTCTTATTCTTTGCCTAAATAGAAAGGTCCTGGAGCATTTTAAATTCAAGCATAAAACTATAAACACCCCAATAGAAAATATGACAGAACAGGCAACTTACAATAAACATAAAAGGGCTCCTCCTCATAAATAATCAAAGGAATGCAAATTAAACAGTGAGATATCATATTTGCCTATTGTCAGGAAAAAATAAAAACAATCATTGTTTTAAAGGCTGCAGGGAAGGAGACTGCTGGTAAGAAAGTAAATTGCTTTTGGAAAGGGAATTTTGAATAGACATTTTAAAAATCTTTAAAATGTATGTTATTGTTTAGCCAGAAAATCCACATCTAGGAACTTATTCTGGTAGTCAGTTAAGAGCACAAAAATGTAGGCACAGGCTATTTAACGCAAAGTTTTTCAAGTGGTACAAATAGCTGCATTTTCAATAAAGGGATTAGTTGGTAGTACATCATATCAATCAAGTTCAGTCAAATATTTTATGACACAGATCACTATTTACAGAGTATTTCACATAGATGCCATGCTATTTGTTTTTCGAATGTGCATTTATGTATAGAAAACAATCTAGAAGTGAAATGTTAACCACTGATATTTATGTTGTGAAATTGAGAATATCAGCTTTGAAATAGATTCTTTGCATAGCTCCTCTTTGAAAGTAGTGCCATTTTCTTTCTGATAGTATTGCTTCCGGCACACTATCTATCTTCATATCCAGATAAATTGCATGTTTTCTTTGAATTCTACCTCACTGCCAGGTATTTCCTTTCTCCAGGCTCCCAAAGAATATTGATTATGCTTTTATGAAAGTAATCTTTTGGGATTACTTAATGATTGTTGATACAAATATCTATGTCAAGGTATAAAGCACTGCAAGGAGAGGACACACCTTAGAGTTTTGCACTTCCAGAACCCAGCATAGAAACAAGTACTATCCTTTACTTAAAACTAGTACTGTACTTTACTCAAAATGCTTAGTAGTTGTATGGACAAAACAAAACTTGATGGTGTGGAATACTCTTCTTAAACCATCCTATTGGTGCGCAAAATTTTGAGATTTTGGAGCACTTTGAATTTTTGATTTTTGGATTAAAGACACATAGCATGTATATTATAAACCTAAATATAGAAAAGAAAAAGAGGAAGGATAAAGTTTATGTGGAAAGAAGAAAACTGGTTGGGGATATAACTCAATGGAAAGTATGTGTTTAGTTTGTAGAAGGCCTTAGTTCAAATTGTAGAGCGAGAAACAGAAAAATAAAAACAAAAAAAATATATGGAGGAACAAGGTTATTGGACACGTATTAGAGCCAGTACTTAATAGGCTTGAATATGGAACTTAATGGACTGTAGTCAGTAGTCCTTTTTTTCAACACTATTGCTTTTACAAATGAGTTTCAATGGAATTACATGTGTTACAGATTAAACCAAATTCTGGAAAAGAGTATTTGTAAAGTCTGAGCAATAAATTATTATTTTTAAATTCAGAATTTCACAAAACTCCATTAAATTTCTCTGAAGATAGTTGTCATATATATAACAAGGCATACAGATAACACTTGGAGTAAATATAAATATATATATATATATATATATATATATATATTATTAGCTATATAGAAGAGATATTAATGATTGAACTTCAAACTTAATGATTGAAATTTCTTTCTTGTTCTGTGTAAAGACCAGATAAAACATACTGCTTAGCTGGGCGTGGTGGTGCACACTTGTAATCCCCATGCTTGGGAGGCAGAGACAGGAGGATCGCGGAGGTTTGTAGCCAGCTGCACTGGTTTAAGAGACCCTGTTTCAAAAATATAAAATAGGTCTGGGAGTGTAGCCCGGAGGTAGAAGGGCTTCCAGGAACCCCAGTACCACCAAAAACAAACAAACAAACAAACAAAAAAACCATACTGCTTGGTTTTATTGAGAAAAATATTTCCTTCCAATTTAATGCAAAATATCCTATGATTTCCAGAAATGTATTCATTAATGGAATATGGATCACTTTGCCAAAAACTAAATGAAGCAAAATGTAATCTAACCAGGCAGAATGATATTTTGCCTACCTAAAATCTTGATATTTTCATTGGTTAAAAAATTACTTCTCACTTTATGCTTAAAGTTGCGTAGTGCTTAAGTAAAAATGGTAGCTGAGTTTTCTCCTTGAAGTGAGGGCTTAGATTGTATAACTATAGCTATATATGAAAATATACAGTTTATATTCATTTGTAAGTTACTTGGAAGTTTTGGGAAAATGTAGTTATTTTACACACTTTAAAAAAATCTCATATGCAATATGTACAGTTTCTTAGTTTCTCATTACCACAATGTTAAAGAAATCTTCAATTAAATATGTCTTTATAAAAATATTTTTAAAACATAACTATATCCTTTTGAAAAATAGAGTAAAATATCTTTAAATTGTATTCAATCCCAATATTCCTCACAGAAATAAAATAATCAGTGTAATAAGCTCTTTTAAGAATATTTTCATATAACCACTGTATATAAAATGTAAATTTATTCTTCTATTTATTTTTTTTTAATTTTTTATTGGTGCATTGTAGTCATACATCTTAATGGGATAAAAGACTTGTGGAGACACACATGCACACATCACTCAATTAGCCTATACCCAATCCCTACCCCATTCCCTCCCCATCCCTCATTCCCATGCTTGGCTTAGTGATTGACTTTGATATGTTTGTACATCATGTGCTTTAGAGAGTTTTCCTTTCTCCCTGATCCGCTCAGTTAAGTCACTTTATTTGCTCTTCTATAGGATCTCTTTCTTCATCTAGACTTTCTCCTGTTACCTATTTTCTCCCTAGCTTTCGCATATTAGGAAAAGTATCCGATTTCTTCTTTTTTGTGACTGACTAATCTCATTTAGCATAATGTCCTCCAGTTCCATCTATTCCCCTGTAAATGATGAAATTGTGTTATTCTTTATGGATAAGTAAAATTCTATTGTATACATAGCCCACAGTTTTGTAATTCATTCATCTGTTGATGGACATCTTGGCTGCTTCCATAGTTTGGCGATGGTGAATTGTGCAGCTACAAACATAGATATGCATGCACTAGTTTGGTAGTTTGGTTTCCTTTCTTTTGAATAGATACCCAGAAGTGGTATTGCTGGATCCAATGGTACGTTTGTTTCCAATCTTCTGAGGATCCTCCATACTGTTTTCCAAAGTGGTTGCACTAATTTTCAATCGAAATGCTCCAAATGATTTGCAGTTAACTTATCCTCAATTATTAGTCTATCTTCCTATGCCAACAAATTGAAAATTTATATTCTTTTGATTATTATACTTAGAATATATATTTTGACATGATTTAGACTACATATTTAGTTATTGGTGCTTAAATATAATATTTTTTGACATCTCACTGCTCTTACACTGAAGTAAAGTGGCTCACACAATTTACTTTACTTTTCACAATGTTGTCAGTTCACATCATGTGACAATCATGCCATTGGCTGGGTGGTTTAACCAACAGACATTTATTTCTCAGGTATCCGGAGGCTAGTGGTGGTGGTATTGTTTGGGGTCAAAGATCAAAGTGTTGGCAGATCTAGTGTCTAGTAATATCTTTCTTCTTGATCTGCAGAGAACTGCCTTTCTATTGTATCCTCATAAGGCATAAAGACCTTACTATCTTCTTTTAAAAAGAAGACTAATCTCATCATGGGGCTCTACCTTACTACCTTATCACAACCTAATTACCTCATAAGGCACAAAATCCTAATATCGTTGCATTAGAAGTCAGTGTTCTGATATGGTCACAATGTGTCCTCCAAAATCCCTGTATTGAAACCTAATCTTCAATGTGATAGTATTTAGGAGGATTTCAAGGGGATGATGACTCTTGAGAAAAAAAATACTGGTATGTGGGATTAGAATCTTTTGAAAGGGGTTTGAGAAAGTGAGTTTGCTCTCCACCATTCTTATGCCACATGAGGTCACAGTATCCACCTCTGTGGATAATGAAGCAACCAAGTGTCATAGAAAAAGCAGATTTGTTCTATATTTACAAATTAGAGAATCTGTGGTATTTTATAGTACAACAAACAGAAAAAGAAGGGTTCCAGTTTAAGAATTTTGGGGGACATACAGGTGCACAAAAATTGCAATAATATGATACATTATTATCTCTGCTTTGTAGGCAAAGAGGAAAAGGTGTAATAATATTTTTAAGAACATACTGCTAGGAAGATGTGAATAAAAGATTCAAAACTGAGAAAATCTTTAAAGATATGCTCTTCACCAGTTAACTAATTAAATGCTGACCTTCAGCTCTTAATGAACCACCAGAAAAATCCATAACCAAATAATGTAAGTTCATATGATTACTTGTAGTAAGAAAAATATCAAGTTAGCAGTTATCTCAAATTCAGACTGCTGTTATCCAAAACACCTTACTACCACAATTTAGAAAAAGAAAAATTTGCTTGCAATTCTTGAGATGTCAATGGTTTAGTCCATCTTAGGGCAGGTAAATTAGCAGAGCTCAGGGAATTATGGCAGGAGGCAGAAAGAGAAATAGTATAAGGGCTTTGCTCTCCTAAAGAATGGAAGCCAGAGAGAGAGGACAATGGGAGGAGGATCTATATGTAATTTCCCAGGCCATAACCCAGGGATCTTTCCTCAGCCACCAAGCCCTGCCTCGGGAATGGGTGCCTTGTCTCCAATGTCTAGGGAGACATTATAAAAGCAAAACATAACAAGAGTCTTAAACAGTCTCAGAAAAGGAATTCATGGCTTTAGGTCTAGGTATGGTGGTTTTTAAGGTCTTATATGAGTGGGACTGGACAGGATTTACAACAGTTTTGAGTTGGTAATCATGGAGAAGGGCCTAGAAGCACATTTTTATGAGAAATCTATTACTCTTGATGTTGGGGTTGATTCTTAGGTCTTATCTTTGCAGCTAGATTAGTTTACTTATCCTCAATTTTGCTTAGCAAAGGAACAGGAATATCTCTTTAGGTTCTCACATTCATGACTGCAATAAGTTTATATTTGACTCTTGACTTTTGTGCAGAAAGGTTTTTTAAGATAAAATCTTAGAGGTAGAAATTTGGGGCTCTTTTTCATAATTTTTTATAAGTTAACATGTACTACAAATGTATGTGTTCTACGAAGGCTGTAATAATTAACATCTTAAGCAAAGCTGTATGATCATAACTCCCCATAGCCTCATTAATACTGTGTATGGTCAAACTTTCAATTTTCCAACCTGATAGAAGAAAAATGCTGTGTTGTTTTATATACTATTTGTAGGACTTTTAATACATTCCTTGGTTCATTATAGTCTCACATCATCATACAGTTCACAAAGATAGTGATATGCTTGCACACAGTACTTAGTGGCCTTTTCCCGGCTTCTTCCCACTTTCCACCCACCTGTTCCCCATACAGAATTAAAGAATTACAGATTGACATTGATAATCTCACATATGTACATAATGTCAACGGGAGTGATTCCTTGATTGATCCTCCCTCCCTGCCCTCCCCTAGACCACTGCCCTGGCTCCACTGCAGTCTGTCCTCCATTAGGGTGGTAGAAGCCCCTCTGATATCCTGATTACTCCCTAGATTCTGCATAATGGAGAAAACATATGACCCTTTACTTTCTTATATTCTAAGTGTAGTTTAATTGATTTTTCTTCTGCCTTGTATTTACAAAGTTGAGATGTTTTATAGGAATCATTATATTTGTCTTCTGTGACAAACCTGTTGATATCCTTCGTCACAACTACAGACCTTTTTATTTCTTGTTTTAAGACAGGTTCTTGTCTCACTGAGTTACCACTCAATGTTGCAGAACCTGTGACCCTTTTGCCTCAAGATGAATTTCTTAATTACATATCTAAGGAATGTCTGGATCAGCTCTGCTAAAAGCTATGGCTGAGTTTCTGTTTGTAACGCTTGTACCCATTTTAGTCTTTGGTTGATTGGCAACAGCTTCTTAGGATATCTGCTTCTCAAGAATGAGATGGAAGTTGACAAGAGGTGTCTGAAAACCCAGGATTCTCATAAGGGTTGACAAACTTTCATTCACATTCTAAAGCTCAAGTCAAATCATCTGGCCCAGTGTGAAATAAATAAGGTGATAAATTTTCTATTTTCATGGATGTTAGGGAGTAGATATTTCTGAAAAAATTCTAAGCTACTCAGTTATAACTGAAGCTCAATCTAGCTTGAGAACTGAGAAAAAATCATGACATAAAGCCTAAGCATTAAAAAGCTTGATTCGCAGTAGCACTATTGGGAGGTGGTGGGATCACTTCATGAGTGAAGCCAGCTGGGCATGGTGAAGCATGCCTATAATACCAATATTTGTGAAGCTGAAACAGGAGGACTGTAGGTCCAAGGTTAGCTTCAGCAATTTAGCAAAGGATCTCAGCAACTTAATAAAATTCTGTTTTCAAAATAAAAAATAAAATAGGGTTGGGTCATAGAATAGCCCTGGGTTAAATCCTAGTACAAAAAAAAAAAAATAGGAATAGGAGCATAGTGAAAGATCTTTACATTTTGGGGATGTGCGTTTGAAATGACTGTGATAGCTGGAAGAGGTATTGCAAACCTGTAATACCTGTACTTGTCAGGGTGAGACAGCAGGATTGCAGATTGAAGAACAGAGAGTGGTAACTCAGGAAGACCCTGATTTAGAATAAAAATTAAAAAGGGTTGGGGATGTAGCTTGGTGGTAGAAAACCTTGGATTCAATTCCCAAGTAACACACACACACACACACACACACACACACACACACACACACGATTTGGAACCCCAGAGTCTTACTGTTCCCTTTCTTTTTGCTCCCTATTCTTGAGATGAGCAGGTTTTCTCTACCATACACTTCCTACCATTGCCATCTGGCACCTGTATCAGAAGCCTAAAAGCAAGAAGTTTACCTGGTATTGACTGGAACTTCAAATTGTGGTCAAAGTCAACCTATTCTCTTTAAATGGACTACTTCAGGTATTTGTTACTGTTTTCAGATTTTAGATTTTTTTGGCTTCTATTACTAGCAGAAAGCTGACTCACATAAGGTAAAATGTGATGAATGCCCTTGCTGTATGTACTTTTTTTTTCCCTACTCAAATACAGTGTGTGAGTCCATGGACTGCATTAGAAAACTGTTATTCGCAAGTAACAATGTTTACAGAAGTAATGACTAATCAACACTAAAACAGATGTTCAAGCTGACTAGTAATTAGGGAAATATAAATTGAAGTAATAAGATATATTATATTCATTTGTTTTTACAAAAGTAAATTAGTATGCTACAAGTATTGGTGAGTAAGCATGAATGGGCTTTTTATTCACTGAGTGAAATTACCTAGAGTGACACAGTGATTTGGTTTTGACTCATAATATACCATGGAAATTACCTATTCTTTCAAAGTTTTTAAATTTTAGCCATATAATTTGAAATATATATATTTCTCATCTTTCTGTGGTTTTTATAATTAAATTTTCTCTTAACATTTAACTTTATATAGGTAGTTTTTATTTTCTCATAAAATTATTAACTATATTCAGGTATCTTACTGATATTTGCTTTGTGTTTGTTCTGTGTTACATCTTTGTTTTCTAGAACTGCTCTAATGATTTGATAATTTTCAGATTTCTCATTTCCAGGACTTAATGTTGAAAATAACATAGGCTTTAATGTGATCTTCTCTATTTATTACAACAATGAAGTTAGAAAGACAGGATGTTATATATGGGTCAACTTTGAAATGTTATATTGTCAACATTCACACTATTCTTATTTTAAATGTCTGATAATTGAGAAAAAAATGTGTATAGATAATTCAAATCTTTGTATTTAGGAGTTGTAGTGACTTCCAGTGACCTGACATAGTTCTTGACCGTGGCTTTCATTAAGATATATTTTAATTTTAAATAGTTATTTCCTTCAGTTAACATTTGATAATTGCTTTCTTGGAATATCAAAAGTTACTAGAGACATTTTATAAATATTCTCTATATATTATTCATCTCTTATTCATTTTTTTTTCTTTTTGGTACTAAGGGTTGAAACCAAAACATTCTATCTCCAAGCTATAATTCAGCCCTCTTTATTTATTTTATTTTTATTCTGAACAGTGTCTTACTGAGTTGTTGAGGCTGGCCTTGAACCTGGGATCCTCTTGTCTAAGCCTGCCAGCTACTAGGATTATTTAGGCAAGAACCACCAAATCTATCAAATTAATTATTATTATTATTATTATTATTATTATTATTGTTATTATTAATTATTTTGGTAGTACTGAGGCTTGAACCATGGAGGTTCACATGGTAGGCAAGTTCTCTACCACTAAAGTACATCTGTATATGATTTTGGGTTTGGATTCTCACATTTTTTTCAAGAACAAAATCTTCTAGTTATATATGAGTCTGAAGTTAGTAAAATAGAATTATCACAAAGAAAAGATAGAAAATTTGTATAAAAATTAGGGAGTTAGATCTTCTAATGAATATATATTTGTTCAACAGTTAATAGAATTCTGCCTAATTAAAAATTTCAAAATAAAAAATTATTATCACAGCCAACCCGTAATTTCAGAATCATTCTCATTAGTGACTGATAAATTATCCACATTAAAATATTTTCATGTTCCTTCTTATTACAACTTTATCTAAATATCACTGTACAAAAAGTATAGTGCTTCTATAATTCCAATCTCAGCACATACTCATTTGGTAAGAGGATAAGTAAAGAGGTGCACTTTAAATTTAGTTAACTATATATCAGAGTACTGGTTCAGTGGCCCTACAAAGGCACACAAACTGGACCATCCTGAATTGATCTACTTAATAAAACTTAATAAACTTAAGAAATGAGATGAGATGCATATTCTAATGTAACCCTAAATGTTTCTTTATATAAATAGGCAAAAATCTCAGTTCCAAATTCACAGGTTTATGCATATCAAAATTAAAAGGACATGATGAGTTTTTTGTAACATATTTAAACAAAATTGGAGGTCTTAAGCTACAATTCTGTTTAAAAACATCTTTGTATCAGCATTGATGCTGAAAATGATGATTGGATTTCTGAAATACCAATATACTTCCAAACATTAAAAAATTCAACACATTTGCCACTTATTATTTATGCTTTAGGCATAATGCTGCTCATATTCCAATTAGTCATTATCATGTACTATCTAATTATCTCAATTCAAAACCATTAAAAATTAGAAGATCAAAATTTTAAGTGACATTACCAATAAATTTCGCAATAAGAATTGTGAGAGAATTAAATTCAATAAGATAAAAAATCTATTATTTTCAAATGTCATTTTCCATTAAATGAATTTTACTTTCTGTCTCCTGAAAATATCATTTCCAGTAATTTTACAAGTAAATTGGAAGATCTAATTATTGAGGGGAAAGATCAACTGATTAACAAAATGATATTTCAAAAGCCTTTATTCCCTGTAATTACACAAAATGATAAGATATTAATACATTTTTACTGCCCTACACATTCCAGGACAATTTGAATTTTTTAAAATGAGAAACTACTAATACACTGCAAGATTTCACAGAACAAACTTCAGCAGAGTGCATAGTCTCTGTGACACAGGGGTGAGCCTAAGAAATCAAAGTGATTTAAAATTTTGTGTAAATATTAATTAAAAGGCCTTCAGTTCTGACCACAAAGTAGCCATTTCAACAACTAAAGATGATCAAATATCAAGGCTGTTAGTTGGAAGAGGATGAGAACATTTCAAGTGTTTTAACTTACAGGGTTGGAAGTAGAATAGATTCTTTGAGTTTCAATATTCTTGAATAGAAGGTGAATATGCATTTCAAGTTCATATATATAAATGCTTTGGGGGATGATAAAATAGGTTCAGTTAATTATAAATTTAGGAGACTTAAACTCAGAGGTTGGTGTTAAAAAATTTGGAATGTGGAGCTGATTTCAATAAAAATATAAAAAAAAACTATATATTCTTCTGACCAACATGGAAGTTTTGACATCCTCAGTTTCTGACCTGGTGGCCCCCTGCTCCCAGAGGTGCCATGTTGATGTCAAACTTAGTGTGGACACCTGACTGAAATAGTGCACTAAAGCCGAGAACTCCTGGACTCAAGGGAAACTCTTTTGAGTATCTGGAACTACAGGCGCTCACCACCATGACCGTCCAAAAACTATATATATTTCTAAGAAAAAGATTTACAAAATAATTATATGAGACAATTTAATTTGATTTTTATTTTATTATTATTATATGTTTGTGGTACTGGGGATGGAACCCAGGGATATTGTACCTCCAAGCTCCACCCCCAGTCCTATTTTTTTTTTTTTTTTTTGGTCTTTTAATATTTTGAAACAAAGTCTCACTGAGTTGTGAAGGGTCTTGCTGAGGCTGTCCAAGAACCACTATCCTCCAGTCTTTGCCTCCTGAATACTGGAATTGCAAGCGTGTTCCACCACACCTGGCTATAAGAGACAATTTATAACAGAGACAACAAACTCTTCCTGTAAGTGGTCTAAGGTGACCTGTGAAAATTGTTCACTGGTTACTTTACCAATTAAACCCCATAGAATCATTTAAATCAAGAGTTTCAAATCTTTGTAGTTACTTAGAGAACACCCATGAAACTGCTCAGATTAATAGGGTGTGTGCAACCATGAGTATCTGAATGATGTCATGTTAATGAAGCAATATAGGCCAGTCTGGCCTTACAAATGTGGGATTTTGAGATGTTCATAGATGACACCATAGAATACCCTAGGTCACACAAAGCACCCAAAATGTGCCACACTACAGAGATCATGGTTAGAATAACCTATATACAAGCTCTCCCCACCATGGTTGATGATCCTTATTAAAAAGAAACAAATTATTTCTAACCCAGAAGAGGAGGCTGCACAGAATAACAACAAAAAAAATACAAAAAACTTAAAAATACAAAACTTACAAATCCAATAACAGCATAAGCATAAATTCAGAATATAATAAATGCAAAAAAAATGAAAATAAAAATAAATTTGGGAAAGATAAAGTATAGTATGTAGTTTATTGTGATATTTGAACTCGATTCAGTGACACTTTAAAACAGCACCTCAACATTGAAGAATATAAGAGTTAACTTCCATTACACTTGATTCAATTTAGGCCACGTTCTGCCACAGTACCACTGGGCAAGGTGAAATGAAAGAAGAGTCCTAAAGAACATCTGAGGAAGATAACCAAGAAGAAGACTGATTTACAAAAATTTTAGGTTGCTTTCTGATGTTTCTTTGCTTGTTTGGGCTGCTGGGGATTGAACCACACAAGAGCATTCTACCTTCAAGCTAAAGCCCCAGCCCTTTCTTATTCTTTGTTTTAAAACAGGGTCTTGGTAAGTTCATGAGGTTGTCTGGAACCTGTGATTCTCCTGGCTCTACCTCCTAAGAACTAGAATTATACTCTGCTGAATAATAGTATTAAATATTTCAGGTGTGATGGTACATGCCTTTAATCCCAGTGTTTGGGAGGCTAAGACAGGATGATCACAGATTTAAGGTCAGCCTCAGCAACTTAGACTTTTATCTCAAAATAAAAAAAATAAAAAGGGCTGGGGGTGAGCTTAAAGGTAGGACGCCCCTAAGTTTAATTGCCAGTACCAAAAATAGCTAAATAAAGCTTTTATTTTGATATTAATGAGGTCATTTTTGTTGTTAGTTTGGTAGGAACTGGTTTTATGAAAGGAAGAAGAGTACATTCTTAAAAATTGGAAAAATAGACACCAGACCCCTGGAAAAACCGGGCCCAGTAAGACGCTGGGTTCTGGGCAGGGGTCGCGCACGGGGCACGCCAGATGAGGCCCGGGTCGTGGGATTCTGGGCCCCGGGCCGAACTGCGAGTAGCACGCCAGACCAGTGCTGGGGCCTCCAAGGCCGGGATTGGAGCCTGCCGAGGGGTTAGGCCAGTGTTGGGGCCAGCGAGGCCGGCATCGGAGCCTTCCTTGAGGCAAGGCCAGTGCTGGGGCTCCGAGGCCGGGATAAGAGCCTGCTGAGGGGTTAGGCCGGTGCTGGGGACAGTGAAGCCAGCATCGGAGCCTGCCATGAGGCATGACCAGTGCTGGGGCCTCCAAGGCCGGGATTGGAGCCTGCCAAGGGGTTAGGCCAGTGTTGGGGCCAGCGAGGCCGGCATCGGAGCCTGCCTTGAGGCAAGGCCGGTACTGGGGCCTCCGAGGCCAGGATAAGAGCCTGCTGAGGGGTTAGGCCGGTGCTGGGGCCAGCGAGGCCGGCATCGGAGCCTGCTGTGAGGCAGGGCTGATACTGGGGCCTCCGCGGTCAGAATAAGAGCCTGCCGAGGGGTTAGGCCGGTGCTGGGGCCAGTGAGGCCGGCATCGCAGCCTGCCGTGAGGCATGGCTGGTTCTGGATACTCCGAGGCCAGGATAAGAGCCTGCCGAGGGGTTAGGCTGGTGCTGGGGCCAGCGAGGCCGGCATCGGAGCCTGCTGTGAGGCAAGGCCAGTGCTGGGGCCTCCGAGGCCGGGATTGGAGCCTGCCTTGAGGCTAGGCCGGTACTGGGGCATCCGAGGCTGGGATAAGAGCCTACCGAGGGGTTAGGCCGGTGCTGGGGCCAGTGAGGCCGGCATCGGAGCCTGCCTTGAGGCAAGGCCGGTACTGGGGCCTCCGAGGCCGGGATAAGAGCCTGCCGAGGGGTTAGGCCGGTGCTGGGGCCAGCAAGGCCGGCATCGCAGCCTGCCATAAGGCAAGGCCGTTACTGGGGCCTCCGAGGCCAGAATAAGATCCTGCCGAAGGGTTAGGCCGGTGCTGGGGCCAGCGAGGCCGGCATCGCAGCCTGCCATAAGGCAAGGCCGTTACTGGGGCCTCCGAGGCCAGAATAAGATCCTGCCGAAGGGTTAGGCCGGTGCTGGGGCCAGCGAGGCCGGCACCAGAGCCTGCCATGAGGCAAGGCCAGTACTGGGGCTTCCGAGGCCGGGATTGGAGCCTGCCAAGGTGTGAAGCCAATGCTGGGGCCAGCGAGGCCGGCATTGGAGCCTGCCGTGAGGCTAGGCCGGTGCTGAGGCCTCCGAGGCCGGGATTCGAATCCTGCCAAGGGTTTAGGCCGGTGCAGGGGCCAATGGCCAGCATCGGAGCCTGGCGTGAGGCAAGTTCACTCCTGCGGCCTCCAAGGCCAGGACCAAAGCCAGCTTAGGGGTTTGACTGGTGCAGGGGCCAGCGAAACCAGAACTGGGGCCTCCCATGAGGCAAGGCCGCTGCTTGAGCCAGCGAGGTCTGCATCAGTCCACTGAGTAGCCAGGCCACTACTGGGACCATCAAGAGTGGGATCAGTACTTGCAACGCAGCATGCACAGAGAAATATCGCAGAAAATATAAATCAGACACTTCTCTTAATCAGCAATAACTAGGAGGAAAAGGGCAACAGGAAGAGGTTGAGCTATAGAAAGGGCCCTATAGTGAAGCAACTAATGTGACCAATCAGAGGGCATGTAATACTGGAGGACGGAGCCTCTTTAAAACGCAGGAGGTACATAAACGAATGTATCAAAGTAAATCACCAAAGAAGTGTGGGATGGAGGGAGAGGGAGGGAATGGGATGGGGGCTGGAGGAGGGCTAATTGGATAATGTGTGCTTGTATATCCTCTCAAGTCTTGTACTCCAATGTGATTGATATATGACTACAATGTACCAATTTAAAAAATAAATTAATAAAAAAAGATATCAAATAAAGGTTTTAAATCTCCAGTAGTAATATTTAAAAAAAATTGGAAAAATATCTTTTAGGAAAATAGATATGTTAAAATAATCACATAAATGATATAGATATCTGTTTAAATAATAACATAACAGATAATTGTACTATATTTTAGGGTGGAGCAATTGGTAGGAAAATTGTAAAACATAATTAGTATTTTAGATTTAAAATATATGATTTGTATGTGATTCAATGAAAAGAAAAACCATGTGTTGTGGTACTGTATTGGTATCTCCCATAGAGAAAAAGGATATTAAAGACATTTTCTTCTTTTCTTCTTCTCTTTCTTTCTTTCTTTCTTCTTTTCTCTTTCTTCTATCTTTTATTTTATTTTTTTTATTTTTCTGCGTGTTTGGTACTGATGATTGAACTCCAGAGCATTGTACCTCTGAATGACACCCCCAGCACTTTTTATTATATATATATATATATATATATATATATATATATATATACACACATATATACACACACACAAACACACACACACACACGCATATATATACATATATATATATTTTTTTTGAGAAATGGTCTCACTAAGTTGCTGGTGGTGGCCTTGAACCTGGAACTCTCCTGCCTTGTCCACTTAAGTGCTGGAAGTACAGATGTGCACCATGCCTGCAGAATTTTTTTTTCTAATAGAGATTATAAAACTTGTTTTGTGGGGAAAATGATGGAATATAAATATATAAATACATGAATGTAAGGAAAGTTCAGCATTTCTAAACTAAATGTTTATAGAGCTTTTATTTGTTTTGATGTGCACTATAAAGGTAGAGAAACAGTAAACCAGTGATTTTCTGCGCTTCTTGCATGCTAATTAAAAATTAATTCATAAATTGAAAGTGGTAGGGATTGTGGAAAACCAATGACCTTCTGAATGTATAGTATGAAAAGACAAGATTGAAAGACATGCAAACTAAACATGGATTCTTCCTTTGTGATTCTGTATTAATAGGAACATAATTACATTGAACTTCTTTTTCTGAAGTTTCATCCCTTCAGATAGACTTGAACTTCTCAAAATTAGCAGTAATATCATATTCATCTCTCTCTGTCTCTGTCACGCTCTCTCTCTCTCCATATATATATATTTCTTTTTTTTTGCGGTACTGGGGATGGAACACAGGGGAATTATATCTCCTAGCTACACCCTCAGTCCAAAGTTTTTTTTTTTTGTTTTTTTGTTTTTTTGTTTTTTTTTTTCATTTTGAAAGAGGGAGTCACTGAATTGTGAAGGGCTTCCCTAAGTAGTTGAGGCTATCTGTGAACCACAATTCTCAGGTCTCTGCCTTCCCAATGCAGGGATTGCAAGCATGTACCACCACTCCTGGCTCATCTTCATATTTGTATTGCCTACCAGTCCATTTTTTATTGGGAATTTAGTAAAATTAGTAAATCTAGTAAAATTAGTCCTTGTTATTCACATATTGTGCTTTAGAGAATTTGTCTAGTGACTAAACTTTATTTTTAACTAACTTCTTGTTTCCATTTTCATGCCATAGATAAGTATTTATCTTTTATTTAATGCCATGCTTTTTAAAATTTTGTGGTTTTCATTGGTAACATTGTTATTTAACATGGGCCACACACAGTGCAGAAGGCTGTGATATGCCTTATAGAGAAAATACACCTGTTACCTAAGCTTTGTTCAGGAATGAGTTACAGTTGTCTGAAAATTTAGTTTAATTTAATTAATCAAAAAATATGTTCTTTGCCTTTAAACAGAAATAAAACACATTTATACATTGACTGGTTGATGATAATATTGCAGCTGAGACTTGCTTTACCTGTTTTTTTGTTTTGGTTTTTTTTGGGGGGGGGGGGTTGGTGGTATTGGGGTTCCTGGAAACCCTTCTACGTCCTGGCTACACTCCAGACCCATTTTTATATTTTTTATTTGGAAACAGGGTCTCTTAAGCCAGCGCGGGCGCTTCGAACCTGCGGGATCCTCCTGTCTCCACCTCCTAAGCGCAGGGATTACAAGCGTGAGCCACCACGCCAGGCTATAACCCTGTAATTTGTTAGAAACAATGATTTAGGATTCAGAGACCCACTAGTTTAACTTTATGGAACATAATTGGCAAAAATAATGAGACTCTTCTACATATGATTTCTCTTGAATGAGTAGTATTTCAGACATGTATCTGTTATTCAAGAATAGACTGGCTTTTATATATGAATACAATTTTATGCCTATTCAAAACATGTAGTTTACCTGCAGTTAACTCGGTTCAGATACTTAGGTATTTAAAAGCTGAAGTTTCTGAGTTAAATTTGTAGTTCTACTGTTGCATCCCAAATGACATATTATCACTGTACATAATTCTCTAACCTCTTGAATTTTACCCTTATCCATATAAGTAATTGGCTCGTGAGGCTGTTCCAAATATCTAGAGAGCTAGTGTGGATGAAAATACTTTCTAAATCCTAAAATGCAAAAGAAATAATTTTAGTCTTTGATTATATCAATTTTATCTATTGATGTAAATTAAATACTAGCATTTTAAATATTTCATTCAACCATTAAACAATGTTGACAAACAGACTACCAATTATTTGGAGGTTATTATATGTGGGGCTATGAGCCTACAGAATATAATAAGAATGAAACTTCTCCACTCCAAAGACCTGTAGTTTAGGTAGCTCCATTGCCATTCACAAATAATTTTTAAATAGTCTTATAAGGTATTGGCAAACAGAAAAAAACAATTTTTATTAGAGTATTTTGGAGGGTTAAAATGTTTAATGCTAAAATTAAAATTAAGAAAATTAAAATACAATTTCTTTAAAAAAACCTCATCAGTTTCATGTGCTTGTATATTTATGTAAGACAATATGATGTATAGTTCAGTATGAGGTATAGTTAGAGTATACCAATAAAAGTATATTAAGAGTCAGGAAGCTAGGCATGGTGGTGGCACAACCTTGTAATTCCCAGCACGTGGGAGGCTAAGACAGAAAGATCATGGTTCGTGGAAAGCCTCAGCTACTTAGGCCCTTTGCAACTCAGTGAGACCCTGTTTCAAAATAAAGAAAAAAAGCCAAGTGTAGTGGTGAATGCTTGTAATTCCAGTGCTTGGGAGGCTGAGACAGGAGGATTGCATAGGTTAAAAGCCAGAGAACTTAGGTTCTCAGCAACTTAGTGAGACCCTGTTTCCAAATAAAACATAAAATAGGTCTGGGAGTATAGCCAGTAGGTAGAAAAGCTCCTGAGTTCCGCCCCCAGTAACACACACACACACACACACACACACACACACACACACACAAAGAAAACATAAAGAATAAAAAATAGGGTGTAGCCTGGAGGTAGAATTCCCCTGGATTCCATCCTCAGTACCACACACACACACACACACACACAAAAAGAATCAGACATGGTGCTGCATGCCTGTAATCTCAATACTTGAGGCACTGAGACAGGAGGATCATGGGTTCTAGGCCAGCCTCAGCAATTTTGCAAAAACCTCAGTAATTTACAAGAACCTGTTTCAAAATTAAAAATGCTGGGAGTATGTAGCTCAGAGGTAAAATATCCCTGGGCTCAATACACAGTACCACCAAAAATATTACATTAAAATATAAGTAAATAAATAAATAAATAATAAAAAACTGAAACAGCAGCAATAACAAAAAATCTGGGACCAGATTCCTTGTAGCCATTATAATTATGTTTTTTACCTGTATTTTTTCTTTGAGAATAAATGACATAAAAAGAGAAAATTAAGTAAAAACACTTTGATTTTGTCCATTTTCTTTTCTTCAATTTTAAACATTAATTAAAATGTCCAAACCAAAATACTACCAAGAAATATTTCTTTTGTAAGAATCATTTTTCTAGATAGAAGGCACAATATATTTTGATATCAAGTTTATTCCACAATACAATTTTGGAATTCATCTTATGTATTTTTTTCTACAAAATGTGTGGCTTCTTTTAGTCTTCTTATGTGTCTTAATTATATTTTTTAGTTGTGACATGATCTCTATACTAATTACCAACTTCTGTAATTATATAAACCATGCCTATACACACTAATTTGCTTAAGATGATATTTAAACAAAAATTTATCTTGTTCCTGTCTGCCACAGGGGTGAATGAGGTGCTAAGACTTATAAAGTAAAGAATAGAATAAAAAGTAAAAACATTATCACTTGTACAGTGAGATGGGAAGACAGTGAGTGAGATGGGCATTTTTTAACTTGGGCTGAGCAGCAAGTTTTGTCTTTACAGATCTTTCTTATCACCACCTGTGTGAAATCATAAAACCTACAAAACTTGAGGTTCATAAGAATAAATTACACTCCTAAAAGATATAACAATTCAGTTCAGTTATTACTTCTTTGTAATCAGATTCTATGTTCCTATTGGATTTTCTATTTCTCAATATGACATTTTAATATTACTAATCTTATCAATAAATCAACACATATTGGCTATAGGAGGTACTTGAAAAATGCTGAAGTTGCTGTATAATAGTGCAAAGAAAGAAAAGAATGTATTAAACCCCAATTCTATTGTGATGTTTAAAGTGAGGGTATTTTTTTAGTTGAGAAAACGGAAACAGGTTTTCATTAATAGATTTTTAGTAATAGATGGTAAAATGAACATAAGTGTCTTGATTTGAATACCTGCTCCTTTTATATCTGGTGTTTTATCAATTGCCTCTATAAAAGCTCTATTAGAATTTCCTTGAGCCACAAACACACTGGCCTGCATCTCAGACATAGCACACCTACAAAATATATTTGATGGCTGGGCAGTGTCTGCTCTGTTCTGTCTTTTGACTCTGGACATGACTTGTGTGGGCCTGTCGTTGGTCCTGAGAGCCACCAGGATCCTTGTCTCTTAGTGTTCCTGTTTGCTCTTCTATTCATAGTTTATGTCCATCTGGTTAGTGCCTGAAAAGAATGGCAATCAGTAATCCTTTTGATAAAATGTTCCCAACCTTGGTGTTGGAGGCAATCTTGTCAATTTTGATTACTGCTCTCAAATACTAAAATTTATTCTGTAGCCAAAGAGTGTTCAACAGCTTGCTTTGCACGGTGACTGACATCAGAATGACAGTGGTTTTAAAGGAACTAATATTAGAAATTGACTAGTAAACAGGAGGATATGGATGGATATATGTGGAATATTGGTTAAGTGCTCAATTGGAGGTAAAAAAAATCTTTCATCTTCTACATAAAACTTATGCTTTTTCATAGAACTTATACTATATTTTAAGAACCAATTCAAATATTTCTTCTCCCAATAAGTCTTCTCTGACATCCAGTTTATTTTTTTTCCCTTTTTCTGTGGTACTGGGGATGGAACCCAGGGGCATTCTACCTCTGAGATACAACCCCAGCCCTATTTTTTTTAATTCTTTATTTTTTGAAGCAGTGTCTGAATGAGTTGCAAAGGGCCTCACTAAGTAGCTGAGGCTGTCCTCAAACCGAGATCCTCCTATCTCAGCCTCCCAAATGCTAGGATTACAAATGTGCACCACCATGGCCAGCTCTTACATCCAGTTTTGATAGCTATTACTCTTAAATGCTTTCAGAGGATCTTTGCATTAGTCACACTATTTATCAGATAGTTATCATTTTAAGGAAAGAGACTGTCCTTTTTAAATTTGGTATCCATGGCACCAAGTTCTTATTTAAAAAAAAAAAAGCTTGCTTAATAAATGTGTTCCTGGAACTAAAAAGATTCTTAGCTTATCAACAGGCAGTGTGGCTGTTTAGTTTTCATTTAGAGTTGTATATATATTCTAAACTTCATTTATTCTGTTTTGTATTTGGCTATTCACTTGTGAAGATACATGATATTAGTGGACATTATTGTCATGGTGCTGGTAAATAATTTGAGACCAGAGAAGTAGGGAAATGCTTGTAGCTGTTGGCCAGGACAACAGTTAAATAGAGGTAATTTGTTTAAATGTATATCTGTTTTTTGTATGAAATAGTCCCTGAACATTGAATTTGAAGTGATAATGCTGGGTTTTGTCTTCATATTTTAAGCTTTATGTTTATCCTACTAAAATTGTTAGGTATATTTAATGTTTATTGGAGCAAATTAAAATATATATTTTAAAATAAATAAATTTAGTGGTAAAACACAGAAAAAAAGAGTATGCCAGCCATGTTTCTAATTTTTGACTGCATATATTTCATGTGACTATAGGTCAAGGTCTGACTTGTGAAATCTTTATATTAATATTAACATGTTTTATATACAATATAAACAAAAGAGACATTTTAATAAATTGGACCAAGAGTTATCTTATATATGGAGAAGAGATTCAAAACAACATAGGAAAGTAATATAATGTGCAGTTATTAGCATATGATAATACTTACACTGGAACCACTAAACTACTGGAGGTTTAGAAGGTTAGCAGATAACTCCAATGTCAGTAATCAACTATAGGATGCCCAAGACCTCACCACCAAGAAAGCCAATAGGACTCTTCATTTTTCAAACAGGATAGTGTTAAGTATTTTATTTCATTATGCATCATTTTTCAGTCTATCAAGTATTTTATATGATTAATTTTCTTTTATTTCATGAAATAACTCTGTGATATAAAGTTTCATATCTTTCCCACCTCCATACAGAAGTCAACACCAAGCAATTCAGTATAACAGAAATCTCAAATATAACCTGATTACAACCAAAAATTATAAACTACATGATAAAATTCAACAATATGAAAACATGGTTAATAATATAAAATATAAAAGTGGGCACAAAATTTAAGAAATAGAACTAATATATGAGGAAATGGACTTAAAAATAAACAGAATAATATCAAATTATAATTATGATTAGTTTTCAAAAGCAGTGATTGAAATAATATTAGAAGAAACAATATTCATAGCTTATTCTTAATATCATAATTGACTGCAGTAATGACAAAAATTATCAAAAATATTTAAGAAAATAAAAAATAAAAAATAAATAAAACCTTTACTTAAGGGGATAATCAGAAATCCTAAGATATATTTTCCAAATATGTTACAGAGATGTGAAAATATACAATGATGATTTAAATGATACTTTAAAAAAATAGAATGAGATTACAAATTCAAAAGCCTTATTAAATATACAGTGCCAGAAATTTTAAGCACACACTTATAAATGCCATATTCTGAAAACATTTCTGAACCCTGAAATTTAAAAAAGAAATTACTCTAAGAGGTAAGATGTGTCAAAGGAGTTTAGCTAAATTTTAAAATAACTTCTTATATGTTGGCTGAATGTTTGAATAAGTCTTCAGAATGGTTCAATTGATTTTAAACATTAAATCCTATACAAACCAAACTGTCATTTAAGGGAGATAGTATGCAACTCATATTTTATTGAAAAAAAACACATACGATTCTGTAAGTATATAAAATAACATACTATAAAGGTAACTGAGAAAAAAGAAATTAATAACATACATTAAATATAAATAAGGGCTATCTACTATATATGAAAATATATGTAAGCAAATATATTTATATTTATTCAAGCACATACTTATAATTACACAGACTTATATATACTTAAGTATATAAAATACATATCCTTATATAGTCTGTATATATATTTATACACACCTATCTATGACTTAATCACAGAATTATTTATTAGATTAAAGAGGAAAGGTTGAAGAATGGGAAGACAGTGAAAAGGTCAAATTATTTTTTGTCCACTCATATAGTTTTATAAGAAGCTAAAAGCACCACCAAAACAGAATAAAATGTATTTATCAATCTCATTCAGATCAATGTTGTAATTCACATCAAGCTCTCTTTCCTTTTTTTCTTGTTATTTTATTTTTTGTGTGTATGTGGTACTGGGAATGGAAACCAGGGGCATTCTACCTCTGAGTTATATCCCAGCCCGTTTTTGAAACAGAATCTCTCCAAGTTACCATGTGTGCTGACCTTGAACCTGTCATCCTTCAATCTTACCCTCCAAAGTACTGGGATTATAGGCATGGATAAAATTTTTAAAAATCTTTACAGGACTGGAGATTGAATCCAGGGGAATTCTATCTCTGAACTACAACCCCAGCTTTATTTTTTATTCTTTTTTTTTCAAAATAAATACAAAAATTTATTGAAAGATAACTCTAGATTACAGATAGAATCAAGGATTGATTTTTTTGGGGTACTAGGTATTGAACCCAAACCCATTATATTTCTTATCTACATACATAGCCATATTTTATTTTTTATTTTTTTCTGGTATTTATTTTAATTTTCTTTTAACAATTTTTAAATTGAACATAAATAGTATACATTTAAACTATATTTGGTGCCCCCCCCCGTTTTCCCTTCCCCCCTCCCAGCAATGGTTGGGTCTCACTAAGTTTCAGAGGGCCTCATTAAGTAGCTGAGGATGGGTTTGAACCTATGATCCTCCTGTCTCAGCCTCCCAAGTACTTGTATTACAAGTGTGTGCAATCATGCCTGGCTAAAGCTTTTAGAGAAAGAAAAATTATCTTTTTATCTTTCTCCCCGAACTCATCCATTTCAACTAGAGACCCTAGTTCTCAATTCTTAAAATTCATTGGCTTTCTTTTGTTAGATGTTTGTTAAATCCTTGTGTCACTCAGAGTCAATATTAACCAAGAATCAAATGTTATGATAATTGTTAACACTAATACCAAGAACTGTTAATTTAAAAGAAGATAAAATGCTAATTTGTTATAATTATTGTTCTTTTTTATTTTAAATCTATACACAGTTCCTAATGCATTGCTGGGACTTTTTACAGAGCAATGACATTTTCTTCCTAGTCAACAACTAACCTTCTCCCATGTGTGTTAAAATATTAAAGGATTTAAATATTCACATTGATAATTCATTAAGCTGACTTCTAGCAAAATGTGAATTTCTGGAATTTAGTTTGTTTTCTTGTACTTTCATGTAAAGGCTTGACCAAGATGTATTTTTCCTATGGTAAGTTCTAACTTCCAATATCTCTGATCAGTCTTTTCTGATGCTCTCTCTGGAGTCTCATTTCAGTTGCCTCATAAAAAATATATTAGTCATCATCCTAACAGACTCCCCACTTCTCTCACTGTGCCTATCTGCATGCAGACAGCTCTAACAGGCATCACTGGCTCTGTTTTCTAGAGTTTACTGAAGTCCAGGATTATTATTCAAGGTACCTTCTCTGGGCCCCAGTGATCCTCTGGCCTTGTGTTAATGGATTTTTCTCCTAAAGATGCAAATAACGGCTGCCTAAATTCCTGTTTTAATTGTCTAAAAATGAGGCAATCTGGCATCCTTGCAGAGCCATGAATAATCTTCTGAAACTACTTACAGAAATGCTATATCAAGATGGCTTTTCAGGCCTCACCAGTGAAAAATACGCAGTGCCAAGCGACCTCCATAAAATGTATCACACCTGTGATACTCCTTCTGAATTGTGTGATTTGTGATCACACACGCAGAAGGAGGTTGCCCCTCATTCTTTCCCTTACTTTAGGTACAAAGCCCACCTTCACTGGATCACATTATTGTAGCAGTTGTATTAGGACTCAATTATATTATCCAAAAGATCTTCTCTGAAATAATTTGGTGTAAGCTGGCAAAATGAAAGTAGGGCTGCATGGCTGCTGAAATTCTATTAATGTTGCTTATATCTCTTTCTGGTTTTTAACAAATTGGGAAACATTAATCATTCAATCAATACTTGAATTCATTTTTCAGAATGATCCAGTTCCTCACTTCAAGCACTTGGATAGTTTATACTTAAGGTTAGAGAGTGATAATTCTTAGCAAAAAATGTAATTATTATCTATATTAAAAAATATTGTTTACCTATTATAGAAATTTAAACCAAACTGTAAAAACAAGAGTTGGTATGTATGAAAATCAGGCTTTGACATTCACACTTGGCACTTATATTTATTATTATTTAATTAGATGTGCAGTTTGAGCAGCATAGTAAGTATTCTATTGAATACATGAATCATTAATATGATTTTTAAATCATATTCAATTCTCCTTGTAAAAACAATGTATTTAATTTTTGCACATTCACCTTGACAGAAATTTGATTCATCAGAAAGCAGATTTATGCAATCTTAGCCATATGAAAAGGAGTCAAGAAGCTCATATTGCCTGTGAGAGTATTATGTATTACATAGTCTTTGATATTCCCAAGTGGGTAACTCTAATATCAAACTAGCAACAGTGTCCTCTTTAAGAAGGTAAGAAAAAATGAAGCACAACTGATGAAAATTTTAGAATATAGGTGAACAGACAGGAATGTTTAAACCACATAGAATATTTATTTTCACTGAACTTTGATATCAGGGTATACCTTGAAAAATAATTTTTTTTACTAAATAGATGATTCGGAGAACCTCAAGTAGGAATATATTAGGTAGAATATTTGTAGTGATTCATCATTCTCCAAGTGGAGAAGGTGTTTGGATTATTCAAGGAGCTAAACACAGGAGAGCTAATCAACAAAAGAGAAACAAAGTGATTAAGCATACTTAGATGAGCAAAAAAAAAAAAGAAGGGTATTTTAAAGCTATATTACTTAGAGAAACTCAGATTTTCTGTTCATCTTTATTCTTTCAAAGAGCTTAATTAAACTATTTATGGAAGATGTCAACATTTATGAAATAAGCTTTCTTAGAAAAAAGAAAAATATACAAGGTACCACATTGGCCTACATTAGTTTTTGTCTATAATATAAAAATATTGTTATAAAATACCTTTGCCATGTGATGAACTAATTAGGTTTTCATACAATGTATATTTACAAATATATATTCAACTCCTTATATATTTTTAGTGTTGCACTCTCAACGTTTATATTTTCTTCCAGTGCACATTTTTCTCCTTCTCTGCATAATTATTTATAGCACTTGACTCTTAAAATTTTTTTAAATCTAGAATCAGTTGAAAATGGAAGTAAATGAATAAGAAAATTATCAGTTTTCTCTGTCTGGATAAATAAAAAAATAATTTATAATTTAAACAACCAAAAAATAGAAACGTTTCTCAGATATTAGACAATGTGCAACTCAGAAGGGTGAGCTCCTAGTAAAGAAAAATTGATAAAATAGTTCTTGTGGCTGCCTCAGTTTACTGCCTAGTGGCATTTTCTAGGGTGTAATATGGAGATAGGAGACCTAAATGGAGCCTGGTGATCACTTATGTGAAGAGACTGGAATCAGAGTTTGGGGAAGCCAGGATATCTCCAATTTGTTGCACAATAATAACATTAGTTGCAGAGAAGAAAGAGGAGATTCTCACAGAGACAGATCTACACCCCTCAGAAAATACCACCTTGACAGTGAATTTAATTATCTCTATGTTAGAAACTGCTCTGTAGTTATCAACATAGTTTAAAAACAAACCTCAAAGGTATCAACAAGCCTGGTGTGATCGCACATGGCCATAGTCCCAGTACTTGGGAGGCTGAGGCAAGAGGATGATAGGTTTGCTGCCAACCTTAGAAACTTAGAGGGAGGCTCTTAGCAACTCCATGAGGCCCTATTTCACACACACACAAAATAAATCAAACCAATTCTAAATAATTTAACTACATTCTAGAAAAGGTCTGATGTTATTTAAAGGAAACAATAGTATCTACTAAATATTCAAAATTCAGTATTCACACTATCTGCATCCACATGACTAAACATGGTAAAGAGCACAAAAATATTATTTATAATGAGAAAATTCAACCAATGAAAAAGGGTAAAGGAGAAAAGACTTGTTTACTTACCTCCCTAGTCCTTTGTCACTGTCAATCAAATCAATACCGTTCCTTCCTTCTTACATTAAGGTTAATAAATCCCTTAGGGGTAAATCCTCTGTTTTAAATAATGTTTTATCCATAGTGCATCTGAGTCATTAAAAGGCAAAATGTGAATCCAATATCTCTTGTAAAATAAAAATATTTTTAGCAATGAAAAGTAATACCAATAAACATTATATATATATTTATATATAAATTATATTTATATATTTATATATAAATATATAATATATTTATATATTTAATATATTTATATATTTTATATATAATATTTATATATTATATATTTATAAATTATATTTATATATAAATATATATAATACTTATATATTTATATATTTATATATATTTATATAATATATATAATGTTTGTGTGTTTAAAAGTTAAACTGTTAGAAACAGTGATAAAGAGAAAAATTTAAAAGTATCCTGACAAAGATAAATTCAAAGAAACAGATAAAAGTGGCATCAGTCTTACTGTTATAACATACGTACTCCAGGAGAAAATAGGATAGAAATATTTAATTTACTGAAATAATTGCCAACCTAGGAGTCCAACAAAAATGTATTTTAAAAACAAAAATAGATTGTTTTATACAAGTGTTATCAGTCAACATTCTCACAGCTCTAATCCAAAGATCTGACCACATAACTAAAGGGAGGAAGATTTATTTGTTCATATTTTTTCTTGAAGATATTGAGGTTCAGTTCATGTGAGGCTTGGAACTGCCAATCTCAGGGCAGGGCAGCTTTGGGAAGCAGACAAAGAAATCAAAGGGTTTTGTTCTCACATCATGGAGACCAGAAGCAAGAGGAGAGTGAGAAGAGGAGGGGACATTTATAATCCTAGAAGCTGCAGTTCCAGAGATCCACCTCCCATAGCCACATCCTACCAGCTCAGACCACCACCCAGATAAATCTATACAATGGAATTATCCACTGTTGAGACTACAACTGTCCTGGTTTAACTATCAACCTGCAATATTAAAAAATGAATTATTTAGGGGGCATTCTATATCTAGCTATAACAGAAGATGAGTAAATGCATTACCAAATAGACCTGCATTACAAAATAATTTCAATTGGTTCTTCTGGCAGAAGAAATATTGGGAGCATAAGAAATGGTAGATATGTGATTATCTAGAAAACAAATTTTGTATTATTAAAAATTGTCTTTAAAAGGTAACTGCTTGCTTACTGCAAAAATAATAACAATATAATGTAGTATTTATAATATATGCAGCAATAAAATCAAAGCAGTAAATGAGGTGAATGAAAATAAGTAGTGTAGTGTAGTAAAGAGCTTAGACTATATATGAGACACTGTAGTTTTAGTTCACTAGAACTGTGCTACAGTAGCACACATATTATAAACCCTATATCACCTACCAAACAAAACATAAAACAAGCAGAGTGAGGTGGTGCATTCCTGTGATCCTAGTACTGAGGAGGCTGAGACAAGAGGACCGAATCACAGGTTTGAAAAAAATGCACATTAATTTAGAAGATGCTATTTCAAGTTAAAAGGGCTGTGGGAGCCTAGCTCAAAGGTAAAATGCCCCTAGGCTCAATCTCTACAATCTCTAGTACCACAACACACACACACACACACACACACACACACACACACACACACACAGAATAAAAAAAAATGCAGATAAAATGGAAACCAAGACTCAAATACTTGAAAAGCAAATTGGTGGGGGGAGACTAATAAGAACTGGAAAATAAAAAACAAATACCAAAGTGGTAGATGTAAAACAACCTGTATCAATAATTTTATTAAATGTTCTTAACAGCATTATTCATTAGAAGTATAATGGAAGGCGAGTATACCATTTTTTCTAGTCTCCACAGTAAAAAAAAAAAGGGACTAAAACTAATTTAGTAGCATGTTTCATATAACTTAATAGGTGCAAATTGTTATAATTTAAACAAATAACCGATATAAAATCTTGAGTATTTTCATTCTTTTTGTAACTGTAAATCTTGAAAATCCAGCCTGTATCATATACTTACATTAAACACACATTGTTATTAAAATGCTCGCCAGCCAAAGAAGGCTACTAGTATCATCTGGAATGATACAATATGTACATTGATTGTGCTTATGATTATAAGCCTTTATATATTTGTCAAAGCTTATCAAACTTTCCACTTACAGTTTCTGAGTCTTATTGTACTGCAATGGACTCAGCGATGTAGACACCATCTGATTTATAATTTAGAATATTTCATCCTTCAGAATTCCCCTGTGCTTCTTCATAGTTTATATCAACTACACATGTACAAGAAAAAACTATTTTAATTTCTATAACTGTGCGTTAGTATTGCTTGGTCTGGTCCTTCATATATGTGAAATACTATAATATTCTTTTGTGTCTGCCTTGTTTTTATCTGACATAATATTTTGGAAATTCATTTATTTTGTATTAATATATAATTCTATATTTTGCTATCGATGAGCAAAATCCCATTACATGAATAAAATGTAGGTAATCACTTTTCTATTGATGGATTTTTAGGATGATTGTATTTTTAATTCATGAAATAAAGTCACTACTAGAATTCTTGTTCACATTTATTTGTAAACATAGAAAAATATCTATCTTAAGTATACTGTGTAATTGCTGTGTCATTGAATAGATGCTGCTGACAATGTTTAGGAAATATCACTCGCTTTTTAAAATGGTAGCACCATTTTATACTCTCATTAATTATATTGCCTCATAGCAGTGCAAATACATAACATGATTTTAAAGTATTTCTTAGTAATTCAATAAATATTCAGTGTTATAATTTTAATCTGCATTTGCTTCATAAGTGATTTTAAGAACCTTTTCCTATGCTTATTAATCATTTAGATATTTTATTATAATCTGCCCATAGTATTTTTGACATTTTAATTTTGGAATGTCTAATTTCTTTCATTGATTTGTAGAAATTCTTTGTTTTTTCAGTAATCATCAAACTCTTTTTATCTGATTTCTTATCTTTATGGGAGAACTTCCTAAGTTTATCCTCCATGTTGCTTGTCTGATTAGTGTTTTGCTGTTTCTCTTTTTAATACTAATGCACATATCTATCCTCTTTTTAAATACTTTTTAAAATTTTGGTACTTGAGAATGAATACAGGTGTATGTTGCCTGCAAGCTACACCTTTAGCTGTTTTTATTATTTTATTTTGAAATAAGGTCTAAGAATCCTTGCTGAAAGAATTCCTAAATTGCTGAGGCTGACCTTGAACCTGAGATCCTCCTGTCTCAGCTTCCCAAGCACTGGTACAGGCACGCACCACAATGATTGGCTCTTTTTATTTTAACAATTTTGTTTTACCTAGCTAAATTTTTCCCAGTCATATGTCATTCTATGGTAAATTATTTCTCTTATCCATTTCTTAGTTATTTTAAATATAAACATTATTGTGTATATTTAAATTCATTTGTTATGTGATACATATAGATAGTAAAATGGTTACTATAGTGAAGGATATTAACATATTCATCATCTCACAGTTACACATATTTTTACATTTTTGTGGCAAGAACAGCTAAAACTTACTCATTTAGAATGAATCCCACATACAGTGCAATTATATTACCTATAGTCTTCGTGTTACACATTATATTCCTAGATTTGTTCATCCCACACATCTCTATTTTATATCCTCAAGCACACATCTCCCACCCCACAACCCACCACCGATAACCACTGTTTTGATCTCTATACATGTGTATTTTCTTTTCTTTTTTTTATATTTTATGTATAAGTGAAATCGTGGGATCATTTTCTTTCTGTGCCTAGCTTGTTTCATTTATAATATCTTCCAGGTCTGCCCAAGTTGTGGCAGATGGAAAATCTCATTCTTTTTTGGGATAGAATAATATTCCACTACACACATGCACCACAGTCTCTTGATGTATTTGTCTATCATTGAACACTTAAACTGTTTCTAAATTTTAGAAATTGTTAATGATGCTTCAGTGAACATGGAAGTGATGATATCTTTATCAGGCAGTGATTTTATATCACTTTTACATTATGCCAACAAGAGAAATGTCTAGGTCATATGATAGTTCTATTTGCAATTTCTTTTTAAAACTCTTTACTGCTTTTCATAATGGCTGCACCCATCTCCATTCTCACTGATGGTACACAAGAGTTTCCTTTTCTCAACCTCAACAATATTTGCTATCTTTTAACTTTTTAATAATAATCATCCTAATTAATTGAGATAGTATCTTATAATGGGTTTGCATTACATTTCACCTGTAAATAATAATGTTGAACACCATAAGCCCAGCGTGGTGGCGTATGCTTGTAATCTCAGTACTTGAGAAGCAGAGACAAGAGGATCCAGGTTCTCAGCCAGCCTTAGCTGCTTAGGGAGGCTCTCCACAACTTAGTGAGACCCTGCTTCAAAATAAAGAATAAAGAAATCGGGCTGAGGTTGTAGCTTGAAGGTAGAATGTCCTGGGTTCAATCAGTAGCACCACAAAAAATAAAATAAAACACATAAAATAATGCTGAACACCATATACACATGTTGGTCATTTTTAAGCTTTTGAAGAAATGTCTGTTCAGATCTTTAGCCCATTTAATCAAGTTATTTTCTAATTGTGTGTGTGTGTGTGTGTGTGTGTGTGTGTGTGTGTGTGTGCTTACTGGGAATTGAACATAGGGGCATTCTACCTCCAAGCTATATTCCCTGTCACTTTATTTTTGTTTTGAAACAGGGTCTCATTATGTTTCTGAAGGACTCCCTAAGTTGCTGAGGATGATCTTGAACCTGTGATCTTCTTGCCTCAGTCTCCCAAGTACTCAGATTACAGGTGTGCAATACCACACCCAGTTATTTACTAATCTTTTATTTCATCTACCATTTGATTAAAAATGATAGTTCAGTGTATTAAAAGAAAAATATAACTCTTAATATTATCTTAATGTTATGACAAAATATTGTTCAAAATGATTTTTTTGTGTTTTATCTTGAGCAAATATAACAATTTAGCAAAATCTTTTTCAGTGTCATGTATGGTTTTTCTCGCTTGGAGTTTTGAAATGTAGGAGGATAATTTTCCTTGTTTTTTTTTTTTTTTTTCAATCTCCTACATTTTAGGCCTTAAACTGAAGGACATAGGAAAGTAACTAAAAATGAAATTTCTCTCATCTGACAATGATTCTGCTAGAATAAGAAAAGGCTCCTAATTCCAAGGGCTGATGTTATTATGACCATCAAAAGTTGAATTTATTCTCGTGGGTGTTCTCTGGTTAGATATTGTGCTTAAGAAGCTACAATGCAGAACATGCACTCCTCACTTACTTTAGCCTGTGTTTGCACTTTTTCTCATTGGCTTCATTTTCCAATCTATAATTTCTCTCTATTATACTTACCCCTAATATTTTTTGCATTATTAAGACATAAGAGAACCAATTTGATTTAAAGCATAAGATGAGAGGTTATTCATCTGGCTTCCTCAGAAAGCATATCCTGGTCAATAGGCAAAGTGTTTTCTGCCTGCTTATTATATCAACTGGCTTCTGTGATACTTATCACATCAGATTATATTTAACTTTTTTAAAAAAAATGACTGCTGGCTGAGCTTAAAGCTCTTTCGCAGAACATTTAATGATCAGAGCACTTTTTGTTAAGCTTTGTACTAAGCACTTCACAAGCAATATTCCTCTTATCATCAAGACAACATTTGCAATAAATATTTTTATAAGCTCCATTTTACAGATGAGAAAACTGCTGATGAAAGTTAAGTACATCGCACAAAATCACCTAGCAAGGTGAAAATAAATTAAAGTAAAAATCACAATGGGTCTCTTCATGGTGTAAAATCCATGTTGTTTTAATTTCTCCCATCTGTCTTCATCACTTTCTTGCAGGCCCAGTTCAGTGCTGATGGTGTTCAGGAAGGGTTGCCTAGGTAATAATTTCTTGTGATGTCTTTTCATCTTCATTGTCTTCAACAGAGGTCCTGATAGTGATGTTAAGTTGCCATGCAGAAAGATGAGCATATAGATACACAGACAAACATCAAACTTCTGTACTTCTGCAACTCCAATTTCCATTTTTAAAATCTGAGTAGCTAGTTTAAGCCGGGAGTGGTGGTGCACACTTGTAATCCCCGTGCTCTGGAGACAGAGACAGGAGGATCCAGGTTCAAAGCCGCGCTGGCTTAAGAGACCCGGTTTCCAAAAATAAAACAGTATAAAATGACAGGTTGGGTCTCTCCCCGCAGGGGCAGGACCTTAGAAAAGGAGGAGACTTTGCTGGGCAATATCAGATATCAGGAGGCAGGCAATGTCCTGAGAGGGGCAGCATTCCTATGCGTAGCCCCACCCACAAGACATAAACCTTAAGAGGAAAAGCATTTCCTCTCCAGAGATGGAGGGGCTCAGAGTTCTCCAGGAGCGGTCCAGCTCCTATCCCTGAGAGAAGACCACATTAAAATTCTTTGCTGTACCCGGTCTCTCTCACCTTTTTCTGTGCCAAAACCTAACATAAAATAGGTCTGGGAGTGTAGCCTGGAGGTAAAAGGGCTTCCAGGAACCCCAGTACCACCAAAAAAATAAATAAATTAAAAATTTAAAAATCCTGATTTTTATTTAAAATCTCAAATAATAGTATAAGTTCACAAATAATTAAGACTTCCTGGCCAGGCATGATTGTACATACTTGTAACCCCAAAACTTGGGAGGCTGATACTGGAGGAATGCACGTTTGAGGTCAGCTTCATCCACTTAGTAAGGCCATTTTTAACTTAGTAAATCCCTGTTTTAAAATTTAAAAAAATAAGTAAATAAATAAAACATAAATGGGGATGTAACTCAGAGGTAGAATACCCCTGGATTCCATCCCCTACACACAACAGAAAAAAAAAAAAAAAACCCTAAGTGCTCAAATAATAACAATAATAATAGCTAGAAAAATATCTGTGGTGTGATTTTTATCCTACTTTTAAAAATTACTCACAATGCCTTAAAATAAGTGTATAAAATAAACTTCTTTGTTCAATCTATTGTATAAGCAAAGTAGGAGAAAATGTACACCTTTCCATCTCAGAACATTTTTACATGTAAAGTGTAATTGCTTTTATTTAACAAGACAGATCAACAAAAAAGTAAGTTTAAAGAACTGTCTTGAAATCTGAAAACTATGAAGTTCTTACATTACCACATTTTTTAAATAAAGACTTGACAGAAAGAACAAAAACAAAATAATTCCAGGCATGTTCTGGCTAAGATTTGTGTAAGGGAAGAAGTGCAGTTCATTCAATGGTTCAATAGAAGCCACCTGTTTTAATAAACACTGAAATGCTCTCTAACATTAGAAGTATTATAGCTTCCAATAATCTTGAATTTTAAGAAATTGCTCATTCCTGTTCAACATGTGACTTTCTTGGCAGTTTCTAAAGTATTTTCATAAAAGTTTAGTCTTTTCAGGTGAAATAACCTGCTAAATGTGAACGTTTTAGAATTCATCAAGGGCTCACTAACAGTATAGATCAGAAGTTGCTAAACTTTCTGAAAAGAACCAGATCATAAATAACTTAGACTTTGTGGACTGTACAGTTTCTGTCACAACTTTAGGAAGCCCATGCTTTGCATATAGAGAAGAACTATAAAAATCACTATGTTAAACATGTAATGATATATTTTTATTGTTCTTTAGTACTACGGATTGATCCAGGGGCATTCTACCTCTGAACTATATCCTAGACCTTTTTATTTTGAAACAAGGGCTGGGCCTGGTGGCACACATCTGTAATCCCCATACTTGAGTGCCTGAGAAAGGAAGATCACAAGTTCAAAGCCAGCCTTAGCAACTTAGCAAGTCTCTAAGCAACTCAGCAAGACCTTGTTGCAAAAGACAAAATAAAATGAAATAAAATAAGGCTGAGGATGTAGCTCAGAGGTAGAATGACTCTGAGTTTAATCCCCAGCCTCCCCCACCCCCCAAAAAAAGAGAAGAAATAGTATCTCAAAAAAAAAGAGAAGAAATAGTATCTCTTGCTAAGTTGCTGAGACTGGCCTTGAACCTACATTCCTCCTGTCTCAGCCTCAGGTGTACTGGGCTTATGGGCATGTGCCACCACTCCCAGCTGCACTGACTGCAATTTTAACTAAAGGAAAAATTATAATAGTTTCATAACCTTTAAAATTTATTAAATTCATTAAATAGTCTCATTTATAAATTTAAATTCATTAAATAGTCTCAGTTATAAATATATAGAAAATAGAATAGTAAAAATATATTATTTAGTATATTGTGGTTTCTCATTTTGAAACTATTAGTAATTACAATATATTTTTGTAAAAACTTATCCTGGTTGTGATTATATTACAAATTTTTTGCAAGATGTTACCAATGGAAAAATAGTACATATGATTTTTCTACATTATTTTTTACTATTGGATATGAATTTATAATAATCACAAAATAAGTCCAAACGATTAGCCAAGTGTGATGGTGCATGCTTGTAGTCCCATACTTGGGAGGCTAAGACAGAAGGTTCAGAGGTTTCCAGGTAGCCTCAGGAATTTAGAGAGGGCCCTTCACAATTTAATAAGAACTCTGAGTTTAATCCCCAGCCGCCCCCATCCCAAAAAAGAGAAGAAATAGTATCTCTTGCTTCAGAATAAAAAAAAAAAATAGAATTGAGTTGAAGCTTAGAGGTAGAAAGCCTTTGGTTTAATCTTCAGTAACACACACACACACACACACACACACACACACACACACACACACACAGAACAAACACACACAGAACAAAATATTGATTTTTAAAAACTTAACTAAACAATGTTTGATTTTTGTTTGTTGTCCTATAAGTATAGAGAGTGAGCACCTTTTCCATGTCTTGTGAGATGTGTCCATTTTTTGTTGTTGTTTGGATCAGCCTCTCCCATTTTAACTTTTACTCTTTTAATGTCCAGAGATGTCTCCGAGAGTTCCCTTATTGTGAAAATCTTGCTGCATCACTTTCTTTAAAACAACTTTTTTTTTTTTCTTTTTCACCCCACTCACTTTACTGAGTATGTGTCTGGGTTTTCCTTCACCAAATGCCTTCAGCAGTACACCTAGTCTCTGCTAGCACTTATATCAGCATTGCCACTCGGCTCTTGTTTCTCTAGCATGTGTAATACTCAAATTGTATTTCGAGCATGATCATGTTTATTCTTTGTTTCAAATGCATCTTCATCTTTTCTTGGTTTTGTCATTGTGTGCTTTTGTAAAATATCAAGAGTTTATCCTGAAGGAACAAGAAGGAAACACAACTAGATACTTAACTACATGTGAACTGAACAGCTGATGCTTAGTGATTGCTGATTATTGACTGATTACATGGATATTATTTGCACAGTGTTTTATGAATGGAAGAGCTGGCAGTAATTACGAGTGATATATCACAGGATTGAGCCATATCCTTGAGGAGCTGTTGTTATTTAAGTGTACTAACTGAAATTTGTCATGTCAAAACTGTGCAAAACAGAGACTGCCATACTCCAACCTGCCATTGCAGTGTGCAGGCAGCTGTAGACATTAAGTATAGAGTCACTGTTGGATTCTGACCAGACTTTTATTTACAAAATCAGGAAGCTGGCTAGATTTGTGTGAGGGCCTGCTGTGGAGTCTTCAAAATTATATGGCCAAAGAATCAAAGCTGCTTGCACTGCAATTTGCAGTATAGTCTGAGCCCACTACCAAACCCTTTCTCAATCACTCTTCATCCACCTCGGGCTTTTATTTTACTTCTAAATGAGTAGGAATGGTATCATTAAATGTGGAAGATGTGTCCAACGAGGGCTGTTCTTCCTCTTTAAGGAATGGGAGGTGATAGTTGTCATAATTTGGAATATATATGTATATATAAATAAAATATATTATTATAAGTATTATATATAACATAATATATACTCCAAATTAATTATATATAATACATTCCAAGTTAATTCCAAATGTTTAAAATATATATAAATATATGTGTATGTGTTAATGTATACACATATATATTTGGAATATTTAGAATTAATTTGTAATATGCATAGATAGATAGATAGATAGATGATATATTTGGATATTTCCCATCATACAGAATTCACAGATTCTTCTATGATATAGTTAAATTTTCATATGTTTCAAATTCCTACTTTCTAGAACATATGATTTTTGCCAAAGTTTCCAAAATGCTATTCTCATTCATATCTAACTAATACAATGTCAATGACATAGCGGTATTCTATGGGATAGCACTAGGATCCTGGTTCCTTTGTAAATAACAGAGCATAAAAGAGAAAGGGAAAATTAATGTCTTCTTGGTTAAGACAAGCAAGAATTTTTTCATTCCATGTGAACTGCAACTGTCTCTGATTCACCTTCCTGAGAGGGATAAAAATGAATGACTTCTTTCTATTAATGATTAGATATAATAGAATTCGATTTATGCTGATATTCTCTAACCATATCCTCTACAACAGCAGCAATTGGCATTACTCCTTAGTTGAGTTGCTGATAGTTCACTGACAAACTCCAGGACCCACTGGCTTCTCTAGGTGTTGGGCCACAAATTTAAAGCATGGCGGTGACTGCCACCTTGCATCCTCTAAGATACTAAGGGTGACACTAATTGCTACCATTTCTCATGGTAATTATTATTTTTGATTTACTACTTTAATCAAATTGGTGCAGAAAATTTTTCAAGAATATCCTTTTGGCTTTTTCCATTACAAGAACTCTTAATTCACAGAATCAATGGGAAGGTGAGATAGTTTTAGCGAATGGCCTTGAAGTCATCCCACCCTTCCTTTCTCCTCTAAATATGGCAGCTTGTGAAAGTATTCTTGGAGTGGAATGTTGTAGAATGGTTGCTAGGTGCCTTTCAAAGCTAGGTCAGAAAAGAACATTCAGTATATGATTGTTTTGGGAATCTTGCCTTGCAGACACCAGATCTCACAGAAGAAATCCAAATGCAGGGCCTGGCGTGGTGGTGCGTGTTTGTAATCCCAGCATTTGGGAGGCTGAGACTGGAGGATGGCAATTCGTGGACCACCTCAGCTATTTAGTGAGGTCCTTCGTAATTCAGTGAGACCCTATTTCATCAAACCAAAAGACAACAACAACAAAAAAATAGGGCTGGAGGTGTAGCTCGGTGGTACAATGCCCTTGGGTTCCATTCCCAATACCACAAAGAAAGAAAAAAAGAAGAAATACAAACGCCAGCCAGGTGTGGCAGTATACATGTGCAACCCCAGAACTTGGAAGGATGAGACAGGAGAATAGCAGGTTCAGGGCCAGTCTATGGTAACTTTAGGAGACTCTGCTTCAAATTAAAAAGGGAACATTGGGGGTGGGGTTCCATAGTAGAGTGCCCCTGGGTTCAATCCCAAATCAAGTACTTCAAAAAAATAAAATAAAAGAACTTAAAAGAAGTCCAAATACTCTAAGAATACAAGGAGAAAGAATCAGATGCACTGTTATATAATAGCTTTGTCTAAAATATTTCTCAAAGCCAGTATCAGCTATCCTCCAGGTGACGCATCTCACAAAACCAATTCAGAGAAGTCTTCACATGGTTCGAGCCTCAGCCAACTTCTGACTGCCATTCCTGATTAATAGAACAAGAAAAATAAAATGTGTATGTAAGCCACCAAACTTTGGGATGTGTTGCATAGCAATAGTAGCCAGCACCGAGTGTGGTACCAACTTACAAGTATAAACTGTATTTCTGCTGTGAGCCTGCCTGCAGTCTTGGGAAATGACCCAGGAGTGTCTGTAAAAAAAAGTGGAAACTAAGCCAGACTGTTACTATCTTACCACCATATATCTCCCGCATATGGCTACTAAATAAATATCCAGAGTTTCTTAGGGAAGGAGCTGAAGCAATCATTATTTCACATGTGTCCTATAGTAGTACAGTGTGCCAGGGCCCAAGCACCCCATCACTTTGTGACTTCCTGACCTGTAAACCCACTGGAGTATACAAGGCAACATACAACACTTTTTATTGGGACAGTTTTCATGGACATTCTGATCATCCCCTTCAAATTTTGTTTTGTTGCTGTTGTTTTGCCTTATAAATTAAGTGACATCATTGCTGCCTGTCTATATAGAGGAGTCCCAGGAGCATTGTGTTTTATTAACAATCATCATAGTGATGGTTAGTACAGACCCTGGCTTTCACTCTGATCTTGAGACATATTTCAAAAATTTAACTTGTCTTTCTCATGCCATTTAAACCCTGCCACCTGGACTCTACTATTTTGGCATCAGATCATCCTTATTAAAATGAGGGAGTCTATTCTACTAACACCTAGAATCAACCATAGCCTACATAGAATGGGCTCAGAGACTTGCAATGCTTGTGAGCCCCTCACCAATATATTCCCTGCTACTTTATTAAATAAATTGTGCTCAAGGCCTCCCACAGAATATAGATATCCTACAGAGTTCATAGATTTATGGAGTATGTCCATTTTAATTGTTTATGCTCATGAACATTTGACCTTTTCTCCTCTATTGTCTAGGAAATCTCTGCATTTGTCTTTTTCAGTGAGGGTAATCAATTTTTTCAAACTATTATAATAATCTACTTTAATAATATATTAGTACCATCTGCCAGGGTCCTTATGTGATTAGAGTGGTAAATTCTTAATAACAAGGGAGGGTACCCATATTATAAAACTCTTCCTTATATAAATTTGTGCTCTGCCATCCTTGATCTAACACCCTCAGATCAGTTTCATATATACTTTTCTTAGGCCTGTCTATAGTATTGAGCAGGATTTGTAATTTCCTTGGCACTTGGTCATTTTTTTCCTTAGCAATCTCAACATGTCTTAGATTTCTCCCTAGTTAAGAATCTTCTGGAATGCGGCAGAGGTTGGGCTATGATCTGAGGGAGGCATGTGTCATCTTGTGTGCTAACGGATCTACATCATATTTAAGCATAGATAAAAATGCAAATCTTTAAACAGAAAGGACCAGGTCACTTCTGAAAGCTCAGCTGAATTCAAAGTATCTCAAAACACAAGGTTCTAGATATATGGACCCTAATATCTGCAGTACTAATTCAGGGTCCCACTCTTTTCCACTTGGAACCCAGACAATAGCATAGTTCACAATCTGGGGTTCTCTTCCTTTCTAGGTATATTTCACACCAGATCCTCAGCTTTTTCTGCTCTCAATCATCAGAACATGAGGGTCTGTATTGCAAAGAAGAGAGCGTGACTATCATAATAAGTGGCTTTCATCAGGAATTTCAAGATGTAAATGACTTCACCAGAGGATTTAGGAAGGTGACTGTGACAGGGTGAAGGAATGCAGTAAAAAGACTAGAGACAGAATTTTTATTTTATTTCCATTTTTATAATTTTATTGGTACAATTTAATTATATACATTAAAGTGAGATTCAATGTGATACAGACATGCGCTCATCACTCGGTGCATTTTCCTTCTTATAACACTCCTCCTCTTTTTCCCTCTCCCCATGTATTTTAATTAAATTGCAAATTAAACCTCATTGAACATAACTTTACTTGCATTTTTATTTTTAAATTTTTTGGTACTGAGGATTAAACTCAGGGGCATTCTACCTTGAGCCTAATCCCAGGCACTATTTTATTTGGGAATAGGCTTTTACTTTAGTTTCTGAGAGCTTCACTAAGTTACTGAAGCTAACCTTGAAACTGTGATCATCCTGTTTCAACCTTCTAAGTGCTGCCCAGTTTATTTTCATTTTTACATGAACTAGAAAAAAAGGGGAACCTACAATCATTCCCAATTAATGAGCTAATGAATTAGTATTCTGAACTGCATAGAATGAATGGAAATTTCTACACTTATGGGACAGTATCTATGAGCAATTGGTTCTAGGACCCTTAAGGTTTCCAAACTGTAGGGGTGCTCAAGTCCTATTTATGTATTTATTTATTTATTTATTTATTTATTTATTTATTTATTTATGTGTGTGTGTGTGTGTGTGTGTGTGTGTATGTGGTACTGGTGATTGAACAAAGAAGCATTTCACACTGAAAATGCTACACCCTCAGCCCTATTTTTTTTTATTCTTTATTTTGAAACAGAGTCTCACTAAGTTGAGGACAGCCTCACTAGAGGCTGGCCATAAACCTGAGATCCTCCTGTCTCAGTCTTCCAAATTCTGAAATTACAAACCTGAGCCACCAAGCCCCGCTCAAGTTCTTTAAATAAAAATGGCATGTTATTTGCATTTGACCAACCTATGTCCTCCCTCATATTTTAATCATTTTTAGGTATTGTAGAGTAACTAATAAAATGTAAATACTTACATAGTATTTGTTAGGGGACAGTGACCAAAAAAATCTGTAAATGTTCAATACAGACAAGATTTTTCTTCAAATTATTTTGATCAGCCATTGGTTGAATTCAAGAATGTAGAGCAAACACTTACAGAAGGCCACCTTGAGCAACGCAAATGCAAGGATCAATAATTGTCACAAGTAGTAAGAAGGACTTCACACAGATTGATAAAGTAGCCTGGAGCTGGGCGTGGGGACGCACACTTGCAATCCCAGCATTTGGGAGGCCGAGACATGAGGACTGTGGTTCGAGGACAGCTTTAGCTACTTAGTGAGGATCTTTGCAACTCAGTGAGACTCTGTTTCAAAACAAAGAATAAAAAATAGGGCTGGGGGTGTAGATGAGAGTTAGAATGCCCCTGGCTTCCATCCCCAGTACCACACACAAAAAATAAATAAAGTAGTACTTAAGTTTGAAGAGAAAAAAAATTAAATTTGAGCATTTTGGAGAGAAAATGCAGTCCAATGAGAGGTTGGCAGAAATGCAAGTCATAGATTTCTAATGAAGAGCCTTCATCAAATACTATGTTACACAAATTAGAACCTTACTGTAAAGCATAGGAAAAATAAAGTACTCTACCCTTAGAGTTTGAACACATTTATTTGCAGGAAGTAGAAAAGAAATACTGTGAGCAATTTTGTGAAAAGATTTCACTGCATTTTATTTACTTTTGTAGTTAGATTAATGAGTATATTTGACTTTTTTTTCAGTACTGGGGATGGAATCTAAGGGCATTGTACCTCCAAGCTACACCCCATCCCTATTTTTTAGTCTTTTTATTTTTATTTATTTATTTATTTTATTTATTTATTTTTTTATGGTACTGGGGATGGAACCCAGAGGCTTTCTACCTCCAGGCTATACTTCCAAACCTATTTTATATTTTGTTTAGAAACAGGATCTCACTAAGTTACTGAGAGCCTCACTAAGTAGCTGAGGCTGGCTTAGAACCTTGTGATCCTTCTGTCTCAGCCTCCCAAGCTCTGGGATTACAAATGTGAACCACCACACCCAGCAAGTCTTTTTATTTTTGAAACAGGGTCTCACTGAATTGTGAAGGGTCTCACTAAGTAGCTGAGGCTTTTTGCAAACTGCAATCCTCTGGTCTTCACCTCCCAAATGCTGGGATTGCATGCGTGCACCACAATGCCTGGCCAGATTTGACATTTTTTGATATTTTTTAGTGAAAGGAATACATACCACAACAGTATTTGTGACTGTCTTACAGATTTTAAAAGGCTTGTGCTTCTGGTTCTCTTAATTCTAAAACTCATTGTGGCTTTGACATTTGCCTTTGGGTGTGCTGTCCCCCTCTCTTTTCTGTCTCTGACCTGTCCAGTTCAGCTCTGGACATTTCGTGTCACTTCTCATCTCCTAGTGCCTCAGATAGGTCTCCTGCACTGTTCACCTTCTGTCTCAAGTTCAGCTGAGGGTTTTGCCGCACAACATTGACCTTCAGATCCATCCACTGGAGCTCCTTTTCTCTACTGACTGAAGACAGCAGAAAAGAATTTCCACTGTCAGCTCTTTGCTGTCCTTCATGAATTTCCATTGCTTATAACTTTAGCTGTCTAAATTTAAAGCCATGGTCATCTCACACTCTGAAACTCAAAAGGCATCAGTGAATGTCCAGTTTTATTTAGCTAGGGTAGACAGTTTACAAAAGAACTTCAACTTCTGATGATAAAAACGTGAAAAAATATTTATGGAAACACTGCCATATATTGAGTCCCTTAATGTCTTGACTTTTCCAATTAATCGTCAGTTTGAAGTCAATTTTTAGTAATTATCTAAGTTTTATTTCAATATTTAAGGTGCTGTCTCAATTATTTTAAACATTATTCTTTTTTTCTTCTTCCTCTCACTAGCACAGCAGAGCCAGGCGTGGTGGCACACATTTGTAATCACAGTACTTATGAGGCTGAGACAAAATTGCAGGCTCCAGGCCAGCCTCAGCAATTTAGTGAGACCTTGTTTTAAAACAATAAAATATTAAGGACTAGGCATGTAGTTTTGAGGTAGAATGTTTCCGGATTTTATTCATAGTAACACATAACACACACACACACACACACACACACACACACACACACACACACACACACACCTCCCTCTAAGCTGGTGTTCTATAACATAGCTTCCTGATGTCAGAAATAAGGCTTTGACCATATTAATACCAGTGTTACAAGCTGTCCATGGTGGTGCATGCTTCTAATCCCTGCGCTTGGGAGGCTGAGACAGGAGGATTGCACAGGTTCAAAGCCAGCCTCAAGGACTTAGTGAGGCTCCCACAACTTAGTGAGACCCTGTTTCTAAATAAAATATAAAAAAAATAGGTCTGGGAGTATAGCCTGGAGGTAGAAAGCCTCTGGGTTCCACCCCCAGTACCAACGAAAATAATAATAATAATAATAATAAAATAAAATACCAATGTTACTGATTTCCCACCAGTAATCAGTCTATCCACAGCCTCTCACTGATCAAGTCACTTCTGTCTGTGTTCAGAATACATTTTCAAAAAGAGAATGATAAGGAATAACATTGAACTCCCCTCTCAGTACTTCAATTCCTAAGTCTCTGTCTGTCTGTCTGTCTGTCTGTCTGTCTGTCTCTCTCTCTCTCTCTCTCTCTCTCTCTCTCTGTCTTCTTCAATATAGGATTACATTGGCAAGTGGTCTAAGTACAGGGCATTAGAAGAATGGAATAAAATTGTCCCTTTTCTTTTGAGCACCCATTTTTAAATGAGCCCCTTGACTTTAGAGAGAGGAAAAAAATTACTCAAGGCATTCTCTCATCAAGGTTCACCTTATTTCACCACCCTTTCTTAGACTGTCTCCTATGCCGGAGTCATACTTTAGAGACAAGTGGAGAGAATCTTACCCACCCCACACTTTTCATTAATAAATACAGTCAGCACTAAGAATTCCTGATTCTTTGTCCTCCAAAGAAATCATGGTGGAATCATGGTGGAAAAGACTGATCCAACATGACTTAGGAGTGCTGACTCAGGCTGGAGGTGTCAGGTCTTTGCAAGTCAACTCAGCCAAGCAGGATTTGTTGAGATCTAGAGAAGCCCAGCCAGATAGCAGTCAAAGAGAGGGTGAGGATAACTATTGTCACACTTAGAATCACAGTGAGCTAATCTCTAGCAGATATCAAAAGAAAATTCACCACATATAAAATCATTTGAAAATACATTAAAAAGTCATAAATTTATGTTTTGAGTAAATTGAGTTTTAGTTATACAAAGTTTTCTTGGGGGCCATAACAAAGTAAGTCAGATATAATTGTGATGTGAGTGATAGGTATAATAAAAAGCTATACTCACAAGAAAAATGGAAACTTTCTTTTTAATATACTTTTGAGGTACATTGTAGTCTTATAATTATAATGTAATTCACAGAGATAGGGACATATTCTGACATATATCTAACTAACTGCAATCTCCAAGACATTCTTTGATAGTCAATCACAGATCATACTTCACAGCCTAATTTCTATGATGGGTATTTCTGGATGACATATGATACCAAGACTTGGTTTAGACTACTGCCAATTATGTTGAGGTGCACTGTTCTGTTAAAGCCACCAAAGATTCAAGCCACAGTAACACCACAAGCACTGGGATGAGTCCAGTGCTCCTTCCCTCCAAAATATAGGGGCATTTTCTGATTCTGTGGATGTGAAAATTTCTAATTTCTTTTATAATCATCACTATCAATAATTGTCTTTGATTGGTTATAAGAACATTAGTATTTTATATCAAATATATCCAGCAATATTTTTCTATTAAATATCTTACTTTCATCTGTGAAAGCTATAGAAAGACTGAAAATTGATTTTCAAATAAAGGAAACTAATGAGATTAAATGCATGATAAAATTGACCATGTGGTAATCCCAGCAATTGGAAAATTTGAAACAGAAAGAATCCCAAATTCAAAGTCAGCCTGTACAAGTTAGCAAAACTTTGTCTCCACATAAAACAATAAAAAGGACTGAGCACATAGCTCAGTGGTAGAGAACCCATTGGTTCAGTCCCAATACTACCAAATAAATAAATGAATAAATAAAAAAAATGCACCTTATGATTCTGTAATGAATCCTTTTGACATAAAAAATTTGGGAAGAATTAGCAGCATTTGAATGGCAGCTTAAACTCAACTGTATAGAGTAAATGGCGGTAATGTATTCATGTTATTTTTGATGAGTGTATTACAGTCTGCAGAATAAAAAGCAATCTTGTTCAAAAAATCATATATTAGAATGTCTATCACTGATGAACATATGGCAATAACTCTTTCTAAAGGTAAAGGAAAAATAATTTATTTGTGCTATGCTTACAATGTATCTGTAACTTTAAGATGATTTCAAAACAGTAAATTAAAGAATAAATATAAAATATGAAGACAAGATATCATCACATATACTAATGGAAGAGAAAAAAGAGTAACCCAATTTTCTCTCCATTTTATATATGACAATGAAATGGGAAAAAAAGATGATGCAATAGAAAAATCACTTTTCATGGACTAGCTCTAATTTTCAGTAACTGTATAAAACTGAACAAATTTACTCATTTCTCAGGTTTCTTCTTGTAAAATGTGAGATCAGTGCTTGCATCCTTTATAAGCTGGCTATGAGACTTAAAGAAGAGTCTTCATAAAGCATTGTGTAAACTATAAAGTGACATAGAAAAATTAGTGATTAATTAGTAACATCACCATGCCAAGGCTCAACACATATTATTTATTTCTGGTGTGTTTGCTCAAAATCAATCAAATAAATTCTGATTCAATAGCTCTTTCTGTTAGGATGACATATATCACACTACACAGTTGTGCCATATGGCTCTAAGGGTTGTGTAAATTAGAATCTATGATATTCCTTTTTGCTCAATTCAGCACAATGAACTGGAGTTACCTAACTACCTCCATCAGACATTTGGGACACACAATCAGCCAAGCAGAGCTATGTTTCTGCAAGTACTGCTTCAAGATTGATGAGTTCACTAAATTTATAACATTTTATTTCTGGCCAATCCATCTTAAATTTGAAATTAAGAACGCTTGTATTTGACATTAAAAAGGCAGCATAAAATTGTTTGCTTTAATTTGTATGTTTTCAAAATTGCTGTAAGCCTTCAAGGTAAATATAGTGGGAGGTGTTTGTGTGTGTGTGTGTGTGAGTGTGTGTGTGTAGAGTACTATTTGTATTCACTTTGAGTATTAAAAAATAAAGTCCCATGAGATTACTTGTTTCCCCCCAAAAAACCCTCAGAGTCAGCAAATGTATATATCTTCTCTTAGTTTTGTATAGACTATAAACCTTTGATCCTGCTGTGGTTTAAACTACATGGAACTAGTTTCTACTTTGATGCTCCAAATTAAAAAAAAAAATGTGGTTACTTATCCAACTAAATATCAGCTATACTCTTAAGCCAAATCAGTAAAGACATCATGCTAAAACCAATAGAAGACTGAGAAAAAGGGAAGTATGCTTCTGTATTTATTCAAATTTTTAATATTTGTTTCATCATAGATTTTTATTGACATTATAAATATTGCATTATAATATATTTATTTGTATTACTAAAATTTTGGATATCTCCTCAAATTTTGCGTCAAAGCAAATACCTCAATTTTCTCATTTTTGTCCTGGTCCTGGCCCCTAAAATCATGTTTTTAATTAAATAAATCATTATAACTATTGTATATACTATATGAAGTAAGGATTGTCATAATCATAGTATCAATTATACTTGGCTATACTATAATATTATAGTGCATGTTAGTATGTTTGTGTGTAGATCCCTCAGCAGAACTTAAGGAACTATAAGAACTACATCCTTAACCAATCATACATCAGAGATAAATTCTAGTAAGAGAAGAAAAAATATTTTCCATAAGAATTCATTTTTCCTGATATACCATAAGCTAGAGTACAGTAGATAATACAAATAGGTTTACAATTACATCCAACTTTACCTTAATTACTATTTCTATTTTTCTTTGCTTTAAGGTTTAAGGAGATCCAATTATTTATTCATCTTTTCAATTCCACTTATATATTTATTCATTCAACAAACATTTGACGACTACCTACAAAGTGTGTAGAAGCAGCTTAAGGTAGAATACTAAGAAGAGATGACATATAAACAGATGTTTAAAAAACAAATAGGTCACTAGAGCTTCATCAAAATAGAAAATATATTTAATAAAAAATTGGCATGGAGAAGCTGGGCGTGGTGGCACACACTTGTAATCCCAGCATTTTGGAGCCTGAGACAGTAGGATTGTGGTTTGCGGACAGCCTCAGCTACTTAGTGAGGCACTCTGTAACTTAGTGAGACCCTGTTTCAAAAATAAGGCTAGGGGAGTAGCTCAGAGGTTGAATGCCCCTCCACAGACCCGCAAAAAAAAAAAAAAAAAAAAAGGCATGGAGGACCTTAAAGGTTTTTTTTTTTTTATTGTTTTGTTTTGTTTTTTTTGTGGATCTAGGTATGCAAGCCAGGGACATTTGACATCTGAGCTACATCCTCTGCCCTATTTTTATTCTTTATTCTGAAACAGGGTCTCACTATGTTATGGAAAGCCTCAGTAAATAGCTGAAACTATCTGTGAACCGTGATCCTCCAGTCTCAGCCTCGCGAATTGGGGTTGCAAGCATGTGTCAGCACACTTGGTGACCTTAAAGTTTTCTTGAAAATTCTAGTAGTAAAGAATGGCATGTGGTGTTATAGCAAAATATGAGTATAATGAAAAAATAAGGATATTTTATAAAGTTTTATAAAGGGAATGCAGAAATGTGAGTATTCCTATGCCATAGATTATAACTACTTAAGTAATTTTGCTATGATGCACCTTGGATTAGTAATTTTCACTTGGGCTTCAGTAAGATATTTGAATATGTAAATTTTTGATTCATTACATTTGAGAAAATGTTTTCTCAGATGTTCTTTCCATCTTTACTTCTGTTCTCTCTTCATCTGGAATCTATAATTACTTGTATATAGGCTGTTTGATATCCTTCAGTTCACTAATTGTCAATTTTTTTAACGAGCTTTATATTTCAAATTAGTTTTAAATTTACTGAAATTGTGTAAAGATTGTGCAGGAAAATTTTGTGAACTTTTCAGATTCTAACATTTGTCTTCTGCTGTTGTGGTTTATAAGTTAATTCTGTTTCTCATGAGTTGCATTAGCCTGATTCTTTGCATGCCTGCTTGATTTTTTTCATTGGTAGTTATGAATTGCCTGATTTGGTGCTACAGTCTTTGTATTCCTTTAAGTATGTGGAAATCTTATTCTGCTTATAGTTAAGTGAGTCCTAATCAATTTCATCCTTTCGAGTTTTGCTAGAACTATTTAATCTTATTTTAACATTGGTCTCATCACTAAAACAATGTCCTTCCAAAGATAACACTTAAATTATGCATTTGAAGATATTTCTTTGTCTACTAGGTGAGACCTATTCTTCCTGAAAAAAACACTTTGGATAGTTCCATGAGCTTCTTTTCAGTGGTTCTTTCCTGACTTAAGAAAAATCATCCTCAGATATCCACAGACATCCTTCTCTCCTTCACTCTTTCCTTTTATCTTTTTCTTGATGGAATTCCATGTTGCAAATTCTACATGTCATTCATTACTTGAAATCTGAACTCAATCTCTGAACTCACAATTTGGAAAATGCTCTTCATGCTGGTTTTATCAAGGGCTCACATCCACTTTATTTGTTTTTGTTTTTTCTCCTCTTGGGGTTACTACCCTATTATGCCTATGTATGTCCATTATTTTATGTAGTGATTTTTAATTATTTCATGTAAAACAAAAAGTCATTATTTGTTCTTTCATCATAGCCATAAGTGAAAGTAATAAATATGTGACGTATAATTTATATTTCTTCCATTCACACTAATGCAAAACAAAGAATTTTGATGTGTTTGAACACTAATGCATTTTTTACATTGTCTTTGAGTCAATGTTAATTTCTTGCTTCAAAAGACATAAAAGACAAAAGAAACCAATTACTTTAAATATATAATTCTGGGGAATAACAATGGCAGAATAGAGGAAGGCAACATGTTTTGGTTGCTCCAAGACTAAGAATTCAGCCAGTGGGAAGACTGCTTCTTGGCAAGAGAACAAAAGCACTAAAAATATAACAAAAGACATTCAAAACCTGTTTGAATTGGAGGCAGCACATAAACCAGAGGACTGAAAAAAGTTTAATGTATCTCATCTGGTGAGCTGAGAGCTGAGGCCTGTGCCATCTGGGCAAGTCCATACTGGAGGTGGCAGTTTGGGGAATCTAATGGTTCTTGGAAATGAACTCAACAAGAAGAAGCAAAATCTTGTGGAGCCAGTGAATGCAGAGAACAAGTATGAGGAATAAATTGCATTACTCTTTCCACTATTAAATACTTCAAGACCCCAAATCTCTAATTAAACTGCACAGAAAATACCTGTTTACTGGTGAACTTCTTTCAACCAAAAACAATAGACTCTTTCTACAGGTACCCAATGGGCTACAACTGACCTCATCAAGACCACTATAAAGCTTCACACCACCTAACCAAACCACCAAACTCCCAAAGCTATAGCTGAACTTGTTAGGACTGATAAACTACAGATTCTTCCTTTAGGAACCTGAGTAGCTACAATAGAGCTTGTTAAGACAAGGAGTACAAAATGGCCTAGTTGAAGCCTGCATGGCTTCTTAGACTCACATGGGAATGACAAAACCCATGGCATCTGGGAGTTTTTAAACTAACTCTGTGGAGGTAGGAGTAGGGGCTATGGTCAGACATAGCAGTGATATGAATAACCAGATAGTTCTTAGGGATGCTGAGGAAGGACCTTAAGTCAACAATATGCCCACTCATGCAGAATCTCTAGCAATCACAGAAGTATCATCAGCAGTATTATCTATAGGGTGAAATAATTTAGTCAACCATGGAAATCCTTAAACTCTTAGACAGTGGTATTTGAGTACCATGAGTATCAAAGGTGATTGGCAAGGTCTCACGTTACTGCAGTTTCCAGAGCAGTTAGTGTCCGTGGAGCTAAATAACTCAGCCACTCATATCCCAGAATTACATTGATACAATATTTTTCCTGTAGACTTTGGGCCCTGCAAGGTGGGGGGTGGACTGGTGATCAGAGAATGGCAGGGGGTAGAAGAGTTTCATGTGATCATGGTCAGCAGCATGTCACTGTTACAATTTTACTCAGACAGCCATTCTTCAGCCTGGAAATTCTACAAACAGCAGCAAAATTTTTTCATGATGACCATATATGACACTTGCTGACAGTGTTTAACATGACCACAAACAGCATAACAGTGATGATGTCCCTGGGGCACCAAACTCAGCCAACTAGGACACAGGCTCAAAACATCATGATATCTGGCCCTGCTGAGCTTGGTCCCAGAAATCTTGGAGAGTGGAGGCCAGTGATATACAGGGTTTTAACAGATCACAACCAGTAGAAAATTGATGGAGTTCCAGAGACATTATATTTCAACCAGCTAGGACACCAATTCAGAACATCATAATCTCTGGCCCTGCTGAGTTTGAATCCACATAGCTCAGAGGCCTGAAGCCAATCAAGATAATTGCATACCTGTACTGCCTAAGAACTATATCCTGTTAATGAAATTTTTGGGAACTAATTCAAAATTCTCATTATATGAGACAGATACATTGAGGCAAATATATACCCCATCATAGGACTTATTATAAAAATTTAACAAATAAACATAGTACAGCTACTGAAGGAGAAAAAGGATGCCAAGCAATATATATGTATATATATGTATATGTATATATGTATATATATGTATATATACATATATACATATACATACACACACACACACACACACACATATATATATATATACATATATATATATATATATACCTAAAAATCCTGAAACCATGAGACTTAAGACTAAAAGAAAACAATAAGTTTCTAAATCTCAACCACAAGGAAAGTCACCAATACAGAGCTGCATAAAATGCTAGAAGAAAAATTCAGAATTTTGAATTTTAATTATAATCAGATATCTTAGAAACAAAATCACTAAAGCATACAGGATATAAAAAACATAGCAGTAAAAAATAAAAATTTAGGCCTAAAAAGAACCAAAAAAAGTCCCTGAACAAAAAGATGGATATGATAAGTCAAGTAAAGTCTTCAGTAAAAATCACCTCTGGCAGACTATACCCCATAGAAAATAGAGTCTCACTCTTAGAAGACAGCTTATTCAAACTGACCTCACATTCAGCAACATAAAGATGATATAGCAACATGACCAAAACATCCAAGAAATAAGGAGTAATATAAAACTTATCTAATTTATGGATAATAGACACTAAAGATGGTTTATAGGCCCAAATCAAGGACATTAGAAACCTTTTTAGAGAAATAATAATAGAGAATTTCAAAAAATGAAAACCAAACCTGACACTTCCAGAAACCGAAGACAAGATTAAAGAAAATCATCTCCATGCCACATGATATTCAAATGACTAATATAAAGGTCAAAGAGAAAATATTAAATGCATTGAGAGCAAAAGGATGGGTAAAACTCAGAGGAAAAACAATAAGAATCGTGACGGAATTTCCAACCCACATAATAAAAGCCAGAAAGGCCTGATATTATTTACTCCAAACACTTAAAAAATAACAATCAATGCTGCTATATTTAGCAAAGATATCTTTCAAAATTGATGTTAAAATAAAAACATTCCAATACAAGTAAAAACTAAAAGAATCCATGACTACCAAGCTGGCACTAGAGAAAACACTTAAAAAAATAAAACACAAAGAAGAAAACAGAAATAAATACCAGAACCAGAGAAGTAATGAATTCCACCAGTTGAGCTGGTAAGCTGAGGAGACATAACACTGTAACAAACAGAAAATATACCTTAAAATGATAGGAAAGAAAATACCTCAACAATATTGAATAAATTGAAAATACCCAATTAAAAGCCATAGACTGAAAAAGTGAATTAAAGATCATAATTCAATGAAATCATACTTGAAAATATTGAACTTATAGGCAAAAATACTCATAGTTAAATTAAAAAAAATAAAAAAAGATATCCTATGTAAATGGAAACCAAGAACAAGCAGGGAACTCTCATATCAGACACATATCCGACCTTAAGCAAAAACATATCAGAAAAAAAAAAAAACAGTTCACTTCTTATTAATAAAAGAAATGATCCAAAAAGAGAATACAATGAAAGTGAACATTTATTCCCAAAACAAGCTCACTTTTATAAAACGAAGTGTTCAGGACATTAAGATATACCTCAATTAAATAATACCTGAAAACTTTAAGATACCTATTATACCACTAAATTAATCTTTCAGACAAAAGATTAGTAAAACTCCTCAGTCTTGAATTAAACCTAATAGATATATACATAATGTTTCAACCAATATCAAAATACAATCTTCTCAGCTGCTCATGAAAGCTTTTACAAAATAGACCATATTCTGAGACAGAAAATTCAAACATATTAAACATTTTAATACAATTCCATGCATCTTTTTATATTATAACAGAATAAAGGTAGAAAGCAACAAAAGAAAGATGTAAAAATTTATTAAATACATAAATATTGAATGTTATACCTCTGAATGTGGACTGGACCACAAAGAAATAAGGAAAATAATAAAAAATAAAATATTAGAATTAAATGAAGATACACACATAATATAACAATCTATGGGATGCTTTGACAGGAGTTTTAGGAGAAAAATTTATACAACTGAGGGTCCTATATAAGAATAACATCAAAAGCATATTCTAATCATATATCTCAAGATCTTTGAAATACAGAAACAGACTAATCCCCAGACCAGAAGAAGGCAGAAAATAATTACATTCAAAGCAGAAATCAATGAAATAGAAAAATACAAAATATCAACAAAATAAAATGCTGGTTAAATGAAAAGATAAGATTGATAAAACCTTAATCAACCTAACAAAACAAGAGAATTGACACAAATTACTAAAATAAGAAATAGAAAAGGAAACAACAATTCAGATAGTATGGAAATAGAGATGATCATCAAAAACTATTTTGAATATGTATATTCCAAGAAAAAGAAAAACATAAATTAACAGAAGTCTAAACACATATAACTTACCTAAATTGTAGCAAGAGGATATAAAAAACCTTAAGTGAGCAATAGCAAGCAAAGAGAGAAAAACAGCAGTAAAGTCTTTCATAAAAAAAAAAAAAAAAAAACACTCCAGGTTCAGATGGATTCCTAGCTGAATTCTTCAAAATTTTTACTACTGAAGAAGTAAACCGACTCCTTCACAAATTATTCTGTGAAATAAAAAGTCATGGAATTATTTCAAAATCTTTCTATAAAGACAGTACAACCTTAATATCAAAATAAAATAAAGATATCTAAAAAAATACAAACCAAAGTCCTTGAGGAATGTAGATTAAAAAAATTCTAAACAAAGTATTAGTGACATAAATTCAAAATCTATCAAGGAAATTGTATACCATAATCAATTTGGTTTCATTTCCAGGATCCAAGTCTAGTCTCACACATGCATGTAATTCACCACAAAAATAGAATTAAAGACAAAATCACAGGATCACCTGAATAAATTCTAAGAAATTATATGACAAAACCCAGAACCCATTTATGTTTAAAAAAAAAAAAACACTGCAGAAAATTGGATTGAAGGAGTTTACCTTAATATCATAAAAAAAAAGTTGTAGTTAGATAGAAAACATCCTCCAAGAGCTCATTAATGATGTAATTGAGTCAGGAGGATTGTAATTCCAGAAGTGGGAAAATCTACTGTAATGGATAATCTGGATGGTGACCTAGGGTGACCTAGAGAGTGGCTGGAAGTGGGTCCCTGGGTGTGGGCCAAGAGGATTACACACACACACACACACACACACACACACACACACACACATATGTATATATGTATATATATGTATATATGTATATATATGTATATATATGTATATATAATATATATGTATGTATTATATATATACATACTCCTGCTCTCTTTTGTTTCTAGTCTCCATTCTGTGGGAGTACAGAATCTGCTCTTCCTTTCTCTGCTTCCCACCACCATGTTCTGAAATACTAAGTCCCAACCTCATATGGACTGAATTTAAAACAGTAAGACAATACATCTTATCTCCTCTAAATCATGAGGTCAGATTTTCAGATTATGGCTGTGAGAATGCTGACTGAAATGGACAATATACTATCAACCAAAAATCAACATTATGTTGAATTGGGGAAAACTATGAGATTTTCTTTAAAATCAGAAACAAATCTAGAATATCCAGGATTTCCACTCCTTTCAATATAATACTCAAGAATCTAGTCAGAGTAAAAAAGTAAGAAAATATACTGAAAAGAATGCAAATAGATAAAAAAAAAACTTAAATTAGCCCTATTTGCAGATATAATCTTATATTAAGAGATGCACAAAATTCAACCAAAAAGACTTGTAGGGCTGGTTAAGAAATTCTGCAAAGATGTAGGATGCAAAATCAATCTACAAAATGCAGGAAGTTTTTATATGTTAATCATAAACCTACTTAAAAAGAAATTTTAAAAAAATTCGATAATGGGTTGGAAACAGAAGGTAATGATGGAACCTGGGTTTGGTTGTTAAGAAGGGTTGTAATGTGACTCAGCCGGCCAATCAGGCCTATTCACAACTCTCCAGATGTGTGGCCCATTGGTCCCTTCCCCCACCCCCAGCCGGCTGACTCTCCTGAGGGTACTGGGATTGGGGCCGAATAAAACAGCAATCTCTGATAACCTGGTTGGTGTTTTTACCTCCCTCCTAAACCCCCTAACTCTATTTTCAACCTAACATTCTGGTGCCAACCCCAGGAGGATTTGGGGGTTTTCCCCCCTTTTATCCCTTTTTCTCCTCTCTTTTTGAGCCCCGGACTCTCCGACCCGCCAGCAGCTTGACTGCGAGGTCCTGCACTGGCACTCAGCTTGTAGACATGGCTTTGCCTGCCACCTCCAGTGCCACCGCTGCCACTACCGCCAAGGTGTGCGGGCCCCAATCCCACCACCAACACTTGCAGGCTCCATGTGGCCACTGCAGGCTGTGTCTGCCACCAGGCTGCCAGTTGCACCTGCCCTGAGCCAGGCTCATTGGGGGTGTACGCCCCCGGCCACTGGTGCCTGCTCAGCCTGTCGACCACCTACCCGGGCCAGGAGCTCCAACTGCCACTTAGACCTCCTACAACCACCGTTCCGGCTCTGCTCTGGTCACCGCTGGAAACTCTGGCCATTCTGTTCTGCCCGCCCTGAGCCAGGCTTCCTGGGCGACGCATGGCTCAGCCTCAGCATCCACCACAGCCACCCATGTCAGGCTTGACTTGCAGGAGTCACTCCATGAGCTTCCGCCACTCCCTTCCACCCACCCCCAAGCCTGACTTGCTGAGCTGTGTGCCCCATGGCCCGGCCTTAGCGTCTGCCTTGCACCTGGAAGACATTTTATTTCCATTCCGCAGACCTGACAAACCATGCTCCCCATACACCACCATTTGATTCTGCCAGCACCAGCCTCCAGTGCAGCTGACACTAGGTACAGGCACTGCATGCCCTGGCTCCACCACACCCCCAGCAGCTTCTCAGTGCTTTTGCCGAAGCCGGCGCTGGCCGGCAACACTTCACTATGGTAAGCTGCCTCTCCTTCACTTGGTTAACAGATTCCACACTTGTGTCTTCTGGTCCACTAGGACCCAGAAATCCAAGTGCTTTGTGACCCATTATCCCCCAGTCCACTGGGAGCACGCTCTGGATGAGCAGTCATCCTCCAGTTTTTGAGAAGGGATTGAGACGTCTTTCCCTATCTCTTAACCCTCGTTTCCGAACGATTGATCAGAAAAATGGGGACACCTGTTTCTTGTTATTCGTTTTCACCTGCAAACCAATTATGGGAAGTCAAAACTCCAAACTAGCAGAAGACTTATGCCCTGAGCACCTATCTGGCCTTGATACGAGTTCAGTAATGGGTTTCAGTGGCCCAAGAACAGTTAACAACTTTGTAAGCGGTCTGGTAAATGGTCAGAAGTCTTTATGTCTAGACTTTTTTTTCTGCATTACCTTCTCTTCAAATGCTCTCTCCATCAGCTGCCATTTTCCCACCAGCCACCATTTTGTGATGACGCATAGTGGCTGCCTGGTGACGTCACAGTCGCCATCTTGGTCACCATCTTGTGACATTCCTTGTGACGTTACACAGTTTCCATCTTGGCCTGCAACAGCCTTCAATTTTGCTGAGTCACAGGCTCAGTCACCATTTTGAGGAGATATGTGGGTGTCTGACCCGGCTGGGTTGCAGGAGCCACTTTCTGGGGATCTCCTCACCGCCTCAGCCACCATCCTATCCCAGGACAGCCTGCTACTCTAACCTGCTCTGTTTCCCCTGCCATCCTCTCTTAAGAAACCAACTCAGGAGGCTTTTCGAAAAAATTAAGAAAGGCTGAGGATGGTCCTCAAATCTCTATCCAAGATTTGGTTAACATGGCATTTAAACCTTTTAATTTCATAGAGGAAGAGGTGGAGATGGAGTGTACACTCTGACTTTGTTCACCAAAAGTCAAATCCCTGGTAGCTGCCCTGCGGCTGGCAGTGGCAGCTCAGCCCTCTGGAGCATCAACCAGGGCTGGAGGACAGTGAGGGTGACTACTACCTCCAGGAGCCTGCCTCAAGTGCGGCAAGGCCATACCCACCAATTAGACTGTGCCCGGTGTGTGCCCAGAAGGGCCACTGGAACAGTGCCCTTGGAAAAGGGTTAGCCCCAGGTGCCTCAACACAAGGGGACTACCTTTCCAAACCAGGACCCACCGCTGGCCCTACTCAGCCTGGCCGAAGACTGATGGCTCCTTGACCCCTCAACTTCCATCCTCATTGCCAGCCCAGGATAACTCTCCAGGTAGCGAGTAAGCCAATCTCCTTTATGGTTACCTGCTCAGTCCTTCCATCCTTTTAGGTCCTAGTTTTCCTTTTCCGATCTCAGTACAGGGGATTGACAGCAAGCTCTCCTGCCCACGCACTACAGGCCCTCTTGTACAGGACAAAATTGCTTTGCCTGAAGCTCAGGCCAAGTCTATAAAGGGCTCTGCTACAACATCCTCATGACGAGCTCTCTTGTACAGTATTGGGTCCCACTAAGCTTTGTTTTTCTTGGCATAATTCTCTTTAATGTTTTTATTTTAGCAGGTCCACTCATTTACATAGTATGATGCTCTTCCTCTTCGGATGCCAGATAACCATAAGTATTTTACTCTAAAATTTGTTACTGATGCTCCTGACCCAATAGCATGTTTTCTCAGGAAAAATACTGCTATCATATTAATAAATCTAGTGACAATCTACCTCATATCTGAAGGGCTCCAAGGGCCAGCAGCTGCTGGGCTCCTGCCTTTCCTATCACAATTTGCCTTTTCTTTTAATAGTTTCTCGTCTGATAAAGTCTCCTTGAATACACACCACCAAGCTGTCCAGTTTAACCTCTGACTCCTGCTGCAGCCATACTCCCACCTGCCCACTTTCGGAGGACCTGAACTCTCCCGGCCAAGTGGCCCCCCTGTGACGCCCCCTGACAGCAGAAAGTAGTTTAAGATTCAAATCTCCACCCATTATGATCAAAAGGCCAGGATGATAAATTGGGTCCCTCCCCAACATGAGCTCAGCAGCAGGAAGAGAGGTAGAACCCCGGAAGCCAGAAGCGAAGATATCGTGAGACCCCAGGTTCCTCGAGACTCCAAACATTGTGCGACTATAGATGTAGCGAGAGAATTGGCATGCCTATAAAACATCCGTGCCTCTGATCCACAATGTGGCTCAGCCAGCCAATCAGGACTATGTACAACTCTCCAGACGCATAGCCCATTGGTCCCTTCCCCCACAGCCAGCTGATTCTCTGGAGGGGCCGGGTCCGAATCTGAAAACCTGGTTGGTGTTTTTACCTCCCTCCTAAACCCCCTAACTCTATTTTCAACCTAAAGGATTCTCAGTGGAGGGACTTGCAAATAAAACTTGTCATAATTCTCTGATCATTAAAAAAAAAGAAGGGTTGTAATCTCAACAGTAGTTAAATCCAATGTGATTTATATATGAATGTTTGGGTGGTATCAGAATGGTGAGGTGTGGCTGGAGAAGCTGGGTCCTGGGGTGTGGCCTTAGGGATTATGCTTGTGTCTTTGAATCCCCTTGCCTGCTGACCCTCTTGCTTCCAGTCTGCGTGTGAAGAGCTGAGACCTTGTATTCTCCCTCTTTCTGATTTCTGTTACCATGCCCTGAGTTCTAGCTCCATACCCTGGCTTCACATGGACTAAACTCAGATCTCCAAAAAAATCGTGAACAAGTAAATACTTCTTCTTTTAATGTGTGTTGTCAGGTTTACTGAGATATATTGGTGAGAATGTTGACTAAGAAAACTTTCATTCACAATAACCCCCAAAATAATACTATATTCAGAAATGCATCTAGCCAAGAAAGTACAAGACCTCTACAATAAAAATTATAGAACACTAAAGAATTTTTAAATATCTTGGGAGATGAAAAGTTCTACCATGATCTTAGATAGAAAAAATATGTATTATCAAAATGGCCATTATGAGACAAGCATGGTGGTGTACACTTTTAATCTCAGTACTTGGAAGTGTGAGATGGGATGATTCTAGTGTTTTGGCATTTAGAAACACTTATTTGAGGCTTTCAGCAACTTAATGAGAGTGTATTTAAAAAAAAATAGGTCTGTGTGTGTAGAGAAGTGATAAAATACCCCTGATCTCAATCCTCATTATCGCACGAGTGTGCACACGTGCACGTGCACACACACACACACACACACACACACAGACAATCATTATACAAAAAGTGATATATATATTCAATGCAATCTTATTAAAATATCAATTTTGTTCTTCACAGAGCTAAAAAATCAGTTTTAAATTATATATAGAAAAACAAAAGACCTTGATACACAAAGCAATTCTCAACAATAATGACATTGCAAGAGGTATTAATTACCTGACTTTAAGTTATATAACAATGCTACTGCAATAGAAATAGCATGCTATTTGCACAAACACACACACATAGACCAAAGAAATAAAATAGAAGATGCAGAAACAAATTCATAGACTCATAACCAATTGATTTTTGACACAGGTGTCAAAACATATGCTGGAAAAAATATGGCCTTTTTAACAAATGGTTTTAGAAAAATGGGTATAAAACAATCTATTCTATTTGTAGAAAAATTAAATTAAATCCCAACCTTTCTCCTTGCACATGAGTCTACTCAGGATAGATCAGGGACCTGGAAATTACACTTTGAAATTACCAGAGGGGCATAGGTCCAACATTCCAACGTATAGGTATATGTATAAACAGGTATATATGGCCTATATATTAAAAATTGTCAACATCATTAGCAATCAGAGAAATGCAAATCAAAATTACCCTAAGACTCCATTTAACCCCACCTAAAATGGCAATCATCAAGCAGTCACAGAACAATAAAAGCTGGAGAGAATGTGGGTAAATAGGAACTTTTAGATATTGTTGGTGGGATTGCAAATTATTGCAGCTGCTATGGAGATCAGAGAGGAGGTCCCTCAGAAAATTAGGAATATATCCACTATATCTTGTATCTATGTCACTTCTGAGTATCTTTCAAAAGGTTCTGAAATCATATTACAGTGATACATTCTTAAACATTATTAGATTAGCACAATTCACAGAAGGCAAATTGTGATACCAACCTAGGTGCTCATCAAAAGATGAATGAATTACAAAGTTATGGTATTTAGACACAGTGAAATTCTTCTCAACAATAATGAAGAATAGAATTATGTCATTTGCAGAAAAATGGATGGATAGGGAAAATATTATTTTAAGTTAGATTAGTCAGTAACTGAATGGTTATATGCCTTTGTACATTTGCAGAAGCTGGGAAGTAATTTGAATGTGAGAGAAAATTTAGATAATGGAAAATAAATCTTAGTGGAGCAAAGGAGTTTGTGGAGGGAAGTGTAGTAGGGAGAAGGGAGGATTAATAAAGGGAACACTTCCTTTGATGTTAGATGTTATGCACATATGTGAGAGTACCAATATCATTCTCAATATTACATATTGAGAAGGAGAAGGCGTGAAGAGGGAGCTGGGAGGAAGCTTACCACTCTGAACTACATTATGACATGAAACTAGAATGCACCGATAAAAATATGTTAAAAGTCAGGCATGGTGGCCCACACTTGTTAATCCCAGCATTCAGGAGGTGGAGACCAGAGGATCATGGTTCATGGACAGCCTCAGCTATTTAGCAAGGTTCTTTGAAACTCAGTGAGATCCTGTTTCAAAAATAAAAATGACTAAAAAATAGGGCTGGTGATGTGGCTCAAAGATAAAATGCCACTGGGTTCCATACCCAGTACTGTATAAAAAAATGTGTAAAATGTTTAATCCTCAGAGGAAACATCAGAAGTTTCATCATTGTTTGGAATATGCTCCTCAAAGGGGAGGAAGAGCAGAAAAATAGGACCCTAGTTTAGATAGTTTAATTCTGCTTCTTTATTCTTAATTATTTCTAATTATAATACTTAAAAGTCCTCAGTTGAAAAACTGGGTATGATGTTGCCAACCTGTAATTCCAGCATTTAGGAGGATGAAACAGGACGGTTACAAGTTCAAGGCCAGTTTTAGCAACTTAATGAGACCCTCATCAACTTTGAGAGATTGTTTCAAAATGCAGTCAGTCAATCAACCAGGCTGAGGTATAACTCAGTGGTAGAATTCCTCTGGGTTTGATCCCCAGTACCACACACACACACACACACACACACACAGTCCTTGGTTGAAAGTAATTGGTTTTGTCTTTGTGAACCCTCATTGGTTTGCTTAACTGGAAAACATCACTACTATGGTTTGGGTGAGGAAGATCACCTATAAGCTTTTGTGTTATAAACATAGTCACCAGGACAGAAAACTTGAAAAGCAGGGTATTTAGGCAGTTATTGGAACAGAGGGCTCTGAATTCATTTGAATAGACTATTGGGAGCAGAACCTAGTTGGAAGAAGTAGGTCACTGAAGTAATAGCTTGAAGAGTTTGTTTTGTCTCTAGTCTTTGATTTTCTTCTTTTCTACATTTCTCCTCCTCCTCCTCCTCCTCCTCCTCCTCCTCCTCCTCCTCCTCCTCCTCCTCCTCCTCCTCCTCCTGCTTCTGCTTCTATTCCAGACCTCTCTGACATAATGTTCTGCTTCATTTCAGGCTCAGAGAAATGGAATAAGCAGTTATCTAACATAGATTGAGAACTCTAAAATCATAAACCCAAATGAACTTTTCCTTCGCTACATTATTCTTGTCAAGTATTTTGATCACAGTATGACAATTATAAGGCAAGACATGGTCCTTTTTGATTTTATGTCTGGAATCTTCTTCCTTTTGTTCACAGAAACAAGTTTAAATTTGTGGAATTATACTATCAAAATTACAATAATTCCCTGACATGTCCAGTGGCTGATTGAAATTATTTTCTTTCCACACCATATGTATTCAGAATATATATGTATATATTATCTTTATATATACATATATACATATATATGTGTGTGTGTGTGTGTGTTCTGAATGCATATATATATATATATATATATATATATATAGAGAGAGAGAGAGAGAGAGAGAGAGAGAGGGAGAGGGAGAGGGAGAGAGAGAGCTTCCATAATAAAATGATCTGTGTAATACTGAATCACAAAAATATATTCCATTCTAATAAAAAATAAAGAATCTACAGTTAAAGATGCATATAAATATAGCTTTCTACCAGGTTTGGTGGCTCACATTTGTTATCCTAGTACTTGTGAGACTAAGACAGGAAAAACACAGGTTCAAACCAGCCTTATCAATTTAGTATAGCTCTCAGGAAATTATTAAGACTCTCTTTCCAAATGAAAAGAAAAAAGTGAGGCTGAAGGTGCTGAAGGTGTATCTTGAAAGTAGAATTCTTCTGGGTTCAGTACAACTGAAAAAAAAGGAAAAAAAAAACAACACCCACGGCAAACAATAACATCATCACAACAGAAGTTATAGCTATAAAATAAATCTGGAAGTAAAAATTATATAATTGTTCATCTGAACAAACAGACTCTAGTTTTTAATCACACTATACTTTCAAGCATTGTTTATAAATGGTTATTCAGTGATAAATTTGATTGGTATTTACATTTTGTTTTGCCAAAAATTAAGATTTATATTTTATTTTGACTAACTTTGATTTCACTGGAGCTTAAAATTTGGCAACAATGGTAAGGATGTGTGTCTTATTTTCTCATAAATATTAATATGGTCCAAAAGACACAGAAAGAAAGAAAATATATTCTGGAAAGCTTACCTTTTAAATTCTAATGAGTTATTAATTAGTTCATCAGTTTAAAATTTTGAAATTTGACTTAATATCAAGAAAAAAGGTAATACTTGGAGCATAAATTATAAATCATTATAAATTCTTCCTTCACTATTATTAAAGATGAGCATGAAGAAAAGATGAGACAAGTGATGACATTTTTTCATAAGTCTCAAAAAATTTATCATTTGAATCATTTTGGTGATTAGCACAATATACCCAGAAAAAACATTTAGCATAGGCTATTTTTTTATTTTTTTTATTTCATCCATGTTAAAAACTGAACACTACATTTTGTTCACCTTAAGATCTATGTTCTCACTTTTTAGAAAGATTTCTTTCCCTAGTTTATTAGCCAGTAAAGTCTTATAAAACAGCATGCTTTCATTCACAGCATATTCCAAAATATATCTTGCAAACGCCAACAACCGAGCAGAACCTGAGACATCTGTGGATCCATCCACTTACAGTGCAAAGTAATCACTTTTCATACTCTTTAAAAACAGCTGTTCACAGGCATTAATTGCCATGTCACTTACATGCTTCAGAACAGCAGCATTTGACAATGGTGCACATGTTAATTTGTTTACCACATCTGGTTCTTTCTCAGTGAATACCATTCATGGCAGATGGTAATGGATGAGTTGTTGCAATTATGCAGTTGAAGAAGACTCTCAGTTGAGATGGTAGAGGATACATTTAAGTAACTAAAGTTATACATTACCACCTACATGCAAATTTCTTTAATTTTCTGGCTAACATGTTCTTCAGTGTATTGTATTTTTAGAAATGTGCATGTTGGTTCTGTGCTGACAAAATAATTTTAAATACTTAATGCTTTTAGATATCAGATCTTCAAAATATATGCCATGCCTATCCTAAATGAGATAGATATATTGGTATTTATTATTTCCAAAAGATCAAAGAGCATCAATGCTCTCCCATAGATAAGAGTCATTAAGCATTGCTTTCATTTCATATTTTTTGTTCATGCTAGATTTTTTAGTTTACACACACACACACACACACACACACACACACACACAAGCATGCACACAGATTCATATCCACTCTAAATTTTTTATTAGCCTGGGAGGAGAAATTTACATAGTATTTTCATAAACTATTTTGTCTGGTGAAATATTTATAGAATTAATATAAATTTCTATTTGCTTCTATACCCTGGCCTTGATGTTACTTAAATTTTACAATTTAAAGTACTTTTATTGGTACATTATAATTATGCATCATAGTGAGGTCAGACAGGAGCACACATACGCACAGTACTTGTGCTTCCCTCGGAATCTCACCCACTCCCTTCTCCTCTCCTTATATGTTAATTGAGATTGGTATTGATAATATTGTATATGTACATAGAACTTTTAAAAGATATTTTATATTCCCCCTGCTTTATCTTTAATAAACTACATTTCCTTCTCAGTTAAAATAATTTTTAGCTAGAAGGTCCCTTGATGGTCCATGTTTTAAGGGCTTAGTACCCAGCTTGGTGCTACTGGGAAGTGATGCAAATGTTAAGAAGTGTAACACAGAGTAATGGATTTTGATCACTGAGTGTGTTTCTTTGAAGGAGACATTGGGACCTCAGCTCCCCCTTTTTCTATTTTTTCACATCCCAGCTATGAGGTAAAAAGTAATTCTGTACCACATATTCAGAGCCTTGATGTGCTACCTCACCACAGGTTCAAAGGCAACAGTGACAATATGCCATAAACTAAAATTTCCAAAGCCAAAAGCCAAAATTAACCTTTTCTCTTTAAAAGTTAGTTACCTCAGGTATACCTTTTTTAAGTAAAAGAAAGCTAATATAGCGGTCTTCTCTGTATCTTACTACATGAAGTTGATGAAGAATTTGTAGGTATTTTCTAATTACTCTTTTTATCCAGCTTTTTAAGTACTATTACATCGATGTAAGTTGTCTTGTGATTACATGAATAGGAGCTTTTGAGCTCAGGTATATAACTAAAATGTATACTATTTAAAATTCCTTATACTTGCTTAGGTTATTCAACTGAGATCCTCTTTCCAATAATTTCTTATGCTGTCATGGGGAAAATAAGACTATTTAAAAATGTTGGAATATTGGGGGATTAATACAGTACAGTCATTCTTTATGGTGGTCTATCACAGTGGCTTGTTCCTTTTATTGTCATTAAATGTTTTGTTAGACTCATAAAAATTTTTTCAAAGATTATCCTTTATGTTACATTTACATTCAAGTAATGAAATATAACAAGTTCAAATTAATCTTGAAGTTGATCTGACTGATCTTTAGGGTGAGCTGAATTTATCCACTTTTTTTTTTTTTTTTTGGTGGTACTAGGGTTTCTGGAAACCCTTCTATCTCTGGACTACACTCCCAGATACCAATATTTTATATTTTTATTTGGAAACAGGGTCTCTTAAACCAGCGAGGCCGGCTTCGAACCTGAGCTATCCTCCTTCCCAAGCGCGGGGATTACAAGCGTGCACCACCACGCCCAACCTTTTTGTTGTTTTTCTTGTTGTTGCTCAGAATTGAATCCAGGAACACTCTACATCTGAGCTACATCACCAGCTCAACTCTTTTTTTTTTTTTAAACAATGTCTTGCTAAGCTGTCAAAAGTCTTGCCAAATTGCTGAGACTTGTCTTAAATGTGTCTCCCTCCTGTCTCAGCCTCCCAGGTACTGGGATTATAGGAATGTATCACTGCAACCAGATCTTATTCCACTTTTTGTATATGAGAACAACTCATACAACCAGAAGGGTCATTTTGTGAGTCATCAAATTGAAGCTCCTACTCTGCTCCAATCTATAAGCTGAGCCTGGTGAGCACAGTCCCTGTGCTCATTGTCCTCACATCTCTCCCTACTATCCCACCAGCTGTCTATAATCAGCCTTAATTCTTGGAGAAAGCTACCTGTCAATCCAACCAATATTGCTCCCAGTGGGTCTTAATAAAATGCTATTTAATGAAGGTTTGTAATATAAAATGATAACTGTAGAAGTCCACAGCTAGTCCGTTGTCAAAACACATATCAAATTTTTTTCCCTTACTCCTTCATTCTTTTATAGTTAAGAAAAAAGAATTGAAGTTGATTTGAAACCTAGTGATCAGAATTTTTCTTCTAACATCAGGACTTGTTTTTCATATTTTTCTTGAGGCAACAATTTTATGAGAATTTTGAAGCATATTGGTTACTCTGGGATTCCATTCAAACATCACCACTCAGTTTAAAAAATATTAATGTTAGCCATATATGTTAAGTATAAACAGAAGCAATGAGCAAAATAGGAAATTGTTTATTTTCTCCAGTATGGTGAGAACTTATATTTCTATAGTCAAAAAATGAGACATTATTTAACAAGCTCAAGCATATCCCTAATTTCTCTCCTGTTAAATCATAATGTTAAAACAAGAGAAAATGTATCAACTGCCATAGAAAAACTAAACAAGCCATTCTCAAAGATTTTCTGAAATGCATTAACAAATTTAATGTAATGGATTTAATTTTGTTTCTCCAAATAAAGGCCTAATACTCATAAACCTAGAATATGACCATATATGGAGCTGCAGATTGTACAGTGAGGCAAATTAATTTAAGATGAAGACTGTATCTAACATAATAGGTTATGTATGTTATAACAGGATATTAGTGTATAGATACACCCAGACATTAGTCCATGTGAAGATACAGGAAAAGAGAGTGTAGTGGATCATACCTGTATTCCCGGGATTTGGAGGCTGAGACAAGAGGATCACAAGCCAGCTCATGGTAATTTAGCAAGAGCCTGTTTCAAAATAAACTATAAAATAGTGCTAGGGGTATAGCTCAGGTATAATGTCTCTGTGTTCAGGCCCCAGTAACTAACACACAGACACAGACAGACACAGACAGACACAGATACACACACACACACACACACACACACACACACACACACACACCCATGCATGCATCTGGAAGAGAAGAAACTAAGTCTGCTGATCTTGGCATTCTAGCCTGCAGTTATGAGACAATACATTTCTGTTAAAGCTACACAGTCTGTGGTAGTTTGCTATAGCACTCTTTGCAAATATAGAATTCAGTGTGACATTAAAAGTAGTTGAAAGATTATGAGGAACAGAGCTATATAACTGGGCAAAGAGAACCAATATAATGAATTTACTAATAGAGACTAAGCTAATTAATGATCTATGTGATATAAAATATAATAGTTGGGTTTATCTTTTTATAGTTTAGAAATAAACTATTTTTACTTTGTAAAATTAATTTACATTACTTGAAATGTGCATTTCTATTACCATTATTTTTGCTAAGTTAACTTCTAACCCAACAAAGTTGTAAATTTACAATAAAGTCAATAAAAACTTCACAATCCTATATAATCAGATATTTCCTTGAGAACAAATAAGACTCATAATTTCCCTAAAAGAATGTAAAATAATGTATTTTGCCCATTCCCAAGTGTTATGCTTATCTTTTATCTCATGCATATAACTATATGACCAAATAATTCTCACAAATATATACTTACTAAAAATACTTATCTGCATTCAGTAATACTTGTGAATATAGTTTGCCTAATATATCTAAATTCATGTAATTAGTTTAAGAGATTCTTTTGGGTTATAAATAGATCTCACTTCTCACTACCTTGACTAGACTAGAGGTTTCTGCTATTAGCTATCAGGGAATGATCAGAGGCTTTGCCCAGATGCATTGTACAGTTATAATTCCAAATATAAAAGTCATTAGATATTTTCAAATAATGAGGATTCTATACTCCTCTAAAATTGATGAAGCCATTTATATAAATAAATCTATTTTGAATATTATTATTTTTTAAATAATTAAACTTTTTGTGTGTTGATATTAAAATTTCAAGAAGAATTAAGGTCACAAGAGGTAGAAAGTAGGTGAAAAAGGTGTATTGTAAAATAAATATAAAAAGAATTTGGAAAAAGAGAGTATGAGATAATAATCACACTTTATTTGTAATAAATGATTTAAGAAAACCAGCACAGCACTTGAGGCACTTATCCCACAGTTTTATTTTATGCACAATGCATTTTATGTACCTTTATTATCACATTATAACTATATACCAGAGTAATGTTCAAAGTGATAAAATCATATATCCACATAGCACTTGGGTTTCTTTTTTTTTTTATATTGGGGATGGAACCCAGGGTCATTCGATTCTGAGCTACATCCCCTGCCCTATTTCATTATTCTTCATTTTGAAACAGGGTCTCACTGAGTTGCAGAGGGCCTCACTAAGTAGCTGAGGCTGTCCTCTAACTGCGATCCTCTGGTCTCAGGCTCCTGAATGCTGTGATTATGAGCATGAATCACCATGCCCAGCTAGCACTTGTTATTCTTCCGGGATCTCATCCTGCTCCTCTCTCTCTACATATTAGTGAGATTTATAGTGATACCTTTATGTACAGAAATACTATTATTTTAACAGTTTTCTTCATCAAATCTCCTTTTTCACATCACCATCTCTCTATGTCAGTACTCTAGTCTCCTTCCACTGTTTTGCTGGTCTCTCTCCTCATTTATAAATTTATTTTATTTCCTAAGAAAACATATGACTCTTGACTTTCTAAGACTAGATGGTTGCATTTAGAATAATACTCTCTAGTTCCATTCATTTTCCTGCAAATGACATGATTTTGTTCTTTATGACTGAGTAAAATTTCATTCTTTGTATATCTAGAATATGTAAAGAACTTCAAAAAATTAACACTAAAATAAACAAATCAATAAAAATGAATCACTGATTAGATATTTTTCAAAATAAAAAAATGCATGGCCAATAAATATAAGAAAAAATGTTGAACAAAATTAGCAATAAAATGCAAATCAAAATTACAATGAGATTATATCTTATACCAGATCAATTGGCAATAATCAAGAATAAAAACAATAATAAATACTGGTGAAAGAAAATAGAAATTTTTATATACTGTTGATGGGATTGTAAATTAGTACAATCACTATGAAGATCATTGTAAGGTTTTTTAAAACACTAGTAATAGAATCATCATATGCCTCAGGCATAGCACATAGCACCCCTTGGAATCTTTCTAAAAGATTTAAAGTCAGAAAACAATAGTGGTATATGAAGACATCCATGTTCATGGCAGCAAAACTTACAAAACCCAAATTATAGAATTAACCTAGGTATCTGCCAACAGATAAATGGATAAAGAAAATATGGTATGAGGAATTAAAGTTGAGAGAATAGAGGAAAAGCATGTTTTGGTTGCTCAGAGCCTCTGAATTCAACTACTTAGAAGTCTACATCTTGGCAATATAAGCAAAACAGAACTGAACAGAAGAAAGTTTCAAATGTGGTTGAATTGAACACAGCACAGAGAGCAGGGGACTGAAAATTGTTCTATATGTCTCATCTGGTGAGCAGAAAGCATAAATGGGTGCCATCTTGGTGAGCCTACACATAAACTAGCAACTGCTAGAAACTAGTAGCTCTCAGAGAATCCCAGCAAAGAAAAAAAACAGAATCTTGTCAGGCCAGGAATTACAGAAAACCTTTATTAAAAGCAATTTCATAATTCTGTCCTTGCTGAAATACATGAATACCTGTCTATGACTCCCAGACCATGCAGCCCAAATGCCCAGTGAACTCCTGCTGTAGCTGTACTTTAAGTGAGGACCAACAGAACATTCCTGAAGTGAACCAAATAGATAAAACCCACCTCATCAAGACCATTGTGAATCCATTGACCAAACAGTCAAACCACCCAGTGAACTCCTGTGACTACACCTAAACTCCTCCCTTGCTACAGGGATGTGAGTTGCTAGTAGCACTTGTCAAGACTGTGAGTTTACAAAGCATCTCAGCAAGAGCCTGCATGGCTACAGGGACATGCATGGCAATAAACAGACCCAAGAGGTTTGTGAGTTGGCAAATTGTACCTACAGAGGTGAGGGCGAGGCAACAGTTTGATACAGCAAAACCATGAATTAACAGACAGTCATTACGGGCACTAGGTGAATGGGATATAAAGTGTGCTGCACCCCTGCAGGGTCTCCTGAAAGTACCAAAGTACTGCTAGCAGTGGTGTCTGTGGGTTGAACTAACTCATACAACCCTATTTCGTCTCTGAATGCTATACATTTGGGCCTGATGATGTTTGGGCACAAAACCCACTAGGGTCAGAAGCTAATAAAGTCTCACATGATTGTAGGTGCCCAGAGCAGCAGTGATGTTTCTGGACCTAAACAACTGAATCATCTAAGCTCCAGGAACAGAACAATAAAATTTCTTCTTGCCCGAACTTGGATGCTAAAAACAGAAAGGCCAAGGGTCAGCAGAGATTCACTTTCCTAGAGGCTGGAAATGCAATACTGTTTCTGCCAGCTGAGTGGGCTTAGCAAGCATATATGCCAGTGACTGATATTATTCCATAAGATCCCAACTAGCATATGGGCAGTGGTGTTCCTAGACCATCAAAGCTCAGCCAGCTAGAACACAAGCTCAAAACTTAGTAATCTCTGGCCCTGCTGAGCTGTGCCCAGTGACCACAGAGGCCATAGGTAAGTGCTCTGGATTGTTTCATGAGGTCACAAAACAAAATCAAGTTTGATTGTATGAGACAGATTTGTTGAGTCAGTTATTTACAACTAGAATAGGTTGTATGATAAAGAGATAACAAAAAGACATAGAATTCTCACACAAAGAGGAAAATGATGCTTCTAAAAGAATATAAATACAAACCCAAGAATTCTGAAAACATGAGAATGAAGATCAATTATGAAACAATAGACTTCCTCAACTCAACAATGAGATAACCAATACTGAACTGCAGAAAAATGCCAGATGAATTCAGAATTTTGATGTTCAATTTGATCAGTGACCTCAGAAATAAAATCAGAGAAAGTATACCAGAAATGAAAGAGCATAAAAATAGAGAAACTGAGGTCCTAACAAGATTCAGAAAGAGGATTTGACCAAAATAAAGAGAATAAATGAATTAAAAACCTCAATAGAAAACACCTCTGGAATACTAGATCACATGGAAAATATATTCATTTTTAGAAGATAGCATATTAAAAACTGACTACATAATAAATAATATTGAGAAGACAATATGACCAGAAGATCCAAGATAGGAGATAAAATGAAATGATATAACATATATAATTGGCATTAAAGAAGGTCTGGAAGCATAAACCAAGGTCACTGATAACTTCTTTAGAGAAATAATATCAGAGAATTTCCCCCAAATAATGAAAGAGTTGGACATCTACACATAGGAGACAATACCAACAAAACAAAACCCAAAGAGAATTTCTTCCTGCCACTTAATAATCAAAATGACTAACATAGAAATCAAGGAAAGAATCTTAAATCAATCCAGAATGAAAGAAAATCTGATATTGAGGGGCAAAAAAATAAAAAATTACTCTGGACTAATCAACTCAAGTCATGAAAGCCAGGAGGGACTGGTATGATGTACATCAAACCCTGAAAGAAAACAACTTCAAACAAAGACTACTATACCTAGTAAAGGTATCATTCAAAATTTACAAAGATAGCCTCTTCAACAAAAGGTGTTGGAAAAAATGGATAACAATATGCAGAAAAGTGGAATTAAACTCCACTTTCTAACACTGCACCAGAGTCAATTCAAGATGTATCAAAGATTAAAAATTCAGACCAGAGGCCTTGCAGCTCCTTGAAAAAGACATAGGTCCAACACTTCAACACATAGGCACAGGTAAAAACTTTCTCAACAAGATCCCAAAGGCACAAGAAATTAAAAGGAGTATTAATACATGGCATTGCATAAAACTGAAGAGCTTCTCTACAGCAAAGAAAACTATTAAGAACCTCTATCGTCCCCTAAGACTCCGACCCGCAGGGACTTAGAGAATGACACAGACACCTCTTCAGCTGAAATATGAATTCTTCTTTAATGGATCCTTAATTCTTCTTCTATGTCTCAATATGTCTCACAATGCGTACAGCAAGCACAATATATATCAGCATCATAATCCCTCCCTCTATTCCCTACCAACCCCAAGCTTCCCACAGCTAGGGCATGCACATTTCTGACTCTCTCATAGGCAGGCTGGTGGTAGCACGAGGCGCTGCGTCACTGATCATTCTGCAGGCACGTAACATGGCACACTGCGCATGCTCAAGGAGACGTCCATCTTGTGAGTCTCATGACTTGGCTGCAAGCCTGGGCGCCATCATGAGTCCACGCTGGCAACAAGCCTGGGTGCCATCTCGGTCCAGCCGAGTGGGCCCCGACAAACCTCCACAGAGAACTGACAAAATGAAAGAAAAATTTTGCCAGCTATTCCTCTGATAGGAAACTAATATCTAGAATATACAGACAATTCAGAAAACGCAGCACTAAGAAAAAAATTCAATAAAAATGGGCAAGTAAACTAAACAAAAACTTCACAAAAAAGAAATTTAAATGGCCAATAAATGTATGGAAAATGTTCAATATCATTAGCAATCAGAGAGATACAAATCAAAACTACCGTGAGACTTCACTTAACTCTAGATAAAATGGCAATCATTAAAAACACAAACAAAAACATATGCTAGTAAGGATGTGGAGAATTGTGAACTTTAATACATTGTTGGTGGGATTACAAAGTAGTGCAATAACTTTGAAAACAGTATGGAGGATCCTCAGAAGAATGATAATGAACCTACCATATGATCCAGCAATAATACTTCTGGGTATCTACCTAAAAGAATAAAAAACATACTACCAAACTAATGCATGCACATTTATGTTCATAGCCACACAATTCACATTTACCAAACTATAGAATGAGCCAAGATGTCCATCAACAGATGAATGGATTATAAAACTATGGATATGTACACAATTGAATTTTACTCAGCCATAAAGAGGAACAAAATTATAACCTTTACAGAAAAATGGATGAAACTGAAGATCATTATGCTAAGTCAGATTATGCAGTTACCAAAAATAAAAAATCAGATGATCTTCCTAATATGCAGAATCTAGGGAGAAAAAGAGTCATAGGAGGAACTCTAGATGAAGAAGAAGAAACCATAGATTAGCAAATAAGGTGATCTAACTGAAAAGGATGGGAGGGAACGAGCAAGATTCCCTAATGTACATGATGTACATTCACAAACATATCGAAATCAATTGATAAGTCAAACATAGGAGGAGGGAGCCAGGAGAAAAAGGAGTGAAAATTAAGGAAGGACTAAATGAGTGATGTGTGCATGTATGACTCTACCATTTTCTACTTCATAAGGTGTATGAAAACAATGCACCAATTAAAAAAAACCTGACAATAAAATAAAAATCTTTTAATACAGGCAGAAACTTTTAACTACCAAACCAACACTAGAAATAAAACACACAAAGAAGAAAAAGAAAGAAAGAAATGCTCAAAACAGAAGATGAATTTTACCTAATGGTCAATTAAGCAAAAGAGAAATAATACTATATCAAACAGAAAATATTGTTCAGCAGGAGAAAAAACAATCTCTCAATAATAACATTAGATATTAAAAGCTTAAGTTCCTTAATTAGAAGTCATAGATTGAAAATATTCATTAAATATCAGAATTCAACAATATGCTGCTTTCAAGACACAACCCTTACAGGCAAAAGTATACTTAGGCTAAAGATGATAGAAAGGAAAGGATATACCATATAAATGGTGACCAAAAACAAGCAGGGAAAGCAGTGCTCATATTCAACAAACTTATCATGGGTCACTTCTTAGGAATAAAAACAATACAATATGAAGATATAAAGATAGTAAACATAAATATTGGCACTTTTATAAACAAACTCTTTTGGACTTTGAAGTTTCAAATAAATCAAAATACAAAAATACTTGGAAATTACAATGTACTCCTTAATGCACTAAAGAGCATTATAAATCAAATAGACCTAATAGGGATATATAAAACATATTCCAACCAACAACAACTGAATACACATTCTTTTTAGCTTCTTATGGTACCTTCTTCAAAGATACCATTCTGGGCCACAAAGCGAGTATCAACAAATTAAAATTAAAATGTAACATAATTTCTTTTATATTTTCAAATCATAGTGCAATGAAAGTAACAATAAAAAATGGGAAGACTAAAAAATAATATAAATGCATTTTTCAAGCTGTGATCTTTAGAGTCAATATAATCTTTACCAGAATACGAATGTAATTCCCTCAAACCTGGGAAAAAATTCCTAAATCTCAAATGGAAAAACAAAAGAACAAGAATAGCCAAATTAATTCTAAATAATAAGAATCATGCAGGAGGCATCACAATTTCTGCCTTTGAATTATACTACAGAGTGATGGTAATAAAAACAATGATACTGGCATAAAAATGGACACATAAAGCAATGGAACAAAACAGAAAATACAGAAATAAATACACACAAATAGCCAGCTAATTTTTTTTTTCAAAGATGCCAAACGTATGTTGGAGAAAAGACAGTCTTCTAAACAAATGCTGTTGAGAAACTAATCTATTTTTAGAAAAATAAAATTAAATCTTACGTCTCATTCTGAACAAAGTGAAATTGAGATAGTTCAAACAACAAGAAATTAGACCAGAGACTGTGAAGTTACTAGAGGAGGGCATAATTCCAACACTCTAACATATAGGGACGGATAAAAACTTCTACAATAAGGCCCCCAAAACTTAGAAAATCAAAGCAAGAATTAATAAAAGTGGTGTCATTAAAGTAAAAACTTTCTGCTTATCAAGGGAAACCACCAACAATTTAAAGAGAGAGCCTATAGACTGGAAGATCTTTTCCATCTATCCCTCTGATAGAGTACTAATATAGAATATATAAGTACTTAATAAACTTAACACTAAAAAAGCTAAAAACTCAATAAAGAAATGGGCAATTGAAGTAAATAGACACTCCTCAAAAGAAGAAATACAAATAGCCAAAAAATACATTAAAAATGTTCCAATTAGTGAGATGCAAATCAAAACTACACTGCATTTTATCTTGACCCAATCAGAATGACAATCATCAAGAAATCAAACAACAATAAATGCTGATAAAGATGGAGGGAAATAGGAATTAATCTACATTGTTGGTGGGATTGGAATTAGTACAGCTACTATTAAGATAAATATAGAGATTCCTCATAAAAATGGGAATGAATCTATCATGAAATCCAACTATTCCACTCTTGGGTATCTTTTCAAAGGGTCTGAAATAAAAATATTATAGTAATATATGCATAGCCATGCTTCTATCAGCACAATTCACAATAGCCACATTATCATACTAACTTAGGTGTCCATCAACAGATGAATGAGTTACAAAATGATGGGGTGTACACACAATAACATTTTATTCAGCAATAAAAACAAAATTATGTCACTTGCAAGGAAATGGGTGAATCTGGAGAACATTAAATTATGTGCAATTAGCCAGTTACAGAAAATGAAACGTTATGTTTTCTCTCATATGCAGAAGCTGGGGAGTAATCAGTATACCAGAGGGGATTCAGAAAATGGAGGAGAAACTCCAATGAAGGGAGAGGTGGTCTCCAGGAAGTGGAGGTGGATAGGAAGAATCAATGAAGAAATCACTTCCATTTACATCATGTACATATGTAAGAATACCAATGCTGATCTCAATATTCTGTATGGGGAAGGGATATTCTGTATAAGGAGGGAGTTGGAGGAAACCTTATGTCACTATCACTGTAAAGTATATTATGATGTGAGACTATAATGAACCAATAAAAGTAAAAAAGTAATTTTAAAAGAATATATTATGTGAGTCAATGTAATTTTATCATCACATAACAATGCTTAAATTTTTTTCCAAGTTACATCTGATAACTGGCTTAAAATGGAATTTTTCACAACAGAACCTTTCAAAAGATAATTATACCTAGGTAAACTTTAATGCGTCAGTATCATAGACTTTCTTTTTCTCTTTCCATAATCTTTTTTTGGTATTTTGCCCTAAGGTCTAATGTTAGGAACACAGAGAAAAAGCTAAATTCCTTAATATCTTTTTTTCTAAAGGTTATGTTATAGAGTTAGACCTTATTTGTTTTTCTTATTTTAAATTAAATTTTCTCAACAAATTGACATTTTGCTTAAGAAACACCAGTGTCCAGTATGAATGCCAAAGGAAACTGGCAATTTGACTTGGCAATGATCCCTGAATGACAGTAATGATTATGGGGGGAGATTTGGAACATGAACTTTTCAGAGTGCTTTTAAATGACATTGTTATTTAAAGTGATGATCCATTAGTAATTAAAAAAATGATTTTCTTGTTTCACCAAGAGAAGATTAAGCTGTGCTTTTCATTACACGTTTCCTTCAAAGCACTGGAATTATCTTCTTTGTTTAGTCAGTGCCCAGCTGTTGCCCTTCCCAGTCCCATGAACTCAGATTCGCAGCTGTGCTGGCTGCTTTAGATTTTAAAGTTGTAATTTTTTCTTAGTAGCCTTGGTGATTTGGATCCAGATTCAAGTGATCATTATCACAATCCATAACTGAAATCTATCAGTTTGCAAAAAAAAAAAAAAACCCAAACAAACAAAAAGTGTTTTGTTTTACTTTTAGTTTTCTCTTTTACTTTTTTGTGGGGTGTGGGGTAGGGGGTGTAGGCTATGCATTTCTTAGGATTGTTGGGATTACTTAAACCAGGTTCACAACATTTTAAATGAAAGAGAAGATATAACATCTTCAGTGAGCAAATGAAGCTGTTTTAAAATAATTCAATTCCTTTCCTCAACTAACATCAAGTAATTTTTCTCTTTTGATACTGAAACCCAGAAGTGTTTTACCTCTAAGCTATATAGCAGAACAGGGTTTTGCTAATTTAGAGTCTTGCTAAGTTGCTGATGCTGGTCTCTAACCTGTGATCCTCCTATATCAGCCTTCCAGGTAATGGGATTACAAGTATGTACCACCATGCTCAGCTTCAACTAATTTTGACAGTAATGAAGTCCACATATAAATTGATCATCATCATTCTGAAATCCAAAGTTCCAAAGCATATCTCTCTCTCTCTCTCTCTCTCTCTCTCTCTCTCTCTCTCTCTCTCTCTCTCTCTCTCTCTCACAGTTTCATCTCACTATCATTTTTTTACTTCACATCTTTCCTTTTTAGTTTCTATTTATATACAAATTTCTCATAATCTGCTCGACAAACATCTTATGTTCAGAATATTTACCCAACTTCTTCTAGAAATAATAACTTACTTATTATTATTTTTGTTTTGTTTTATAAATAATCTTCTTAGGACAAGGCCAACTAATTTTACAAATATACCTCACAGACCATAAAATTGATGTATTATATCACTTTGTGATTTTTTTACATGTGGGTGGTAATGGGGATTAAATGGGGGTATTCTACTTCTGAGCTACACTCCATTCTGATTTAATTTTTTTTTAGGGTGAGACAGGTCTCAATTATGTGTTGAGACTGGTCTCAATCATGTTATTCTCCTGTCTCAGCCTTTCAAGTACTAGGATTACAAGCATGTACCACAACACCTGGCTCAATTTGTGATATTTTAACCCTCTGAACTAAAATTAGTTTTGATTTAGTCATTAATTTTATAGATTATAGATTTCTATAACCATATTACACATATTAATTATATATCATTTCTAAAAGTTATATCTTTTCTCATTTTTGCACTCAAATTAAACAATTAGGAACTTTTAAATATAACTTCTAATCTGATCTGAACATTTGGACTTTATTGGGGGCCTACACACTCTTAAACTTTAAGACAAACTTTGGAATTCAAATAATAATTATAAAAATAGAAAAGCAAAAAATTATGAGGGCCCAATTCCTGGCTTACTCTATTTTTTGGTGAGTTCTCACTTGACATGGGAGTCAGAGGACTGATCTTGGATCTTTTATAAGGACACTAATCCCAGAAACCCTCATGACTACCTCCCAAATGCCCTAACATTCTCACATTGAGAGTTAGAAGTTCAACATGGGGGACAAAAATTCATACCATCACACTTTGAAAAGTTTACTTTAAATATCAGTGCTTATTTTGCATAATATTTCATATAAGAAACAAATTTAAAGAAAAATCTGTACTAAGGACTATGAGAATTATTTGACAATTCACTATGTATAACAAGTATATTCCTTAGAGTAAGAGTGAGATGTGGTAGGTCTGTGGCTCTAAAAAATACCATCTAGGTCGTCAGACAAAACTTCAACTCACCCACAGGCCTTCTGATATATTATAAACATTTAACAACAGTTTGATTTTTGAGAAATTACTTGAATCAAACACATACATTGTCAGTTGGTATTTATGAGGGATTACTTTCGGGACTCCTGCAGATACTCAAACTGGTGTATGCTCATGTTTCTTATGGAAAGTAATGTAGTATTTGCATAAACCGTGCAGATTTTCTGGTTACTTTAAATAACTTTTAGTTTACTTTAATATAATTTAAATGACATATAAATTATCATCACATTATGTTAGTTAGGAAATAAGGAAAATATCTCTACATGTTGGGTATAGACGTAATTTTTATTTTTTTAATCAGGGTCTATGTTGCCCAAGCTGACTTCAAAATCACAATCCTTCTGTCTCAGTCTTCTGATTAGTTTGATTTACAGATGTGGGCCATCACATCTGGCTTGGAATTTTGGTTTTAGTATTTTTTTCTTTGATTTAATTCATAGATGTATAATCTATAGAAAAGGAGGATCAAATGTGGAGAATCATTAGAAAACTGGGAATGGGGCCAGGCATGGGGGCCCATGCTTGTAATCCCAGCACTTGGGAGGCTGAGACAGGAGGATCGCACAGGTTTGAAGCCAGCCTCAGCTACTTGGTGAAGTTCTCAGCAACTTAGTGAGACTCTGTTTCCAAATAAAGTAAAAAAAAAAAGAAATACTTCTGGGTGTATAGCCCAGAGGTAAAAAAGCACCTGGGTTCCACCCTCAGTACCAGAAAAAAAAAAAAAAAAAAAAAAAGGGAAACGAAAAAGAAAACTGGGAATGTATTCACCATATGATCTGGCTATACCACCACTGGGTGTCTTTCCAAAGGGGTTTAAACGAGAGAATTACACTAATATATGCATAACCATGTTCATAACAGCACAATTCATAGTAGCCAAACTATGGATTCAACCTAGGTGTCTATCAAGAGCCAAATGGATTACAAAATTATGAGAAATACGAACAATAAAATTATACTCATCAATAAAGAAAAATAAAATTACATCATTTGCAAGAAAATGGAATGACCTGGAGAACATTATGATAAGTGAGATGAGCCACATCATAATATCAGAGTGAAGAGTCATATGTTTTCTTATTTGTGTAGTTTATGGACTAATTGGGATACAAGAGAGATTCCAGATGATGAGAAGAAACCTCAGAGGAGTAAGGGAGGAGATAAAAGGGTAGGAGTGGAGGAAGACTTATGTTCATTAATACAAATATTACCATTGACTATGTGTATACATGTGAATATATACCAACTTCAATCTGGGTACTCTCTATCAGGAGGGAGGAAAATGGGGAGGGGTCACCAAGAGCGTGTGCATCTATGTCATTATAAACATTATTTACATTATGATGTGAGACTATAATGCACAAATAAAAGCACAAAAAGTAAAGAAAGATCAATTATAAACATTATATTTATTATGCAGGTAATTTATATGAAGCCTAAATTTTTTAAATAGCCTCAGTTATATTAAATTATTTTCCTTTTTTAATGAAATATATACAAGGGTGTGTGTTAAGACATGCCTTTATTTTCAGTACTTGAGATGCAGAGACAGGAGGACTGAAGGTTCAAGGATCACCTCAGCAATATAGTGAGACTCTCAGCAGCCTTGTGAGACTGTTTCAAAATAAAAAAAATTAAAACAAGGCCAGATGTGTAGCTTGCAAGTAGAATATATATATAAATATATATATTATATATATTATATAATTGAAGGATAGTATGGATATAGCATGGTTAATCTGGACACTCATTTTTGGGAGTGGGTGAAAGGGAACGGCGGGGGTAAGAAAGTACACCAAGCAGAGTCTGAATGTATACCATTTTCAATATGTTCTACATATAAATAAAAAAGAATATATATATTTGTGTGTGTAGCTGGGATATATATATTTGTATATATATATAAACATGGGATATATATACATATATGCATATATATGTATGTATATATAGTTCATTTCTAGAGTGATAAGGGTGATTGATTTTTCTTTTTTACTAAGTAAGAACTCTGAGTGGAATGGGACCCTTCATAACTTCAGGTGTTTTTTTTCTTTTGGAGGTTCCAGAACAGTAATACTGATATACACACAGCACTTGGTGAGCTTCCCCAGCTCCCTGCCCACTCCTCCCTGTTTGTATATACTATTCTCACATATGTACAAAATATCAGTGGAAGTGTTTCTTTTATTAATTCTTCCTCTCCTCTCCCCCACTGATAACTGGACCAACTTCCTCACTTCAGTAGGGTTTCTCCGCCACTATTGAATGTCTTTCTTGTGCCCTGATTATAGTTTCTCATTATGACAGAAAAATTTGGTAATTCACTTTCTGAGACCAGCTAATTTCACTTAACAGAATATTTTCCAGCATTATTATTTTCTTGCAAATGATATAACTTTGTTCTGTAGAATTTCATTGTGTGTGTAGTCCATAATTTTGTAATCCATTCTTCTGTTGATGGATACTTAGTTTGGTTCCACAATTTGTCTTTTGTGCATAATGCTGCTACAAAAGTGGATATGCATGCAATACTATAATATTCCGATTTCATTTCTCTTGAAAGGATTTCTAGGGGTGGTATAGCTGGCTCATATAAAGTATCTATTTTCTGAAGAAAGTCCACACTTACCTCCATAGAAACTACTAATTTAAAATCTCACCATCACTGTGGAAGAGTTTCTATTTCTCTGTATCCTAACAAGAATTTATTATTTATTTTCTGACTTCTTGATGATTGGCATTCTGACTGGGGATATATAGAATCTCAGTGTAGTTTTGATTTGCATCTCTCTAATTTATAACTTTGTTGAACATTTTGCATGTATTTATTAATAATTTGTATTTCTTTTAGTTCAGTTGTGCTATTTGTAATTTTGAGTGTTAAGTTTTTAATGTTCTTTGTATAATCTAGATATTAGTTCTCTATTGCTGAATAGTTTGAAAAGATCTTCTATTCTGGAAACACTCTCTTTACTCTTTATGGTTTTCAGTAGAATTCCACTTAATAATCCTTGTTTTTTTATTATTTTGCCTTTGAGATCTTATTGAGAAAGTGTCTTCCTTTGTCTATATGTTGGGTGTTCTATTTATGTCCTCCTCCTCTAGCAATTTCAAAGTCTCTGGTGTAATTTCCAGGTCTGTGATTCATCTTGAATTCATGCTTGTGCAGGATGACAGGGATTTCATTTCATTTATCTACAAATGAATAACAAGTTCCTAATACCATTTGTAGAAAAGGATATCTTTCTTTAATATATGTTCTTGGCATCTTTGTCAAAAGTCAATTGGCTGTAGTGTGTGGATTTGTTTCTGTATCTTCTATGCTGTTTCTTTTATTACAGCTCTGTAGTAATGTGTGTGTGTGTGTGTGTGTGTGTGTGTGTGTGTGTGTGTGTGTGTGAGTGTGTGTGTGTATGTGTGTGTGTTACTGAGGATTGAATCCAGGGGTTCAATTTTACCTCTTAGCTACATCTCTAGCCCTATTTTTATTCTTTATTTTGAAACCGGATCTCACAAAGCGGTGAAGTGCCTCAAGAAGTAGCTGAGGCTGGCTGCAAACCTGTGACCCTTCTGACTCAGTCTCCCAAGTACTGGGATTATAAGTGTGCCCCACCATACCCATAGTCTGTAGTAAATTTTAAGTCAGATACTGTGATGCCTACTATTTGGCTTTTATTGCTGAGAATCGTTTTGGCTATTCTGGGTCTTTTTTCCCCATATGAAACTTAGAACTGATTTTTTGTTTTGGTCTGTGAAGAATAGTATTGGTATTTTGATAGTAATTGTGCTAACTCTTTAGATCACTTTTGATTGAATGGTCATTTGTATAATATTTATTTTGTCTATCCAACAGCATGGGAGATCTTTCCATCTTACACAATCTTATTCTATATGTTGCAAGCATAATAAGCAACCACAGTCTACCTACAGTGGAAGATTACCAGTATGGAGAGATCACTTTATATATCAAACAGAGACTGCTGAAAGTTTATGGTAGAAGCATAAATATTGACAAGATTTCTACATCTTAGTTTGTTCCACACTAAGTACAAGGAAATAGCAAACTACACCTGGAAGAAATGCAAGCCTGTGCCACATGGTAAGTAACTATAGCAAAACAAAACCACCAATCTCAGAAATGTCCTAATTAACTAAATGATATATTTTATTTATTTATTTATTTATTTATTTATTTATTTATGTATTTTTTGGTATAGGGTATTGAATTCACTAACATTATACCTCTGAGCTACACCTCCATTCTTATTTTGTTTTTGAAACAGGATCTCATTAAGTTGCCTAAAGCCTCACTATGTTGCTGAGGCTGACTTTGAACTTGGGATTCTCCTATTCAGTGTCCCAACTACTGGGGTCACAGGTGTGAGGTGTGTGTGCAGCACCACACCCAACCAAAGTATATTTAAAAGAAGGTATGTTACCAGGTAGAAAGAGGGGTGTTTCATGAAAATACAGGTTATAATTCATAAAGAAATTTTAGAAATCCTAATTCTGAATATATATTAAAGAAAGGAATTAAAAATGTATCATGCAATAAACAAAATCAATTATTAGAAAATCAGAATAATTGAATTATAAAAATAGACAAATCAGCCGAGCATGGTGGCACATGCTTGTAATCCTAGAACTTGGGATACTGAGACAGGAGGATCCAGGTTCAGCCTCAGCCCTTAGTGAGGCCCTCTGCAAATTAGTGAGACCCTGTTTCAAAATAAAGAATAAAAGCCAGGTGTGGTGGCACACACTTGTAATCCCTGTGCTTGGGAGGCAGAGACAGGAGGATCGCACAGGTTCGAAGCCAGCCACGTGCATTGGCTTAGGAGACTCTGTTTCCAAATTTAAAAAAAAAAATGTAAAAATAGGTCTGGGAGTGTAGCCCGGAGGTAGAAGGGCTTCCAGGAACCCCAGTACCACTAAATAAATAAATAAATAAATAAATAAATAAATAAATAAATAAAATGCTGGGCATGGTGGAGCATGCTTGTAATCCCAGCATTTGGGAGGCTGAGACAGGAAGATTGCGGTTCAAAGACAGCCTCAGGTATTACTTAATGAGGCCCTTTGCAACTCAGTGAGACCCTGTTTCAAAATAAAGAATTAAAAATCTAGGGCTGGGGCTGTTGCTTGGAGGTAGAATAACCCTGGGTTCCATCCTCAGTACAAAAAAGAAAGAAAGTAAGAAAGACAAAGAAAGAAAGAAAAAGAAAGAAAGGAAGGAAGGAAGGAAGGAGGGAGAGAGGGAGGGAGGGAAGATAAAAAGTAGGGCTGCGGGTGTCACTCGGAGGTAGAATGCTTCTGGGTTCCATCTCCATTAGCACACACACACACACACACACACACACACACACACACACACACACACATCAACAATCAGATTTGGTTGAATCGATACTCCACACAGATTAATTAATTAAAAAAGATGAAATTAATAAAAATATAGATAACTTTAACAGTGCTCTCAGAAACTATACTCTTGTATCCGTAGAACTTCAACTGACAGAAAACAAACACTATTCTCAAGTCCATATGTAACACTGGCCATGGTAAGCACAATTCTAAGACATTTAAGTGCACTAACAAACTTGAAAAGATGTAAGTCATCAAATGAGCCACCTAGCTTAAATTAACTAAGAATAATTTTATAAAATGCATGTGTTGAGGAAGAAAAAACAAAGAATATAGAAAATAACTTAAATGAAGATGAAATACAGTGTAGTAATGTTTGAAAAACTCAACTAAATCAGTGTCTTAATAAAAATTTGTAGTGTTAAATACTTGTATGAGATAAAGTTCTTTAAGCTTCCACTTTAAGAGCCTACACAAATAAGAGCAAATTATACCTAAATTGAGTAGAGGAAATAATATAAGAAAAATAGGAACAACAATCAATGCCACTAAAAATAAGAAACCAATAGAAAAAATAGAATACAAATTATGGTTATTTATAAAGATCAATAAAGTTGATAATATTTGGATAGAATTATCAAGGAAAGATAAGATAGAGATGAATAGCATTCATATTATTTGTATCAGAAAAAAGAACTTTACTACAAACTGTGCATATTTTTTAAAAGAAATAATAGACATTTCTTTAAAGTAATTAACTACCAATGACCACACATGTGAAATAACTTAAAGAGCCCTATCTATTAAGTATACTGAATTGGTCATTAAAATATTTCCCTCTCCTTTACCCCAATCCAATAACTATTATCAATTTCATTGCAATGGTCAAATGATCAATTAAACCAAATATAGGAAGAAATTATATTAAATATACAAAAATATATCTCTATTACTGACATAATTTAGATTTGTGATGTCTCTCAAAGGCCCATGTGTTAGGTCTCTTGCCAGTCTGTGGCACAATTGGAAACTATTAGGACATTTGAGAGATGACTTAACTTAGAGGAAGTTAGGTTATTGGAGGCATGCCCTTGAGTATATACTGAGAGCCAATCCCTTTCTAGCTCTCTTTGTTTTGCTTCTCAGCTACCATAGAGTGAGAATATATCCTCCATTATTCAGTTCTGCCATGTTGTACTTCATCACCATAGGATCAAAGCAATGGGGTCAACCAACTCTAAATTGAAGCCCCTAAAACCACTAACCCAAACAAACCTTTTCTCTTTATAAGTTGATTACCTCAAGTATTTCATCAGAGTAATGGTAATCTGACTAACAAAACTACATACTTATTAATTTCAAGGGGAAAAATAAAAACTTTATGGTTCTGACTGACTCCACTTTAATCAAGAGATTGGTAAAAGTTAACATTATCTGTTATAGGACAAATCTACATCATGTCATCTCAGCGTGACGCAACAAGAAGAAAGTAGCACTGTTGTGGGATTCCTGACAAAATTGAGTCACATTCTCCAAGATAATTTGTGTATTCTCTTGAGCATTATCAATGCTATGAATGACAAAGAAAACTGGAGAAATCAAAACCTCCACTCAAGACATCTGAAGTTAACTTTATTTTTTCTCCTCAAACAATTTCTGCCATCTGATTTTTTTTTAATTATAGGTAGTTGTGAGGCCAAAGCCACAGTTACTCAGAGGATCTGAGGGTTTAATTTTATTGACAGTCATTTTATCAGCATTCTGAGATTTTATATGAATTGCTAATATCACTCAAGTCCACCGACTACTTCTTAAAAGTTTTATTCAAGTATTTATTCAATTCAAATATCTTGCAATCCATCTGTTTAAAGTATGAAATCCAATGGGTTTTTGCATGTTTACAGAGTTGAACAGGCTTTATCACAAACAGTTTTAAAGCTTTTCCTCTAAAAATATAAAATAAATAAAATAAAATAAAATACAAACCAGAATCCATTCGCGGTTACTTTACACTCTTGCCTCACCTCTTCCTTTCTATGGGCAGCCATAATTTTCCTGCCTCTTTGTTTGTGTCTATTATGAACAATTAATATGTGTGAAATATGTGGTTCATTTGTACTGTTTTTTGTCATATAACATGAACTTTAATAATACTTATATTATATCACATATCAATAAATATTTTTTCCAGATATTATATTTTATGGCTATATATACCACAAATTTTTTATTCTTTCTTTTTTAGTGAGCATTTTGATATTTTAATTTTTTGCTAATATTGATGACATTACTATAAATATTCATGTACAACTTTTGTTGGACATAGGTTTTCATGTCTCTTGGATACAAATCTAGAATCAAAATTGTTCAGCCCTATAGTGACACATATGAAGGCCATATAGAAGGTCTCCAGTGTTTTGTTTTGTTTTGTTTTGTTTTGTTTTTTATGTGTGTGTGTGGTAATGGGGATGGAACCAGGGGTTTTTCTACCTCCAAGATATACTCCCAGACCAAATGTTATCTCTTATTTTGAAATTCATCATCTTGCTTTCTTAATGGCATCAATTTCCACTGACTCCTTTTTATTCCCAAACAAGGTTTGAATTTGAATCTGTATCATTTCTAAATGTTTTCTGAATAATTGTTTTCTGGATTTCCAAACCAAATTGTGTCTTCAATTTCTGGTCAGTCAAGCCAGGCGTGGTGGCGCACACTTGTAATCCCTGCACGTGGAAGGCTGAGATAGGAGGATTGCACAGGTTCGAAGCCAGCCTCAGCTACTTAGTGAGGCTCTTAGCAACTTAGTGAGACCCTGTTTCCAAATAAAATATAAAATAGGTCTGAGAGTATAACCCAGGGGTAGAAAATCTCTGGTTTCCACCCCTAGTACCAAAAAAAAAAATAAATAAATAAATTCTACTCAATCATTCAATCCATTATGTAGGTCTTGGCTGCCCTTTAAACTCAAAAATCAGATTGCTATTTCTTGCTCAAATCAATCTTGTGACTTCTCTTAGTACTTACTTAGAATGGATTTCACTTAAAAAAATGACATCAAGCAGCTTTAAATACCAACTTTAACCTGGGATTTTAGCATTATCACAGATACCAAAATTTACTAATCCTATGAACCGTAAACCTCCAGGACCCCAGCCCAATTTTAATTGTACAATTTCCTCATATACCTCTGCATTTTTGCTCACATGTCTGGAATATCTTTCTCTTCTTTCATTTGTACCTCCAAATCTCTACTGACCTTTTATACTGAATTTGAATAACAATTCATCTGGAAGGTCTTTCTTACATTCTATGCCTCTAGCCTCACTTTAATATTTGTTCTAGTCTTTCTTATGGAACTGTATGGGAAGGGATAAATATTATATTTAATAGAATTTCTGTTTCTTTTACTAGTTTTTGATTTAAATGTAATCCATGTCCAATGTGTGTTTCATATACCAGTAACAAGATTATTTATTGAAAATTTTAAAAACTTAAGAAAATAAAAATAAAAATAATTTGGAACTGGTGTGGTGATACATGCCTGTAATTTCAGTTCTTGTGATGTTGATATAGAAAGAGTCCAAATTTCAGTCAAGCCTCAGAAATTTAGTGAGGCCCTGAGCAATTTAGCAAGAACCAACTTTTATATTTTTAAATAAATAAATGAAAAGGGCTGGGGGGCACTTTGAAGATAGGATGCCAGTCAGTGTAATTCCTAGTACCAAGAAAAAAAAAAGAATAAGAAAAGAAGGGAATAAAAAACAAAATAAAAATCATTTAAAATTGATTTGTCACATGGAATAATTCCTTGCTTTACAAACAGGTGAATATAAAGTATATTGTCTTTTAAATTCTTTGAGGAAAATTATTATTATTATTATTATTATTATTATTATTATTATATTTGTTTTTGTTTTGGGATTGGATCCAGGAATATTGTACCTCTTAGCTATACTCCAGCCCTATTTTATATTATTTTGAAACAGGTTCTCACTAGGTTAGTACACACTGGTATCAAAACCGTGATCCTCCTGTCTCAGCCTTCCAAGTACTGGAGTAACAGGCATGCGTCATTGTGACCAGCTTCACTATCTTTAAGAATAGAATTTATTTGCTAAGTACTTTAAGGATATCTGAATCGGCACGGATGGTACCTCTATGTTATTACTTTTACGGTGATATTTGTAGAATCATGTTATCAGTTGACTTGATTCCACAAATAGGTTCTCTGCTTCTTATAGTAAGTTTTTCACAATTTGCAAAATGGCAAATACATTTTTCATCTTGTATATTTAAAGTCTCAGTTTTCTCATTAGTAAGGTGACTCTACTAGATTAAATATTTCATTTAATTGCTTGAATGTGTCAAATGTGAATATTTGCATAAGATTTGCCATCAGCATTCAAATTCCAGCCCCTCACTGATGAAAATAATCTTCAAATGTCCCAGCTCTCCCAAGATAGTGATGCTATCCCTTCCTGGAAATCTTTGCTGGACAGGATATACACATAAAATGTTTACAATGGCAAAAATGAGCCAATCATATATTTTTGGTCTCTAAATAATTTTTTATAATAATTTGCAAAATTTTACATGTGTTTAGTTAATTATTTTCAATTTCCTTGATTTCCCAATATCATCTCTTTTGAAATTTTCCCATAGAAAGTAAATGAAAAAAAGAAAAATTTGACTAGTCTGTAAAATTATTTTAGATTTGTTTTATTCACTGTAAGATATTTTTCATATTTCTTATTCACATAATTAAACTGTAATTGATTTTGTAAGCTAGAAAATTTTGTTTCTCTGCCTCAATATTTTTTAAGATCACTTTTTCTTTTCTTCCTATTGTTCTTCCTCATTATTCTCATCATTGTTATATCAATAATAGTAAAAAGAATATATCATAGCTAAATATCACTATTTTTGTTGTTTGCAACTAAGTGACATTATTAAGTGTCTTTTACCTATCAGAAATAATTTTAGTCATTTCTGCAACATTTTTCTGTCTAACCAAAATAATAATCTGTTGGAATAAATATACTTCAGTTTATTGAATTGTAAATCTGAGAGTCATAAAATTAAGTATGCTATCTAGAATTTTATTGATACAAGTAGAAAAAAACCTAGATTTGAGGTTAGAAATGTCTAACTTTAAACTACATTGTATATGTTACTTACATACTGACTAAATAAGTGTGTGCTCTTTTATATATCATGTAGATTGACGGCTTCCAGATGAACATTTTCCTATGTATCTGTGCAAATTATTTTAAGTGTCCAGTCTAAAATTATTAAGTTGGAATGTAAAGAAGACAAATAATTTGTTAAGCCAGAAATCAATCTGAGTCTTGGCTCTGTGACAGCACTCTAACCATCCTCTTATAATTTACTGAGTCTTTAAAGCTGAGTTTTAAGCCCTGTCAAAAAAGGAAACATCTTTACCTTGCATGTGTTTTGTAACAATGATTTTTTGGTATTGACATCTCAATATCAATAGTGGTCAAACCATACTTTAAGAAAGAATTGAAGAACCTAGTAGACTAAAAAGTTTTATTTAGGTTTTCAAACAGGTGTAAATTGAATGTTAATTTCTGTTAAAATTAAGATTAGCTTCCATGAGATTATTTTTGTGAGCTATTAATAAATCCAATACTTCCTAAGAAGTTAATTAGGACAGTTCTGTAACAGGATGGCATAGAAGGTGGTGGCAAATAATTAATGACTTGCATCTAATAATGAGGCAGTTGAAGGTTGACTTGCAGCTGCACACAACTGTGTATACTGTGTCCCCTGGAGGACATGTCTTCTCAGTGAGCATCAGGCATGGGGTCAGTCTGCTGGGAAACTCTTTTGCAAGCATGAAAATAAGGAAACTAATGCTTACTATTATTTCTAGTTATTCTCAACATGTTATTTTATTTGAAGCAGAAAACCCGATTATAGACAGCCCCATTTGGAGAGTGGCATTGTGGGTGGCACGGGCGACCACTGCGGTCACACTGCAGTCAGCCCACTTCTCACTCCTGCCTCTGTATGACATGGCAGACAGTTTAGCTACCTCATTAGTCCCAACCCTCTTTGCTTGTAGAGAGGAGGGTGGGCTTTTTCAATTATGAGTCAAAATTTGTCTACTGCTTTCCGTCTTTCAGAAATTTGCTAACATTTTTTATCTGTGCTTGTCTGTTTGTAGACGCTCTAAGTGTAATTCTAATGTGCAGTGATGTGCCAATTTGGGTTCTAGGAATCGCCCTTGGTTTTCTAACATTCCCCTCACCCCTTAATTCAACCTCTTTTCCAACCTTGTAAATTTCACTGACAGCTGAGTCACTCATCTCAGTGAAGCAGAAAAGTGAAAACAGAGTCAGTGTTTTGGAACAACTGACACATTGTACATGTATTTCATTTAGTTTAAGATCCAAAATATCCGAGTCTCTTAAGCATGCCAATAACAGAAATATATCTTCTAGGCCTTTCAGTCTTTCAAGAGATAAAACCTTTGATTATGCACCTATTTTTTTCTGCCTGACATCCTATTTTTCAAAGAGGTCATTTTATGTAACTCTATGTTCCTGATTAGAAGGCTAAAACAAAGGCAATAATGAAAATAACCAAGGAAAATACTTAAAGCACAATAGAAGGAAGAACTTGACACTCCTGAATAAGCAATTTTCTATGAAAGTATGCATTAAAGTATAATTTTTATCATTTAGAGAGCTACTGCTAAAATTTATTTACCAATGAAAGAAGAAAGGAATAGAAAACTTTGTTTTAAGGCAGCTTCACTTTGACTAACTAAACATTAACAAACTGGATTTTTCTAGTTTTTAAAAATAGCTACCAGAATAAGGGATAAACTTTCTGTGAATTAGTAAGGCCTAAGCCAGCATAGTTTTAAAATCATTGTAATGGCCTATATCTCTCAAAGTTAGGTTTAAGCCAAGGAAAGCCATACTTCTCATGGATGAATCATAACAAATGAAATTATTTATTTTGTCTATAGATGTTACATTATGGAGAAAAAGGTAAGTTTGAGTAGAAAAAAGCTCAAGAGTTTTCTAACATTCTTTAGTGTTGTTCTTATTTATTGACTGGTAATAAGTATTTGATTAGAATAAGTATACTTCTTGGTATTACTTCTACTATTTATATTTAAAAATATCTCTTGCTCAGATAATAAGTAGGTACTATAAATAGTCTTCCACTCAGAAAGGCCAATTGCTGTAATAACAACCTTAAAATATCAGTGGCTTAACATGATGGAAACTTATTCCTATGTTGCAGTCCAAACTAGAAGGCTTTGCTGCACAGTGTTTCATTTTTATTATTTTTTTTTATCCTAAAAAGCCCAGCATCTCCTGTTACTTCTACACCCTTACTGGTTCCTCAAATTTCTGTTAAAAAATAAGAAAATAAATAGAAGATAGAGCTGGGAAGTTGAGGATTTTATTTTCTTTTATTATTTAGAGGACTTCCCTCAAATGAACATACATGTGTGACCTTGTCATTGTTGCAGGCTGGCCAGATCTCAGTCCTATAGTCTCAATAGGACCATCTATATCTTTCAAGTGCCTAGTACAAAATGAAAACATGAGCCAGGCATGGTGGCACACACTTATAATCCCAGCATTAGGGAGGCTGAGACAGGAGGATCCAGATTTGAGGCCAGCCTCAGCTACTTAGTGAAGTCCTTTGCAACTTAGTGAGACCCTGTTTTAAGATAAAGAATAAAAAAAAAAATAGGGCTGGGGTTATAGCTCGGAGGTAGAATGCCCCTCGGTTCCATTGCCAGTACTGCAAAAATAAAAATAAGACATGAAACTTTTCTATTTCTTTTTTTTCTTATCTTTTTCTTTTGGCGTGTGTGTGTGTGTGTGTGTGTGTGTGTGTGTGTGTGTGTGTTCGGTGTTGGGGATTGAAGCAAGGAACATTCTACCTCTTAGCTATACTCCCAGACCAATTTTTTTTTTTTTAATTTGAGAACAGAACAGAGTCTCACTAAGTTTCTGAGAGCTTCATTAAATTGCTTAGGCTGGATTCAAAGTTAAAAATATCTCGTCTCAACTTCCCAAGTACTAGTATTACAGGCGTGTGACAGCACACTCAGCTAGAACTTCTTATTCACACATTATTAAGAAATTGAAGACCATAGCAACAGAGCATTTACAGACAGAGGTAAATTTCCCTTTAACTCCAGAGAAGCTAAGTCACATGACCTAGCTGTGTATGCATTAAGAAAAGGTGAAAGCCGAGTGTGGTGGCGCACGCTTGTAATCCCAGCATTTGGGAGGCTGAGACCGGAGGATCGTGGTTCGCAGACAGCCTCAGTTACTTAATGAGGCCCTCTACAACTCAGTGAGACCCTCTTTCAAAATAAAGAATAAAAATTGGGCAGGGAGTGTAGTGTAGGACCCCAGTACCCCAATCGCCTCGGCATTCGGAAATTTCCGCCCCAATGCCCCTGTTTGCAGGTACTGGGACTTGCCATTACTAGGACTTTACTTCCCTGTGTTCCAGGAACTAGCTCCCCATCAACCGTTGTTAGAAGACAAAAGTAACAATTCAGGGACTTTCCGCTCACCAGAATAACAGGACCTTGGTTACCACAAACTGTCATTAGAGCTAAAAAATGATATCTCTGGCCAAACCACCCAATCCTGAGACAGGTTAGAAATAAGAACCAATGATAATAAAACACCTAATGTTAACCGCACCTCTGTAATTAAAGTGTATAAAAGCTGCCAACATCTGTTGGTAAGGGTCGATTCCTCAACTTGAGAGGCGACCCTAGCGCTGGACATAATAAAACCTCTTGCAAATTGCATCGACTTCTGCCTGTGAGTGATTACTGGGAGGGTGCGTGCTTCCTGGGGGCCGACAGGTCCAACAGTAGCTCAGAGCTCGAATGCTTCTGGGTTCCATCCCCAGACCCGCAAAAATAAATAAATAAATAAATAAATAAATAAATAAATAAATAAGGAAAAGAAAAGGTGAATGTATAAGCAAAGAAAGGCTGCTATAACAAACTTCCATGAAGCTAGTGACTTATGTATTCCAGATGTATTATTTTACAGTTCTGAAAGACAGAAAACTGCAGTGGGTCTCAGTAGACTAAAGTCTAGCTGTCAGCAGATCCATGTTCCTTCATGGAGGTTCTAAAGGAAAATGCATGTACATGCAGGTACTTGCCTTTTTCATATTTCATAGGCCACATTTCTTGGCTTGTAATTCCCTTCCTCCATCTTCAAAATTATAAACCTTGCATATTTCTGATCCTTCTTCCCTAAAAATATTTATTTATTTATTTATTTATTTATTTATTTATTTATTTATTTATCCGCCATACTGAGGATAGAACCCAGGGGGCATTCTACCTCCGAGCTACATCCCAGCCCTATTTTTTATTCTTTATTTTTTGAAACAGGGTCTCAGTGAGGTGTAAGGAGCCTCAATACCAGCCCAGCATCTGATCTGAGTTTTTAAAGTATCCATGTGATTTGATTTTACTTCAGAGGCTTAGGACAAAAATATTTTTGCCCTTTTTTTATACACCACTTTTTTTTTTATACACGGTAGTAAGTATATAGCATTGCTTTCAGGACATGCTGCTATATTGTGAATTTTGTTATAAAATATTTGTATAAGAAATCTACCTAAGGAGGATTAGCTTATCAAAATGTCACATCACACAAATCATGACCTCAGATGAAGAGATTATAAGAAATGCTGGTATTGCGCTCCTTTTAATCATTCTTCTTAAAAAGTTTTCCTTTAGAAGAACATATGCTTGTTCTTTATAAGGAAAATCTTTGAAATCACCTAGTTCAATAGCTATGTTTCTACTTCTGTTGTGACTAATTTATTTCTGGAAGAAACATATCTATTTGAATTATTATTGAAGCTAAATCTGTTGTAGAGAAAAATGTATATGTATGTATTCTATGCGAAAGAGTTATACATAGTACCCATAGTTATTTCTCTAAAATTATCTCTTTTCTTCATCTTAAATGCTGTTGGTTTTAGGTCCAATAAAATGTAGACTTTCAACTCATGTGGAGACTTTTTAAAGAAATTTCATTTGCCACCTCAAAAAGCAAAGAAAAACCTATTATTTTAAAAAATGTTGGGGTACTAGAGACGGAACCCAGGGACATTCTACCTCCGAGCTACACCTCCAGCCCTATTTCTTATTCTTTATTTTAAAGCAGGAGTTTCACTGGGTTGCAGAGAGTCTCACTAAGTAGCTGGGGCGGTCTGTGAACCGTGATCCTCCAGTCTCAGCCTCCCAAATTATGGGATTACAAATGTGCGCCACCATTCCCGGCTGAAAAAACTATTATTAAAATAGAAAAATGTTTTACTTAGTAGAATAGTCTCTTATGATATGTTAAGAGGCATGTTCAGACAATATGGTTGGTACCATGAGGGAAAATCATATTGGTATTATTCCCTAGTCAACTTTGATTTAATTCAACCATTTCTAAAGGAATGAAAGCCCCTCTTGGGTGCCCTCTACTTGATTTCCACTATGAGTCATTCTCCCTTTATTAATAGGAGAATTTGGAAAAGAGATGAGAATTCACATTTGAAAAAGGAAAAGAGAAAATAGAAGGTGCAATCCTAGGCACTTTATTTTCTCTCATCTCAACACCTGCATGTGGGGAATAATAATCATCACTGTGTGAGATAACCTCACCAGGTGCAGTGCCCATGAATGGTTAAAATCCACCAGCAGAAGAAAGAAGAAAGATGTCCGCCAGGTGCAAATGATCTTTTAGGTTATATTTTTCTTTCAAGGCATTTTAAAAACATCAAAACAGCAGAATTTTTAACTGCACATCATGTATTAGAATATGCTACTTATGTACTGGCCAACTCACAAAATTATGCAATGATGATAAGTAACTCTAACATCTTAAAACCCTGTACTATTGTTAGTTTAATTCCTGCCTGTGTTTTATGTGTGTGTGTGTGTTTGTGCTGTGATATTTGGCTGGGCTCTACATGTTGTATCCTTCTAGAATACAGGATGAAAGAAAACGTCCACTGGTGATGTTCTATTTTTATAGCTCAGAGAAAAGAGCAAGATAGCTGGTGGGAATAGACAACAATGCTTAATGCTTCTTCTGGGGATAAAGTGATTTCACTCCTGGCTCATTTTATTAGACGGCATAAGATATGACCAACCCCCATCTTGGAGAGAGGAAGAAAATTTTACCAACCAAAAGATAATATGAGTCTTATTGTGATGTGCCAAGACAACAAACCTCCAATCAAAATGAGAAAGGCAAATGATTGGAAATCACAGTAAAATCGGCCATAATTTTTAACATATTTCCTAGTAGGAAGAAAACTATTGTGTCTTTTTTGAAATGGCTATGTTAAGAACTACCACTAATATCCAGGGATGGTATAATTTAAGGCAGGTGTGAATAGATCATAAACTGATCATTCTACATAGGTAGTATGTGAAGGGAACAATTATACAATGAAAACGACATTCGAATTAGTTATAATTGTAGCTAGAGAAGGCTTTCAAACTTTCTGAGAAGGAATTGAAACAATTAACTGCCAGAAAAAAAGATAGTATTATTGGTATATGTGAGTTGAGACACAGAAAAAAAAAAAGAAGGAAGGCAAGAAATAGGAAGACAAAAAGGCAAAACATTTATATGATCTGAAAAAAGGCATTTCATTTACAGGAAAGTAGATGTAACTTGAGAATGCTGTGCTAAGTAAGATAAACCATTCTCAAAGAGTGAATACTTGTTTGTTTCTCTTATAAGTGGAAGCTAGACAGAAATTTGGAAATAAGGATAACACCAGTTGGAAGAGCAGAGACTCCCATGGAGCAAAGCTATAGAGTGGCCTTAGGGGAAGGAAGAGGGAGAAATGAGAGGTAGAGAATGTAACAGTTGGAATAATACTACATATGTATACAAAATTACCAATCTTAAAACTATATATATATATATATATATATATATATATATATATATATATATATATAGTGAGACTGAGGGAGGGAGACCCAGAGGGAAGTGCTCTGAGAGTTGTATGCATGTGTTCTATTACTCTCTACTCCAGTATGATGCATAATTGCAATGCATCAAATAAAAGTATAAAAATGAAATAGGAAGAGAAGAGGAATCAGAGGAGCAGGAGATGGAGGAAAAGAAGGAGAGTAGGAAGAAAATGTGGCTGAAGACCACAGAGTAATCAAAGGCCTGGACATTAGGCTTTGTCTGATTTCTTACAAACTAGCAAATTTGAGCTATCTAAAAATTTACTTCCATTTCTATTGACTGGAATTTCAAAGAGAAAGCAGACCTTGCACTGTTCTTGAGTAACAATTTCATCCTGGTTTTATGATGATATTTAGGTAGCATCTTTATTCTCTTATTGCACTTGTTACTTTTATTATAATAGTCTACTACGTAGCATTTTTGCATAATTTCCAAATAGGATTAGATTGAAAAATCATTAAATAATGAATATCTTGTCAATTAGTCTGTGAAATGCTTTTAATATTTTAATATAAAAGAACCATTGCTTTCTTTTCACTTGCATTGCTTTTTTTTTTTTTTAAAGGAGAACAATTATCTTTTCTTTTTTGTTCTGGTTCAGAATCTGCTCCTTAGAAGTGTATCAATTGCATTCAAGTTCTTACAGATAAATGTGTCCGTTTAAAGCTATTTTCTGTATTTACCTTGCTGATGATACTTAGTAAAGAATAGCTACTATCTTGTTGAAATGAAAATATCCACAGTAGATTCTTTTTCCTCTCAAAAAATGATTTCAAGTCTGCTAAGAAAGAAAAATATAAAGCCAGAAAAACACTTTTCTTTTTTTTTTCTTTTTCTCTTTTTGAAAGTGTGCACTTAGTTCCCTTAGACATTCAGGAGAGCATTGGATGTATATTACTTGATTTATTTTTACTGTTTCTCATATGTATTTGGTTTTGTGTATTTAAACAGGGTCAGAAATGACTTGGTAAACAATATTCATCAAAATAACTTCAAAGCCATTTAAGATGTTGGTCATTACATAAAGATAAGTTTCCATCCATGTAGTTTTGAGTGTTTCTGTTAAAAGCAGCAAGAAGAAAGGGAATGAAGAGAATGGATAGCCAAAATATTAAGAAGGTGAAGTTGGAAATCTGTCTTTAAATATTGTTAGTGCATTTCAAAACAGATCCCTCAACCAGTGAGCTTTCTATTTGAAAGTAATGGATGATAGAATTTAGTCTGAAGTCACAGCACTGTGGAAAAACTCCAATGGCCAATTATGAAATTCAGCTTCAAATAAAAAATTCATAGGTGTTTGAATTGATTTAAAGTGCCTTGCTCAAAGGAGGTATTCAGTTTACATTATTGGATTGCTTTATTACCTTTCAGGAAAGTAATTAAGACTCTCTGAAACAGCTTTGAAATATAACATGGCAAATATTTAACAGTAAATAACACAGATTAATAAGGAGTAAAGGGGATGGATATTTTCCCGGTAAAATAACAAGAAGCTTCAGGAAGATGGTAATAGAATTATCCAATTTGAAATTTGACCAGAAAACAGCGCCTGACACACACCCACTCCCTCCTTCAGCAATATGTTCTCTACTGTTTTAAATGGCTATGAACATTACTAATATTCATTGTCAAATGAATCCAGTACCCTGAATTCTAATCCAAATACCCCTACTTATTTTGTTTATGAGCATAGGCCAATTTCCATTAGTCTATTTATTGAATGTCTACAGGGCTTAATTCATGCAGTGATATTACTGAATTTTCTGCCAATGCCCACAAGATTAGAGCAATTCTATGTGTAGTGATAATCATGTCTGATAAGGACTAGAGGGGATAGGGAAGTGAAAGGAAGCAAACTCCTTCAGCTGAGAATCACAGTTGAATTTGAAGTCAAGCCGCCATGATCTCTAGAACCTACACAAATAGCTTGTCCCGTGGCTCTGTAATAATTCTACAAAATAACTTGGCCCGAATAGTGCTATTTTCCACTGCTGACATTTATCTCAGCATCTTTTTTAGCTTGAATGATTTTCTCTTATGAGCACAGAATCCCCCAAATTTTCATACAAAATCCCTACCAAACTTGAGAAAGAGCCGCAAAGGGGGAGTGACAAAAAGGATAATGCCCCTCACTCACCAACCAGATGAAGAGGCCGATTTTATTTTCAAACACTGATTTGGAGTGAGTGTGGTTAATTTTTGCAAACTGAGAGAATCACATTTTAAATTCCTTGTCTGTAGGTCATTTCTAGCTAATTTGAGAATGAGTACATTTCTCTAAGTCTGAAGATATAAGTAAATGTTAACATTCTACAGATAACTTACAACATGATAGATATTGCCTTGTGTAACATAGAAGCAGTCCACATCTTTGATTGTATCGTTCTCCCATTTACCTGCATTTCACCTCTCTTAGCAAAAAAAAAATTGCACACAATTTATGAAAAAAAGAGAAAAAGACAGTGAGAAAGTGAAAGAGTAATGAAGCTATTTTATCACTATATTCTGAAACAAAAGATTACTGGTTATCTCTAAGTTGTTATTTTCAGTGGACATTTTTAAGTCCTTATCTTATTTAAATATTAAGTGACATTAACAACTATTAATCATTCTGTTTCTCATGAATTTTTTTTCCCTTGGCTTGTGAACAATACAATCTTCTAATCTTCCTCTCATCTCACCTTTCTGGCTATCCCTGTAAATCTTTACTACTTCCATCTCCTCTTATAAATACTAGAAGTCTCTAAGGTTTGGTGAAATATCTCACCTTTTCATGGTATTTTCTTTCCTTTTGCAATCACATCAGTGACATTATTTGTTGTTGTTGTTGTTGTTGTTGTTGTTGTGTGTTTGTTTGGAACTACAAATTGAACCCAGGGGCGTTTCTACCTCTGAGATAAAACCCTCAGGCCTTTTATATTTTTATTATTTTTTATTATTACATTGTAGCCATACCCCTTAATGGGGTACAAGATGGTAGAGGCAGACATGCACACATCACTAATTTATTTTTTATTTTGAAACAGGGTCTCACTTATTTGCAAAGGGCCTCACTAAGTAGCTGAGTCTGTCTACAAACCATGATCCTCATTTCTCAGCCTCCTGAATGCTGGAATTACAAGTGTGCATCACCACATCCTGGCCATTTAGCCCTTCATTAATTCCCATCCATTCTCCCTCTCCTCCCTTCTTCTCATATTTGACTTAGTGATCATCTTTGATATGTTTGTGAATGTACTTCATGTGCATTAGGAAATTTTCTTATTTTCCCTCCCATCCCCCTTAATTAGGTCTCCTTGTTTAGAATCCCTTCTAAATTTCAGACTTTTATAATATTTATTCATGGAAGCTATATTTGAACATTTCAAAAAGTAATTCTATTTTATTACATCCAAAATTGAAATTATTATTTTCATTAAATATCAGAACCTCCTCCTCTACCATTCACCATTTTAATAAATGGAGCCAACATTCATCTAGTTAAGCAAATTGGAAATATAGGTTTCTCAATTAAGTCTTTATTTTTTTCTCATATCAAGTCACTTTCAATGTTATATTATTTACATTTTCTAAATATGTGTCCCATACCTAAATAATTCCTGTGGTCAGAGATTCTTTCTCATTTGGCTCATAGCAATAGATCCCATCTTGATCACCTTGGGTCTTTTCTCACATTGTGGGAAAGATAATGTTCAATAAATGTTGACATATTTATGTGTTTTCCCTTTTACAAATCTTCCAAAGATGTTCCATTCTTCTTGAGATAAATATGCATTCAAGATCCAACCCCTTGACTGGAGTGTGGCTCAGTGGTTCAGTGGTAGAGCCATTAAACAGCATGTTCTACGTCCTGGATTCAATTACCAGCACAGAAAAATAAACAAAGAAATCAACTTTTGACTTTCCTTTTAGGTGGTTTTATAACATTATTTACCTTTATTATTTCTTCCATATTGTATTCTTTGATTTTATAGATTAAACCTTGATCTTCCTACTGCTCTCACTGTGTCAACTCTACCCTGAAGCAATACCACCTAAACAAGTCATGTGCTTCTCATTCCTCTTGTCAACATCATCATCTCCAAGATGAATATTGCAAACTGCACAGTAGTACAATTCTAAATATCTTTCCTTATAATTTTTTATAATTTATAATTGTTTGATCTTTACTACAATTATTGTGACATAATCATACATGTGTCCCCAATTAGGTGATGGGCTTTAATGTGCAAGATTATGTCTATTTGGATTTACCTGAATGATGGATGACTCAGTGCCTTACACACATATTAAAAATATTCGAGTAATATTTTGACTATCTAAAGAAAATATCAGGCATAACTAGAGTTGCTATATGCTAGATTTCTTCTCTCTCTTATTTATCTAGTATCTTCATTATTTTAATAGCATCTGTCTTTCAGCATTGCCTTAATATCTCTCTCCTCTCTCTATCATCTATCTATCTATTTATCATCTATCTTCTTTTTAATTTTTATTTTTGATACTGGTAATTAAACCCAGGGTTATTCTACCTCAGAGCTACATACCCAGACCTTTTGAATTTCCTTTTTTCTTTTAAATTTGAAACAGGGTCTCACTAATTTGCTAAGAGTCTAAGTTGATGAGGCTAGTCTTAAATATATGATCCTCTTGTCTTCAGCCTCTCAAGCACTGGGATTACAGGCATGTGTGACCATGCCTAGCTGCCTCAATATTTCTTATTATCTATGACAAAGCCAATATAAGGTTCAAAATAAAGATGTTGCATATTTAAAATAATTTCTCTGCTTTTTTAGCTTTGAGATATTTGGCAAATGATTTAGTTACTCTTAGTTTCCACACCTGTAAATTTAGGGTGAAAATATTATTGACTTCATGAGGTTATGAAGTTGTATGCAATATGAAGCATATGTCATGTCAATATAAACTTATTTATTGACATGAGAAGATATATGCAAAAATTTCTATTCATAAAATCATTATGTTTCTATCAAGAATATGTGAATATGTATATGAATGATAATTTATTAAATAAAATTGTAATAAGTTAATAATTTTAATAAAGTCTTAGTTGAGAAGAGATTAAAGGTTATGAATGATAATGTTTATATTTGCATGTTGGGTTATGGTTGTAACTTAATTTGTGGTATTATTATATTTCCAAATATTTAAAATTGGATATTTTTACATAGAAAGCATTTGTTTTATTGTTTCAAACACTGACATTTTTCCATGTCATTTCCTTTTTGCCTGCCTGCCTACCTACCTTCCTTCTTTACTTACTTCCCTTTTTTGGGGGGGTCTGGAGATAGAACCCAGAGGCATTCTACTTCTGTGCTACATCCCCAGCCCCAATTTTATTCTTTATTTTTGAAACAGGGTCTTACTAACTTGAGGAGGGCCTCACTAAGTAGCTGAGAGTGTCCCCAACCCGTGATTCGGCCTTCTCAGCTTCCCAAATGCTGGGATTACAAGTGTGCCCCACCGTGCCAGGTGTCCTTCCTTTCTTCTTGTACTGAGGATTGAACCCAATGTCATTCTACCTCTGAACTTTACCCCCAGTTCCATTTTATTTTTTATTTTGAAAAAGGGTATCAATAAGTTGTTAAGGATCACACTAAGTTGCCGAAGCTGACCTCAAACCTGCAATCCTTCAGTCTCACCTCCCGTGTACTAGAATTACAGACTTGTGCCACCATGCCTGGCTTCACTTCTTATTTTCTCCTTTTGATAGCATGAGTTTATTTTTATCCTTGCTTAATACATAATGACAAACACTTTGTTTATGGCAGGTCTTCTGAGATAGTCCTGGCCCACCCACAGGATAGAAAGAACTACTATTTGTATGTGTAAGAAATGTTAATATTTCTGCTACCATGTTCTCACTTTCATGATGTGAAAACCTGTGAGAAGGGCCTGGTTATTATCTTCTCATTTAGAGGTATGTTCCTGAGAACTCTAGGACTTGTCACAAGTCCCATGCATAGTAAATCAAAGAGTTGAGTTTTAAACTAAGAAGATTTTAAATACAAAGTTCATGTTTTTAATGGTTATGCAGGCACTTGTTTCTATAAATGTTCAAGACCACACTCCACTCGGCCATTTATAAACCTACTTTTTTCTCCTCTCATTTCTTCTGGCTCTTCAATTTCTTGGTTTTAAGTCTTATTTTATACTTTTCTCTCTGAGTCCTTCTTTTTATGGTACTTACCTAAACCAATCATTATTAATTTTTTTTGTCATTGGTGTGTGTGTGTGTGTGTGTGTGTGTGTGTGTGTGTGTGTGTGTGTAGGCTGCTAGATATTGAACTATTGAACTCTGGGGCATTCTACCTCTGAGCTCTAACCCCAGCCCTATTTTATCTTTATTTTGAAACAGATCTCACTAAGTTACTGTGCTCTGGACTCAAACTTGCAAACCTGAAAACCTTAAAACTCCTGTATTAGCCTCTTAGGTTCTGAGATTAAATCAGTTTTGTCTTTAAATTTTGAAACTGTTTATCAGAACGTACTGCCTTTTGGCTTTGCAGACCTAGAGTTATGAATTGGACACAATTAACAAGTCTGGACAATGCCACACATGTATTCTTGAAAGTCATATTCATATGAGCAATATGTGTTCCATTTACTCACTGTAGCTGTGATGTGCATTAAGTTTTTCATTAGGTTTTAATGTTGATTTCATAGAAAGAGAAAATGTACACCTTCTATTTAGAATAAAAAACAAAACTTCAAAATTAATTATCCTTTAAGAAAAGAAAAAATTATTTTAATTAAAAGCTAATTATGAAGTACTCATTTCTTTTTCTGGCTAGAATTAGTAAATTGTGCACCTGAGTATTTTTTTAAGTATTAGATTATTTATTTGGGTAAATTTGATTTTTTATGCGGATCATATTGAAACTGGCATATATTCAGACAGTGCTTGGCAACCTCCCCCCTACCCGCTTCCCTGTTCCTCCTTCACAACAATGAATGTTTAGGTTGACCATGCTACATTCATACTTGTACACATTACAAACCTTGATACCTAGCATAACTGAGCCAAAGCAAAGATCTTAACTAAAGTTCATTTTGTATTTCCCTGTTCTATTTCATTGAGTTTTTATATTCAGTTTTTTATCTCTACTTATATACTTGAAGGTATTTATCTCACTAATATGTGTTGATTTAAGTTTTAATATTCTTCAGTGGCTGAGATGATTACAAATATATAACACAAAACTCAATATTTAATCTAATTTTGAGATATTCATTTTCTTATCTATAGTGATTATAAGAAATTTGTATTACTAATAATGCTACCTATCATGATGAGTTAGCTACAATTTTATCCTGAACAGAATTTATTCTCCAAGGTGTCAATATGTGAATGTGTGTGTGTGTGTGTGTGTGTGTGTGTGTGTGTATGTTTTGCTGGGAATTGAACCCCAGATCATTATACCTTCTAGCTTTACCACCAGCCCTTTTTATTGTTTTATTTTATTTTAATACATGATTTTTCTAAATTGATGAGACTAGCTTCAAACATTCTAACCTCCGGTTTCAGCCTCCCAAGCACTGGGCTTAGAGGCATACGCTACAGTGCCCAGCAGCTGTCAACCCTTTAAGGCGGAAGAGGATATAGTAGCACATTCTTTTGTGTTATGGATTTAATTTTATAATAAATTAGACTGCTACTTTAAACAAATTTCATTCCTCAAATTATGCTTTTAATATAGATATAATATTTTTTCAATCATGTGTAAAAAATTACTAAAAAGTTTAAGTGTTGTGAATGGACAATAAAGGATAAAAGTTAGGCAAGTATCAGATTGCTTCCTGTTTAGGTTTTCATCAGTTAACTAAATCTAAATATGTATAAATTTAGAGTGTTTATAAGTGATGTTCAACCTAGTAAAGAAGTTTAACAGAATAAAAGCAAACACAAACTACCAGTCAAGTCCTGTAGGACAAATGTAGAAAAAAACACTAAAAATTTAACAATCATTCTTTCATTTATGCCAAGAAAACAGCAGAATGCAACCTTCCATGTGGAGGAAAGATGCAGATTAGTGGCATTTTTAACATTCTGTAGAAGGCATATGTGGTATAATAAATACTCTTGTCTCAGTATCTGTAGGAGATTAGTTCTAAGATTGTACCCCCAGATACTGAACCATCTGGATACTCAAGTCTCATATAAATGACATAGGATTTCTATGTAACCTTCTCCATTCTGTATACTAAATTACATATAGTTTCTACTGCAATACTATTTCAGTGGTACTTACATTATATTATTTAAAGAATACTGATATGAAAAAATACTTTTATATGTTCAGTACATTTTTCCCCAAAATATATTTTTGCCATAGTTGGTGAATCAGTGGATATGGATATCAAGGATATGGAATATCAGTTGTATTTGATTTCATTCCAAAATTTGGGGCATAGAATCCATCCTAAAATCCTCAGTTCCTCGCAAGTGACAAGTGTCATCTCATCTGTTACCACAAACTCTTTTGATTATACTTGAGTTTATGCTAATGAGGTGACCAGGTGGAGCTCTTAGATGGCATAATGGTTTGGATTTAGTGTCCCCCCAGCCCTCACAAAACAAGGCAGCCCTGTTGGAGGTGGGGCTTGGTTGCTAAGGACGGGTACCTAGGAGCGTGGCCTTGGGGATTTTATAAGATCCTTTCTTCATTTTCTCTGCTTCCAGCTTCTAGGACATGAGGAGCAGAGCTTTGGTTTTTTCCTTTCTGTTTTCTGTCTTCATGCCTTGAGCTCCTCAGACCTCACCTGGCAAAACTGATCCTCTGTCCAAATCTCCAAAAACTGTAAGGAAATAAATCTCCCTCCCTCTAAGTTGTGTGTGGTCAGGTTTATTGGGTCAAACAGTGTGGATGTTCATCAGGCTGTGGTTTATCACCATAAAGACCAGGATATTAAAGACCAGGATATTAGAAAGTTTGAAATTTCAGTCCCACTCCCAGATCTCTCAGTGTTGGAGGAAGGCAGAATGGTATAGCTCAGAGGTAGAATATCCCTAGGTTCAATCCAAAAAATAATTATTTTCTTGGTTCTTATGCTTATACATCATAATGGGGCTCAATATGACAAAAATACACATGTATACAACTCTTGAAATACTTTTCCCCACCTGATACTTGCTAATCCCTCAGTCTTTCTCACATATTTTCGTATAATTGGTAGTGATGCCTTCCCTATTGTCATAGTATTTAAACTATTTCATTCCTTAATACTTGAAAACAAGATTTGATGGGATTTCTGGTTGATGAACATATCGAGCTACTTAGAAAGTCACATGATCCTCACTGAACCTTGATCCATGAATGTCTTTCACCTGGATCTTTCCAAATTGACTTTTTCATACTAAATTATTAACACAAATGGGAGCGTTTTCCTGTGTTCTTTGAGCTAGTCTAGGAGATGATGGAGCCTGAGGAAGGGTCAAAGCTTATGTAAAGTTGATCCGTCAGAGTATGGAAAAATTCGACTTGATATTTGTATCCAACCTGGGACAGTTTTATGACAGTGAATTCTTTAAATTTGGGGATCTGGTGCTAATTCTGATAGATAATATAATAAATTGTAGGCCAGGATATTAGAAAGTTTGAAATTTTAGTCCCACTCCCAGATGTGTCAGTGCTAGAAGACGGCAGAATTAACTGGTATTTGAAGAGTTGAATTAACTGGTATTTGAAGAGTTGAATATTTGTCTGATGTGGAAGACACCCATACACTACTGTCAGAATGTTATGTATATAAAGTGTTTTCCCAGTCCATGTGAATAGCAAATAGCAAAGTGGTATCAGGTCAGAAGGAATTTAGTACACCACTGCCGAATAATCTGTTAATCCACTGTGGTTAAAAACTAAGTTCATAATATGTTTTAAAATTTATTTTCTTAGCCAAATGTGGTGATGCACATCTGTAATTCCCATACTTGGGAGGCTGGGGCAGAAGGATTACAGATAAGGACAATCGCAGTAAGTAGTGAGATTCTCATCAACCTAGGGAAACGTTGTTTCAAAATAAAAATAAAAATAGGCCTAGAGGTGTAGCACAGAGGCAAAATGACCCTGGGTTCAATCCCCAGTAACACACACACACACACACACACACACACACACACACACACTTCTTGGTGTATTGCAATTATACATCATAGTGAGGTTAAATGTGACAAAACATGCATGTACACAACTCTTGGAGCATGTGCCTTCACATAATCATTGCCCCACACATGTCAGTAAAACTGGTAGTTAATACCTTCACATACTGAAATAGTATTTAAACTATTTTCTTCTTCAATCCTCCCTTTTTTCCTCCCTCATTCCCTTCCCCAAATCAAGACTACTACTCTACATGTTTCTCAACATATTATTTAAAAATCCCTTATATTTCCTATTCTTCCTCTTCCACATGTGAGAAAAAATATACAACCACTGACCTTCTGAGACTAGCTGAGTTTGCTTACCATAATATTTTCTAGTTCTGTCCATTTTCCTGAAAATAACATCATGTTGTTGTTTCTTATGGCTGAGTAGAATTGCATTGTGTGTATATACCACAGTTTATGCATTCATCTGTTGATGGACAGCTGGGTTGTTTCTATATAGTTTGGCTATTGTGAATTGTGCTGATATAAACATGTATTTATGTGCATCAATATCATACTCTGGATTTAATTATTTTGGAAAGGTACAGAGGAGTGATGTTATGGGGTCATATGATGGTTCCATTTCTAGTTTTTTGAGGAACCTCCAAATATATCTTCATAGTGGCTATACTAATTTAAAATTCCTCCAAAAGTGTATGAGTTCCTATTTCTCTATCTCATCACCATGATATATTATTGTTTGCATTAATTATTGCCATTCTAACTAGTTTGATTAAATCTCATTGTGTTTAATTAAAATTCTCTGATTGTAATGATGGTGAACTTTTTCACATACTTTTTAGCCAGTTATATTTCTTTAAAGAAGTGTCTATTTAGTTCAAGTGTCCATTTAACTTTATTTTTTCTTTTTAGTTTTAAGGTTTTTAAGTTCTTTATGCATTGTAGATATTAGTCCTCTATTAGAGGATCAGCTGGCACAGACTTTCTCCCACTTGTCAGTCTTTCACTTTAGACCCCTGCTTGTTTCCTTTGCTTCATAGAAGAAAAGAACTTTGAAATTCATCTTATTTAATGCTTATGACAACATAGGAAAAGAAGTGTTACTATCCTTATTTTAAACATGAGAAAATTTAAGTTTAAAATTATTCTCCACAAAAACATAAAAATAAAAAGGATAAGAGCATTAAGTAAACATATTAATGCAGATAACATACAAGCATCACAAAGGACTTCTTATTAAAGTATTTCTAAATTTCTAGAAAAGCAGACATCATCTTTTTTGCAGTACAAAATGTTTTATCGTCACACATTTTAATAGGTAGAAAGAGCGCTCTTTGTAAACAACTGTACTAAAAGATAAAGATGAAAAGACTTTATAAAGTCCCCACTAAAGTTAGAGACATGGTTTTGCCTCCTGCTACATATGGCTAGTAGATGCTCAAAAATAAATGAATCCCATTATTTATGAAGAAGTCTCATTGATTATAATATTCTTAACACTCCAATGCATGTCACTTTGGGGCCCTTTATCTGTACCTCTGCTCACATAATTACTCCACTATAATTTTGCTATTTATTTTGTGACTTCAGGGAATAAAAATAAATGAAGTGGAAATACATTGATGCCCATGGTTACTGAAGAGGTCAAATGGACTTTTCCTGGCTCTGCACTTTACTTCCATGGAATGTAGTGGTCTCCTTGCCTAATACTTCTGCTAAAGTGATCAGCATCAAAGAAAGTGAAAATATATGATTCCATAGCGATAATAAAGTCATAAGATGCATAGTTTTTTATCAATTTAGGAAAAATGATTTTACTTTTATATTAAAAAATTGTGGTGCTGAAGATCAAACCCAGGGCCTTGTGTGCATAAATGCTCTACTCTGAAAGCAATATCCCTAGCCTGGCTTTCGTATTTTAACTAATTAATCAGGAATACAAAGAAAAGGATGATAGGTTTGGCGAGCATAAACAAATATGTATAATTTTTTGAAGGATTACCATGTTCAAGTTTGCCAGGTTTACCCAATAAATCTACAAGTGGCCATTTAAAATTTTTTTTATTTTTTATTTTGCGGGAATGGAGATGGGATCCAGGGGCATTTGACCTCCAAGCTACACCCCCAGCCCTATTTTTTATTCTTTATTTTTAAACTGGGTCTCACTGGGTTGCAGAGGGCCTCACTAAGTAAGCTGAGGCTGTCTGCGAACCAGAATCCTCCGGTCTCAGCCTCCCGAATGCTGGGATTACAAGCGTGCACCACCACACCAAGCTTACAATTGGCCATTTAAATTAATTCAGATAAACAGTGACTTATTTCTTTTAGCTTAAGTGTGCCCAAAATATCCCATTGGAAATAGTTATATTTAAAAATATTTGTTGGATATCTGAAACTAAAATCAACATGGATTCTGTATTTTATTGGAAGGACTTACCAGAAAAATGTATCTACCAGAGAATATTTTGAAACATGGAAAATAAATATGGTTCAGGGAGAAGAATGAGTATATCAAGATATAGGACGGATGTATTAGCCCATATATTAACATTTTGGGGGATAAAGCCCAAATTTCTGAAAATAAGAAGGAAGCAATTCTCTTTTTAGTTCTTTGAAGGAAAATGCAGAAGTTTCTATAAATGATATTTTGAATTCACTTAAGATACAAAATCCCACATATTATATCCAGTTCATCTCCTGGATTTTCTAATCTTTATTACTGAGAGGCATTGGCCTGATCTTTATTTGATTTCAATCTCAGCCTTTATTACGAACCATGTTTTTATGCATGCATAAGGTTTACTTTGAAGAACTTCCAGAACTTTGAGAGCAAAAATATTTGATTTTATGTGTATAAATCTTTTATTTATGTTTTATAATTTTGATAGTTGAGAGAATGAACAAAAAGGCATGTTTTCAAAAAACTAAGTAAAAATGAGAAATAGAAAAGAGGGAGGGAACGGGGTGGTAATTGGGAAGGGTAAATGAGTTTTGTGTGCATATATGTCTCTACCATCTTGAACTCCATTAAGAAATATGACTACAATGCACCAATAAATAAATAAAAAAAATAAAAAATAGAACCGTAAAAACACTAAAAACAACCTAAGTTAATCTGTTTGTTTTAGATATTAAGATGCTAAGAACAGTGCTCCAAAACAATCATTTCAGGTAGAAATTACATGTCAAGATTTATGCAATCTCATGCTTTTACATATGCACCTTGTAATTTAACAAAAACATTCCTTATATGCATTTTCTAATTGTAAATTAGTTGCTTATTTTCTTTTCTGAAAGAGACTTCTGAATACTTTTATTCTTAAGCTCAAGATTTTCACAATCAATTTGATCCTTTACCCCATTTTTAGAATGCACTTTTTAATTTTTTTTTGCAGTATTGAGAATGGAGCCCAGGGGCATTCTACCTTTGAGCTACACCCCAACCCTATTTTTTTATTCTTTATTTTGAAACAGGCTCTCACTGAGTTGCAAGAGGGCCTCACTGAGTAGCTGAGGCTGTCTGCGAACCGTGATTCTACTGTATCAGTCTCTAAAATGCTGTGATTACAAGTGTGCACCACCACGCCTGGATTAGAATGCATTTTTGTTTATAAATTATATTTATGGTCACACAAAAACTATGCCAATTTCTAGATCATCCTATCCAATTTGAAAATGTTTGCTCTGCAAAATATTTTATCTCCATAAATTTTATATTTATATGCAGATACATTCAGATAGATGAAAGATAATACATACATGTATATATGAAACTTATTATATTCTCTATGAGGATTACAACATTTAGGGTATAAATACACTAATGAAAATCTGTGTTGTGGAATTGTCCTCGATTAGTGTCTAGCATAGTAATATAATAATTTGCTAGACAACAACCATGATTATTAATCTCATCTTGCAAATAATGTACTCCCCTCTCTTTTGAGAACTCAGAATAGCAGAAGGACAAATTTGTCGCATTGTTATTGGCCTCATTGGGGTGTTTTCAGAGCTGTCTGGAAGTCTGCCTAGCAAGAAAACAAGGTTTTCCCTGGGCATCATAGGTCCTCAATGAATAATTAATGGCCAAATGAATCTGCATCTCATCACCAGGAGGTTATCCACTAGGCATCGACTGCTATTATGTGTTGGCTTGAGAAGAAAATATCTGGATGACAAAATGTCAGGTAATTAATGAATTTGTAGAAATCCATTTTACAAAAAAGTACTGTTGTTTGAATGTTTTAACAATGATGATGATGATAAAATGATTAAAATAATATATAATTTCAGTACTTCTTTCAACTTTTCAACAAGCAAGTTGGGAAATATCCATATTCTTGTCACTTACAAATGCATCTCCAGACTTTATATCATTTTCTCAACTTCCTTGACATTCCTTTGGCAATTTTATTCCCTTTTCCCTGATCATTGCATTTCACTGTGCTGTAAGAGTTTTTAGTTTCCCTGTCTTTCTGAGACATTGATAATTTCCACCTAATACATTGTACTGCTTGCAACTAGGAAAGGAAAACTGTGATGTGTCATCATCTTGTCTTCAAGTGATTTCATTTGCAAAATTCTCCTAGTGCATAACTTACTCTGATTTTAAGTTAGACAACTTGAGTAAGACAATACAACTTGGCAAATCCTAAGTTATTCTAAATTAGAAGAATAGGGAGATTCAATAAAAATACCTAAGTGTGCCTGACTGTGAATAAGTTAGAGAGAAATGAGAAGAAAATAAATATAGAGAAAAAAGTACATTTTGTGACTGACTAATCTCATTTAGCTAGGGAGAAAAAGGGACATAGGAGGAACTTTAGATAAAGAAAAATAAACCATAGATGAGCAAATAAGGCCACCTCCCTGAGGAGGATGAAAGGGGGAGAGGAAAATTCCCTAAAGTACATGATGTACATTCACAAACACATCAAATCAATCACTAAGCCAAACACGAGATTGAGAGAGGGGAGAGAGAATTGGGTGAAAATTGGGGAAGGGCTAAGTGAGTGATGTGTGCATGTATGCCTCTACCATCTTGTACCCCATTAAGGGATATGACTACAATGAACCAATAAAAATTTTAAAAAGAAATAATACAGGTTAATGATTGTGTTTATTTGTTTATATGCCAACTGTATTCTTAAATAAAACTGCCTTATTGGGCTAAATTTAGAAACATAAAAGTGTACTAAAGACACAACAAGTTTCCAAAAGGCATCTGGAATTAAGTCTCCATTTCACAAAACCAGAAAGTATGGAAAAACAGGCAAAAATACTGTTTAAATTATAATAAAAAAATGGAAATCAATTCTGATTAAAAAATTGATTCTCACCTGGATGTGGTGGCACCTGCTTGTAATTCTAGCATTTGGGAGGCTGAGACAGGAGGATGCAGGCTCCCAGCCAGCCTCAGCAACTACCTAGTGAGGCCCTCTGGTTTCAAAATAAAAAATAAAAAAAATAGGGTTGGGGTGTAGCTTGGAGGTAGAATGCTCCTGGGTTCTAACCCCAGTACCTCAAAAAAATTTTTTTTTAATTCTCTTGATTCTTCAGTAGTGAGTTGGGTAAATCACACCATGTTGTTCTTTTTGTTTCAGCAAGCCAGGTTAATTTAAATTTTAATTAAGGAAAAAAGAAGAAATCCATATAAACTTTCAAAAATCTCTTTCTTTGGTAATTTTTATCTTTCCCTAAATTTATTCTGTTCTCCTTTTTCTTCTTGTTCATGTCTACTCCTCTGAGATATTTTTTTCTATGGAAAGCCCCAAATGCAGAGAATTGCCTGGGCATCTTTGATGCTCTGAGCATGCTAGTCCAACCTCTAATATACTCACATCTTCTGTTTCAAGTGAATTGTTTTTAGTCTTTTACTCTTTGAGTTTGTAGTCCAGGAAATCATATATAGAAATACTTGATTATGAGGTTTATGATTTACTTTCTAAGGTAAATTTTAAAACATATTACTTAAACAATTCAAATTCTTAGAAATTTATTTGAAATCTCCTTATCAATATTTCTGTGACTCAAACAATTAATCAAGTCAGATAGGTAGATGAGCAAAAAATGGGATGTGTAATAATTATTTCATAGAGACAATTTTACATTCATTCCATTCTTTCCTCTTTCTCTCTCTCTCACCAAATATCTATCAGAGTAAAAAAATTCATATATTATTTTCCTTGTATAGAAGCTAGAAATATAAAATTTGGGGTATATTAATAACTTCGAGTTTAAAACAAACATTTTATTAAAGGATGTGTTTAATAAAAGTGATCCCAGTCACTTCTAATCTAGAAGAAATGACACAAAAGTCATCATTATCATACTTTGATGGTGTTTGTTGTCCAAAATTCAAGTTCTTATTAGTAATTTAGGTTTTTTCACTTGACTTCCAATATATAGTTGTCAAAATAATGTTTTTGTCCAATTTGATATTATTAACCACAAAATACCCTAATGTTTCCAATAAATATTACTATTTCTTTAAGTCATTGTCTTTGAACACAAGACCTAATGCATACTAGGCAAGAACTCTATCAATAAGCTACATCTTTAGCCCCAAATATCACTCATAATACCAGCCAAAGGGAATCTCTATGTTTTTATTAAGAAAATAATATTAAAAAACTTTAATTAGCCCCTAAAGTTTACCCTACATAACTTATTTTCGTTGAATATTCGATGTCAACAAAAATATTTCTTATAAAGTTACCTGCATATGCAGATAGGCCTAGTTATTCGGATATTTTTTCTAACTTCCACCCCTTAATTATAAAGTACTATGGTCATATACACTCGAATTGTACTTATTTCCTATCTACTATTTTGTGGAAATAAAGAAGTCATTATTTTAACTTTGTATGTCAAATCATTACTGAATTTATAAGTATTGTGCACTAACCAATTGAGGCACAGAAGAGTGGATCACAATCTTATGGTATGCACACATGATGCAATTCTACTCAGCCATAAAAGAGAACAAAATTATTTCATCTGCAGGAAAATAGAGGGACCTGGAGAACAGTATGTTAAGTGATATTAGACAGCCACAGAAAGTAAAGAAACATATAACATGTTTTTTTTTTTGTTTGTTTGTTTTGTAGTACTGGAGTTCCTGGAAGGCCTTCTATCTCTGGGCTACACTCCCAGACCTATTTTTTATATATATATTTTTATTTGGAAACAGGGTCTCTTATGCCAGCACAGCTGGCTTCGAACCTGTGTGATCCTCCTGTCTCCGCCTCCGAAGTGCGGAGATTACAAGCGTTCTCCACCACGCCCGGTGAAACATGTTTTTTAACATATGCTGAAGGTAGGGAGAAACTGGGATATAAAAAGGACTTGAAATAATGGAGAAGAAACTCCATGAAGCCAAAAATATAGTTTTGGGGAGAGAGGGGAGAATTAAAAAAAATCACTTTCACTGACATTATGTACTTAGCAATATATTGTATGGGGAAGGGGAGAGTGAGGAGGAAGCTGGGGAAAGCCCACCAGGAGCTGTGTGCATCTAAGTCACCATCACTATGGACTTCATTATAATGTGCAATTATAATGCATCAATAAAAATATTTAAAAATCATTACTAGGATGATAAACCAAAAACACAAATTCAAAAACTAGAGGTGGGTTCTTAAAAGTAACATAAAAGCCCCACGCTTTTAATTCCAGTAGGAGGATTCCAAGTTTGAAGCCAGGCTCAGCAACTTAGTGAAGCCATCTGCAACTTAGTGAGACCCTGTTTCCAAGTAAAAAAGGAAAATAGGTCTGGAGGTATATCTCAGAGGTAAAAATGGCCTTGGGTTCTATATCTAGTACTATCAAAAAATTAAAGAAATTTAGGAAAGTATTAAAATTGGTAGATATGAAAATGATGGATAGGCCATCAAAATAATCACTTGTTATCAAGTGGAAAGGAGTTTAAACATCTAGCTTTGTTCAATAATGTTAAATGCAGCCACAACTTGTCTGAGTAGCTGCTAAATATGTGGGGTTTTTTTCTATATTAAAGAGACTTTAAGGTCACTAGATTCTGATGCAAAAGAATCAGGATGCTCTAGGCACTTGCTTTTTACCTAGAAGCTCAGCAGGAATGTGTCCTGCATTCCAAAAAATGTGTTGCTTTGTAGCAGAGGCCAGATCCTGTGTCAAATCCATCCAGATGCCCATTGTTGCAAATGAAGTCCTATTGGAACCTGGACATATTCATTTTTTTCACTCTCATCTATAACTGTTTCATTCAATAATGTGGACTTGATTTGGTGCAGCAGAGACCTTGTGGTCTATAATACCTAAAAATATTCACTTTCTGGCCCTTTATAGAAAACCAACTGAAAAATATTATATAGTCAACAGTGTCATTAGTTCAATTGACTTTTGTAAAAATTGGGCTATTAGATATTGTATTTTCAATATATTTAATCTTATACCTCTTAGCATTAAAATAATAAGGCAAGGCAAGAAAAAAAACTTTATTGCTTTGGGATACTGCTGATAATGATGAAATTTATGTCTACAATTATAGTTTTCTACCAGAAAGCATAAACATTTGAATCAAGGATGGTACAGTTACCTACTCTGAAAAATTTTCTCTACAAGTTTGATATTGGTCCTAGAAATTGATCTAGTGAGAAAAAGGGCTAAGCCTAGACATGGTGTTCACATTCAGGGCGTTGGCCATTTATTGCATTCTCTCTCTTCTCTCTTCTCTCTTCTCTCTTCTCTCTTCTCTCTTCTCTCTTCTCTCTCTCTCTCTCTCTCTCTCTCTCTCTCTCTCTCTCTCCTCTCCCTCTCCCTCTCCCTCTCCCTCTCTCTCTCTCTCTCTCCTCTGTTTCTCTTTTTCTCCTCTTCAAGCCTTGGTCTCAGTCTCCCTTCCGCCGCTGCGGAACAGCCAGGCAGATTTCTCGGCGCAGAGAGCATCTAAAGCTCCCACTGGCTGAGCTCAGCACACGCTGCAGGGATTCAGAGTGGAACTCAAAATCAAGAAGAAATATGCCAGCCTCATGGCCTAGGGCGTAGCAGCGGCACCATATTGCCACCAGCGGCAGCAGCAGCGAATTCACCGAGTCCAGTACAGCTACATCTGCGTACTCAAGAACAGTGAGTCAAATTGCGGGCCACAGAGGAGAAATCCCAGTACTGTACTCCCTGGGACCTGACCCAGTGGGGGAATGGCGGTGGCAGAGATATCACACCATAGGAGAACGTGCAACCTGGCACCCCCCACAGTCTAAAGCAGCCTCTATCGACTCTCTGGGTCGGAGACTCTGTGATACAACCCAGTAAAGGAGTAGTGGGGTCTGAGATACTACAGACTTGAGATCCAGAACACCTTAAGTGAAGTCACAGTGACCCAAAGGAAGAACCCAGAGAAGGCACAAACATCCGAAATCATGGGAAAGAGGAATAATACTGGAGCAATGAATGCCCACAACCCCACAACATCAGAACCCGATAAAACAGAAATTCAGAGATTTCTAGAAGGTCAAATCAGGAAAATAACTGTAGAAATAATAGAGGTGCTTCGAAAAGAACTCAGAGAGAGCCAAAAAGAGATAAAGGATGCAATTAATGAAGTAAAGGCCTCAATTCAAAGCACAAACAACCGATTAGACCACATGGAGAACAGAATCTCGCTCTTAGAAAATGATCATTCCAAAAATGAACTCATAGTTTCTAATCTAGAAAAAAATATCCGACAGCAGGAATCTGACATTGAAGAAATATGGGCCCATTTTAAGAGAGCTAACCTAAGAATAATTGGAATAGAGGAGGGAAAAGAAAGTGAAAACAAAGGGATCAACAATCTCTTCAAGGAAGTAATAGCAGAAAATTTTCCAAACATAGAGCAAGAGGTTGATACAAAGGTCCAGGAAACTTATAGAACTCCCTTTAGACAGGATCGGAGAAGAGTATCCCCACACCACATAATTGTCAAAATGACCAATGTGGAAGCCAAGCAGAGAATCTTAAAGGCAACAAAAACAAAGGGCCAAGTGACATTCAGAGGCAAACCAATTAGAATCACTCCAGACTTCACAAACCAAGTCATGAGAGCCAGAAGGGCTTGGAGTAACATATTCCAAACTCTGAAAGAAAACAAATTCCAGCCAAAAATTTCCTACCCAGCAAAACTTTCTATCAAATTAGATGGAGAAATAAGAAGCTTCCATGACAAACAGAAACTGAAGGAATTTATGTCTTCCCTTCCCTTTCTGTGTTTTCTTCTTTCTCTGCTTAGATCTCTGTGTCTTGACTTCTCTCTCCATTCCCTTCCTTTCTTGTCCTTCTATTCTTGACTGCTTAATCTAGTCACAGAAATTCAATAGTTGTATCTCTCTCATAAGCTGTAACTTTCAATATTTTATTCAGAAATGAAATTGAGAGCTGCCTAATGATCCCAGGAGAAGACTCTCCCAATTTAACATAACCTCTAAACAACATTCGAGAGGCAATTTTGTAGGACTGCAGTGCAGTGGGTATTGCAAAGCCACCAGTGCAGGGGCAGTTTAAAGTAATGCGCGTTTTGGTTCTTCCTCTTTGCTTTTAGCACAGCCATGGGGTCCTGCAGATATTTGCTCTTGGTACTGCTGGCTTCTCACTTTCACTTTTATTAAAAAACTAACAAGGAGCATTAAGCAGCTCCCTGTTTAATTTCCCATAGAAAAGCAATAGTTTTCAGCAGCTCACTGGTGGAGGGATATTTAAATGCAAAATGCACAGCTGTGCCAAATGTATGCGCTAGAGCGAAAAGGGTTTTTTAATATGACAGGTTAATACCATGGATTTTTATTTCATTTGCCACTGAAACAGCTAATCAGAGAGAATTGGACCGATGGAAGTAGAGGTGAAATTGGGTAGTTGTTAAGAGAAAGGACACCGCTTGTCACAAATCCACAGCTTGAATGGGTATAATATCATGCTAGTTTATTGCTGTAGAATTGAGGAAATTTAACTTACTGGGGAAATTTTTACTGACCTGCCCCACTTAAATGCAACATCTGGTATATTCCTATGCAAGGATGCTATCATTCCATCCATGGGCAGGCCCAGTCTCTCTCCCAGCCCCCCAAAATTACATTAAAATAAATGCTAGAAAAAATCATACAGGGTGAATAGTTAAAATATTATATCAATTTGAACATTTGGCTTCTATTTGGCTCTCAGTAAATGGGTGTGTAATAATGTGAATCACTAGAGAAAAGAGAATGAAGTAAGCACAAATTTTATGAACTCTGTAGAAACCCGGTAGCCAAGGCTGATGACCAGCTCATCCAAGCTTTGCTATATAGAAGCATAGCTTTTTAATTATATTTTAACAGATGAATCTCTTAAACTGATCCTGCTTCTTAAAGTCAAATTTCTCTATTGACTCTTACTTTCCTTTTGTTCATAGAATATGAATTCTCTAAAAACCTATATACATTAATCAGGATTAGATTTTATAGAAAGCTTGATAAATGTTCTCAATATAATTTGAGATTTTAAAGTAAAGTTATAATTATGATGATCATACAAGTTAGGCCAGTTATTTCCTCTTACATACAAAGACTTAGTAAAAGTGATGATGCACACATAAAATCCCAGTACTGAGAAAGTAGGATTGTAGGCTCAAGACCAGCAAAGGGTAACTTATTTATTTTTATTTTGAAACAAGTTCTCTTTATTGAGAACTTGTTTCAAAATAAAAAGTAAAATAGGGCTGGGTTTGTAGTTTAGAGGATCTGAAACCTCTGGGCTCAATCCTCAGTAACACGCATACACACAAATAGGCTGAAGCTTGAATAAATCCAGTTATGTCTTCAAGAAGATATAAAAATGGACAACTTATATAAAAAATAGGTGTATTGTCACTCATAATCAGGTAAACGTAAGTCAAAACCACAGTCAGCTATCACCTTTTACATGTCAAGTTGTTTATTACTAAACAAACAAAAAATCTATTGGCAAATTTTTAAAAACTTGAAACACTTGCACACTGTCGATTGAAATGCAAAATTGTATAGCTTCTGTGGAAAGCAATATGAAATTTCTACCAAAAATAAAAACAGAACTACTTTGTGGTCTAGAAATTCCATATTTGTATATTTATCCAAGGAAATAGAAATCAAGATCCTATCATGATATTAACATTTCTGTCTTTATTAGCTCTATTCTCAGCATCCAAGATATGAAAACAAATGAAATGCCCACCCACAGATAAATAGAAAAAAAAGCTATATTATATACTTAAAATGAAATACTATCCAACCCTAGATATAAAGGAAGTTTGCAATATACCTCAAAATCATAGACCTTTGAAGCTACAGAGATATAAATCACCTTATCCATTCATGTTTAGAAGGTGATAGGTACAACTACACTTCAGTAGGTCTGTGATGTATATATGCATTGATTTATCTATGTATCCCAGCAAACAAAACAACAACAAAAGATTTGTCAGTCCTAGATTTCTGGGAGATTGTTATGGTTAGATTTTATGGTTAAGATGGAAAGCTATTTACCTTAAAGTAACATCTGTAATATATCATAAATAAAATCATATTAATAAAGTTTCATAATCAAAGCTTCAAATATTGTTCATTGATACTTAATAGATTCTGCTTAAAGATGTCTGGATCTTTATATGAGGAGTTATGTCTCTGCTCAAATAGTATCTCCTCAGAGAATTCCTTAAATTTTACCTGTTATGTAGGCCACCTACTACATACTTAATCTCTCTACTATATGACTTGGTTTAAATTTCCTCATAATACTTCTCATGCGACATTATTTCATTCACTCAATTATTTGCTCATTTCTTCTTGCAAAAGCATATACTTAACATGATCAATAAAAGTGCATATTGTATTGATTTTATATTTCTAAATATAGAACTTCAACTATTGCCTAGTTTGTAGTAAGTGTTTGCCTTCAAATTCCTTGTTTTTTTTTTTTTTTGAAGATTTGTTTTTTAATTATATTTAGTTTTGGTACTGGAGGCTAAACAAAACACAGGGGCATTCTAACTACAAGTTTCATCCCCTGTCTTTTTTATTTTTATTTCAAGACAGGATCTTAGTAAGTTGCTGAGGGTTTCTCTAATTTGCTGAAGCTTGGCCCTAAACCTGCAATCATCGGGTCTCAACTCTCAAGCACTAGGATTACAGGCTCTGACAACACATTCTTTCAAAGTAAAAGTTCAAAGTTCTTTTCAAAGTAAAAACATTTTATTGTATGCATACAAATTTAGAATTGGTGTATCATCTTTCTTTAATGATCCTTTCATTATTCTGAAATGCCCTTTTCCAACTTCTAAAGACTCTTAGATTTAAATCTTCCTTAGATATTTATATGGATGATTTGGTTTTTGTTACATGAATAACTTTACCAACTTTTTAAATTTTTTTTTATTGGTGCATTGTAGTCATATATATATATATATGTATATATATATATATATATATATATATATATATATATATATATTTGGGGTACAAGATGATGGTGACATATATGCACACATAACCCAATTAGCCATCGCCCCATTCCTGCTCCATTCCCTCCCCATCCCTCCTTCTCATGTTTGGCTTAGTGATTGATATGCATGTTAAAGTACATCATGTACATTAGTTAATTTTTCTCTTCCCCCCTCCCATCCTCTCAGTTAGGTCACCTTATTTGCTCATCTATAGAATCTCCTTTGTCTAGAGTTCCACCTATGACCCATTTCTCCCTAGCTTTTACATATTAGGGAGAGCATCTGATCTTTTATTTTTTGTGATTAACTAATCACACTCAGCATAATGTCCTCCAGTTCCATCCATTTCCCTGTAAATAATGTGTTTTTTTTTTTTTTTCTTTAAGGCTGAATAAAATTCCATTGTGTAGCCGGGCGTGGTGGTGCACGCTTGTAATCCCCACACCAGGGAGGCTGAGACAGGAGGATCGCGCAGGTTTGAAGCCAGCCTCTACTGGCTTAAGAGACCCTGTTTCCAAATAAAAAATACAAAATAGGTCTGAGAGTGTAGCCCGGAAGTAGAAGGCCCCTGGGTTCCATCCCCAGTACCACCCCCCCAAAAAAAAAAAATTCCGTTTTGTATATATCCCATAGCTTTGTAATCCATTCATCTGTTGATGGACATCTTGGCTGGTTCCATAGTTTGGCAATGGTAAATTGTGAAGCTATGAACATAGATACACATGCATTAGTTTGGTAGTCTGGTTTTCTTTCTTTTGGGTAGATACTCAGGAATGGTTTTGCTGGATCATATGGTAAGTTTGTTCCCATTCTTCTGAGGATCCTCCATAATATTTTCCAAAGTGGATCCACTAATCTGCAATCCCACCAAAATTGTTTCAGAGTTCCCACTTCTCCATATCCTCGCCAGCATTTGTTCTTCTTTGTATTTTGAATGATTGGCATTCTAGTTGGAGTTAGGTGAAATCTCAGGGTAGTTTTGTTTTGCATCTCTCTGATTGCTATTGATGTTGAGCATTTTTTCATACATTTACTGGCCATGTATATTTCTTCCTTCATGAAGTATCTACTTAGCTCACTTGCTCATTTTCTGATTGGGTTATTGGTTTTCATAGTGCTAAGTTTCATGAGTTCTCTGTATATTGTAGATACTAGTCCTCTACTAGAAAAGTAGGTGGCAAAAATCTTCTCCCATTCTGTTGGCTCTCAATTGAGGTTCAATTTCATGCAATCCCATGTATTGATTTGCCTTTTAGTTTCTTGTGTCTTTGGGGTCTTATTGAGAAAGTTTTTACTTGTGCCTATGTGTTGCAGTGTCGGACCTATGCCCTTTTCAAGGAGCCTCAACGTCTCTGGTCTAATTTCCAAGTCGTTGATCCATCTTAAATTGACTCTTGTGCCCGGTGAGAAAATGGCATTTATTTCTCTTTTTCTGCATATGGTTAACTAGTTTTGCCAATGCCATTTGTTGAAGAATCTATCTTTCTTTCCAGTGTATGTTTTTGGCCCCTTTGTCAAAAATCAATTGGCTGTAAGTGTGTGGATTTGTTTCTGAGTCTTCTAGTCTGCTCCATTGATCTATGTATGTCTTTTCATACCAGTACCATGCTGTTTTTATTATGAATGCTTTGTAGTGTAATTTAAAATCAGGTATTGTAACTCCTCCTGCTTGTTTTTTTATTGCTGAGAAATACTTTAGCCATTCTGAGTTTCTATGTTTCTATTGTTCCAAATATATATATATATATATATATATATATATATATATATATATATATTTTTTTTTTTTTTTTTTTTTTTGGGCAGGTCTGGGGATGGAACCCAGGGGCATTTGACCTCTGAGCTACATGCCCTGCCCTATTTTTATTTTTTTATTTTTTTGAAACAAGGTCTCACTGAGTTGCAAAGGGCCACATTAAGTAGCTGAGGCTGTCCTCGAACCACGATCCTCCCATCTCAGCCTCCCAAATTCTGGGATTACAAGTGTGTGCTACCACCCTTGGCTCCCAAATAAATTTAAAGACTGATTTTTATGTCTTTGAGGAATGATCTTGGCAATTTAATAGATATTGCATTGAATCTGTAGATCACTTTTGGAAGTATGCCCATTTTGATGATATTTATTCAGCCTATATCCATGAACATGAAATATCTTTCCATCTTCTAAAGTCTTCTTTTATTTCTTTTTTCAGTGTTTTATAATTTTCTTTGTAGAGAACTTTTACCATCTTGGTTAAATTTATCCCTAAATATTTTATTTTATTTTTTTTTGTGGGAATTCCTTAGTGGAAGTGTTTTCTGGATTTCTTTTTCAGTGGATTTATGGTTGACATACAGAAAAGCTTCTGAATTTTTAAGATTGATTTTGTATCCAGATACTTTGTTGAATTTCTTTATCAGTTATGTAAGCCTTTTGGTTGAGTTTGTTAGGTCTTCTAAGTATAGTATCATGTCATTTGCAAATATTGAAAGTTTGAGTTATTCTTTTCCTGTTTGTACTCCTTTGATTTCTTTTCTTGCCTTATTGTTCTGGCTAGAGTCTCCTCTGGGCTGAACTGCAAAATCTCAGATCCAGGCAGCTTACTGAGGTTGTGGAAGTCCCTGGAGGCACCCTGCTGGTAGTTATTCAGTGGGAACCAAAGCTTCCCTTACAGTGTTATTGATTGTTGCTCTGGATCTCTAAAGGGCGTGGTAAACTCAGGTGCCACTGCTGCAAGCTGTAAATACTACATCCTTTTTCACCAGGTTACCTTCAGAATCTCAGACCCAGGAATTTATTGTGGCTGCGTACCTGGAGGCGCTGTGCTGGGGTTTCTCCTTTGGGAACCATGGCTTCACTTACGGTTTTGGCTGTTGTTGTGCATTGGTTTGAATCCCTGGATGGCGTAGTGAGCTTGGCCACCACTGCTGAAGTTGTAGTTGATATTTGTACAGGAGGAACTGATGACTTACAATTCTGACGATCTTTAGCTGCTTGGTTCAGGTCCTTGGATGTTTTCCTGATCGACCCTGGAGTCAGGTGCAGTGTTTCTTTTCTGGTGTTAAGCTCCACTCTGGGTCTCTGGAGGGTGTGGTGAGCTTTGCTGCCACTGTTGGAAGTTGTAGCCAGTGTTTGTGCAGGAAGAACTGACAGCTTACAACTCCCTGTATGTCTTTGAAGTCAAGTGCTGTGAGGTAAAATGGCTCTAACCTGGCACCTGCTGCCTCAAGGCAGGAGAGTTTCTTTTCTGCTCTCTGACTGGTCTTCTAATCTTTATGTCTGCCCATTGTACCTATCATTTCATTTCTCTACTGATAGTATTTTCTGGCTTTGTAGAATGCTATTTTTGATGCAATAAAGATCAGATGTCAGCAGAACTGGTATGTGCGGTTTCCCTCAGTCGCCATCTTCCCGAATGTCCTAGTGTTTTTATTTCACATGTATGTTTGTTATATTTGTCAAGAAAAATATTTTTAATAATTTGAAATCTTTAATGCATTATGTTTAATGCAATCACTGAATTATTTGGGTAAAATTCCTTATCTCACTATATGCTGTAAGCTTTTTTGATATTTCTGTTATATTTTTTCTTTTGGCTAATTATACATTCCTATAATTTTATATTATTTTACATTTTGGTACTACACATTATTTCTCATTTTTATTAGATACCCTGGAGATTGAAACATGCATTCCTGATATATTAATATCTAATACACATTAATACATTTACCACTAATAATATAATGCAATAACTTTGTAATAACCTTAAAATTATCTCAGCAATACTCCAATTTAATTAAAATATTTTACACACTCAGTGCTCTTATCATGTTTCATTATCTACTCTGCTGTTTTCTGTGTGATTGTATTTTATGTTTTTATTTTGTGAAGATTTTGAAGGGGGCTTTACTGGATTTAGAATTATAGATTGGTATTTTTTAACTTTTAGCACTTGCAATACATAATTAAATTTTCCTCAGTTTCTCTTATTAATGGAAAAAAAATGACTGCCAGTTTTATTATAGCTTTAAGGTTAATCCATAGCTGTGTGCGTATATTTGAGCTTGCCCTTCTATCAGCCCCCATCACTGTCACTTTTAAATTTTGCCATTTCCTCACTTTTTTGTTATTTTCACTTTGTATTGTGCTATAATTTTCTTTTTACTTATGATATTTGGCATTTGTTGCAAATTTGTAATCTTTTCCTGATATGTTTTGTTGTCTTTAGAAAATTATGAATCACGCCGGGCGTGGTGGCGCACACTTGTAATCCCCATGCTTGGGAGGCAGAGACAGGAGGATTGCACTGGTTCCAAGCCAGCCTCGCTAGCTTAAGAGACCCTGTTTCCAAATAAAAAAATATAAAATAGGTTTGGGAGTATAGCCCGGAGGTAGAAGGGCTTCCAGGAACCCCAGTACCACAAAAAAAAAAAAAGGAAAGAAAGAAAGAAAGAAAGAAAGAAAGAAAGAAAGAAAGAAAGAAAGAAAGAAAGAAAGAAAGAAAATAAAATTATGAATCATTATTTTCCCATAGATTGCTTTTTTCTAGTTCTTTTTATAATTTCATCATGGACCTAAATTATGTAAAAGAATGTTTCTTTCTCAAATGTCTCTTGATTTTTTAAAATATTTTGATTCCATTGTTCTTCCTTTGCATCAGTCTGGATAATTTATACTATTTTTTCTTTAGTTTACATATCCTCTCTTCAACCAGAATCAATCTGCTTTAAAACTTCTTGAGTAATTAACTGTGCTTATAGATTTTAGTTGTAAATTATGCATTTTACTCTATTGAAAACTTAACTTTGACTTCTAAGCTGAAATTCTCCTTTTTATTTATTTTTTATTGGTGCATTATAAGCCTACATCTTGATGAAGTTCAGGATGATAGAGGAATTCATACACACTGTACCCATTGAGACCTTCCCAGTTCCCATCCAATTTTCTCTTCTTCCCCATCTTTCTGTGCCCAACACAGTAATTGGCTTTGATAATCTGTGTAGATACATCATGTCCATCATGTCTTACTCTTCCTTCCCAGCAGCCCTCACATAGGTCCCTTCCTTTACTCCACTAAGTTTTCTCCTCCCTTGTCTGGAGTTTCTCCTGTGTCTCAATGTCTCCATAGCTTCTGCATATGAGGGAAAACATCCAACCTTTCACTTTTGTGACTCACTAATCTCATTATAATACTCTTGAGCTTTGCCTATTTTCGTGCAAATCACATAATTTTGTTCTTCATCATGGCTGCGTAGAATTTCATTGTGTATACAGTCCAAACTGTAATCTGTTCATCTGTTGATGGACCTCTCAGATGATTCTACTATTTGGCAATTTTATCCAATAGTTTTAATTTATTTGCAATGATAAAATAGTAATTGTTTAATATATGATTGTTAAAAGTTACACTTAAAATAACTATATTCTATAAGACTGACACTGGCACTGTAGAAGAAAGAGCAAGTCAGAAAAAAAAATGCTGGCTAAGACCCTTCAGTGTATATCCCCCCACTAACACCCCAGTTAGAATACCTAGTCACACATGAAACCACCTACACAAGAGTGAAAGAAGTTAGATGAGAAGAAATTAAATAAATGAATATTTAACTCAATCAAGTTTTCTATAAGAAATTTCATAATCAAGTTCTCAAACTTGAAAGAGAAAAATATTATTAAAGCTGCAAGAGAAAATAATCAATCAACTATTAAAAGTGTATTAATTTACCCCAAAGCAGACATTTCACCAATATTTATTCAAGCCAAGAGTGATATGTGATTTTCACTTACTGAAGAAAAATTTACTACCCAAGAATTATGTACCTAACAAAGCTATTAATTATAAATTATGGAAAGATAAAGATAAAAAATATTGTCATAAAACAAATCTGAAAGGATGCTAAGGGAGTCCTTAAAACTGAAAGAGATATTAAATGATTAAGAAGAAAATAATGGAAGATATTAAGCTTCCTAGCTAAAATAGCTATACTGATTCTGAAGCTTTAAGATCACAGACATGCTGCATAAACCATTCATATTTTTAATATAAAGCCCATAAAAACTAAAAAACTAAAATAACTAAATTTACATGTCAAAAGATATATATCTATAAATAGATAAATGTATTGCAAAATTGTAAGATATGTGTACAGTAGAGTTCTACTCAGTCATAAAGAACAAAACTATGTCTTTTACAGGGAAATGGATAGAATTAGAGAGTATTATGCTATGAGAGATTACTCAGTCACAAAAAGTGAAAGGTCAAATGTTCTCCCTTACATGTGGAAGCTACAGATACTTTGGGATACAAGAGAGTCTACAGAAAAAGAAGGAGAAACCTTAGTGGAGTAAAGAAAGGAAACTGAGGGAGATGGGAGGTGTGAGGAAGACGTGAAGAGGAAAACACCTCAATGGACATGGTATATATACAAAAACTTATCTAATCAATGTGTTGATCATAAAAAGATGGGGAGAGAAGGAATGGGGGAAACTAGAAGAGGATCAGTGAATACTGTGTGCACGTATGCCTCCATCATCCTGAAGTGCATTAAGATGTATGACTAAAATGCACCAACAAAAGAAAAAAAAAAACCCTTCCACTAGACAAAAAAGATAGATAGTATAGAGAGGTAAAAAATGAATAAAAAATTTAAAAAATTTGTGCTGGGTGTAGTGGTGCACACTTGTAATATCCTCGCTTGGGAGGCAGAGACAGGAGGATCACATAGATTTAAAACCAGCCTCTCTGGCTTAAGAGACTCTGTTTCCAAATAAAAATATAAAAATAGGTCTGAGAGTATAGCCCAGAGGTAGAAGGGCTTCCAGGAACCCCAGTACCATAAAAAAAATCTGAAAATAAATAGAATGCAAGTGTAAAGGCATTTTTTATATTTTTATTGATGCATTGCAGTTATATATCTTAATGGAGTAAATGATGATAGAGGCATTTTTATAGTTTTCTTTGCTGTAGAAAAGCTCTTTAGTATAATGTAATCCCATGAATTAATCTTCCCTCTTTTTTTTTGTGCCTTTGGAGGTCTTGTTAAAAAAGCTTTTTATCTATGCCTGTGTGTTAAAGTGTTGAATGTATGCCCTCTTCAAAGAGCTGCAAGGTTTCTGCTTTGATGTCCAAGTCTTTGGTCCATCCTGAATTAACTTTTTTGCAGGGTGAGAAAGTGGGATTAATTTCCATTTTTATGCATATGGTTAACCAGTTTTGCCAACACCATTTGTTGAAAAGTTATCTTTTTTTTTTCCAGTATACTTTTTTGTCTCCTTTGTAAAAAATCAATTGACTGTAAGTGTGCGGATTTGTTTCTGAGTCTTCTATTCTGCTCCATTGGTCTATGTGTCTGTTTTTGTACCAGTACCATGCTGTTTTTGGTTTTGTAGTATACTTTAAAGTCAGGTATTGTGATGCCTCCTGCATAGTTCTCGTTGCTGAGAATTACTTTGGCTATTCTGAGTTTTGTTGCTTTTCCAAATTAATTTAAGAACTGATTTTTCTATGTCTGTGAGAAATGTCCTTAGTAATTTAATAGGTATTGCATTGAATCTGTAGATCACTTTTGAAAGAATGGCCATTTTGATTATATTTATTCTGCCTATCCAAGAACATGGAATATTTTTCCATCTTCTAAGGTCTTCTTCAATTTTTTTAGTGTTTTATGATTTTCTTTGTAGAGGTCTTTTACTTCCTTGGTTAGGATTATTTTTAATTATTTTAATTTTTATGGTATATCTAAGTGGATATGTTTTCTGGATCTCTTTCAGAAAGGGAGAACTAAAACTATTACTATTTGTAAATGCCATGGTACTATACCAAGAAGACTCAACAAATTCAATCAAAAAGCTTAGAGAACTAATCAACAAATTCAGCAATGAGTATGTATACAAAATCTTAAAAAAATCAGAAGCTTTCCTGTAAAGTTCTTTAAATTTATTTTATCTATTTTTTTCTTCTTTTCTATTATGTTAACTTTATATCATTTCAACATAGCTTGTTAAAATCAAGCGTTTTAAAGTCTCATGTTGATGTCAAAACAAAAATCAATAATACAAATCATAGTTAATTAGCAATCAATAGATAGACCAAAAGTAATTAGCAAGCAAGCAAAACATTCAATACTAGTATCCGGGCACAGTGACACATGCCTATAATTTTAGTACTTGGACGGTTGAGACATGTTCTGTGTTTGGGGCCAGTAGGGGTACTTTAAATAAATTTAAAAGGCTGGAGTTGTACCTCAGTGGTAGCATGCCTCTGGGTTCAGTCACCAGCATTACACATTTAAAAACACAAAAGAAAAAAAAAAAGACAAAATCTAACACTAATAAATAAATGTTAAAACCCACTGCAGAAAATTGGAAAAAATGGAACTTATCTCAATATTATAAAGGCAATATACAAAAATACCAAAGCCAGCATCATACTGAATGGGCAGGCAAAGAAAATTAAAAAGTTCATACAGAAAAAGAAGAACTGAAATTATTTTTACTTGCAGAAGACATAATCCTATATTTAGAAAATTTTAAAAATACAACCAAAAGACTCTTAGAGCTGATTAAAGTATTCAGTAAAGTAGTCAGGTACAAAATCAATTCAAAATAGCAGGTTTTCTATATGCCAACTATGACTCTACTGAAAAAGAAATATAGGAAATAATTTCATTCACAATAATTTCAAGAACAATAACAACCTAGAAATAAATCTAACCACAGAGGTAAAAATAATTGAAGAACATCTTAGAAAAGGGAAGGCAGTGTGGTGGTGCACACTTGTCATCCCAGTACTTAGGAGGCTGAGACAGGAGGATCCAGATTCAAGGCCAATTTCAGCTACTAAGTGAGGCCCTTTACAACTTAGCAAGACCCTGTTTTAAAAATAAAGAATAAAAATAGATCTGGGGGTTTAGCTTGGAGGTAGAATGTCCTGCATTCAATCTTTAAAAAAAAAAAAAAAAAAAAAAACAGACAGAGAAAACTTTCTGATCTAGAAGGGGCAGAACAAATATTATTAAAATTGCCATTGGGCCAAAAGGGATCTACAGATTTGATGCACTTTCTATCAAAACATTAATGTCATTCTTCACAAGGATAGAAAAATCAGTTTTAAATTTTATATGGAAAATCAACAAACCCATAATAGCCAAAACAATTGTCTGCAATAAGAACCATTCAGGAAACATTACAATAATTGACTTCAAATCATACTATGAAGTTATAGTAATGAAAACAGCATGATATTGGTACAAAAACAGAAACATTGATCAATGGAACAAAATAGAAGATACAGAAACAATTCCAGACACTTATAGTCAATCGATTTCTACAAATGTACCAAAAACATGTTGGAGAAAATAGAGCATTTTCAACAAATGGTAGTGAAAAAATTGGTTATCAATTTGTAGAAAAATGAAATTAAATCTCAACCTCTCACCCTGAACAATAGTCAACTCAAGATGGATCAAAGACCTGGAAATTAGTTCAGACACTCTGAAATTGCTAGTGGGGGGCATGGGTTCAACACTCCAATATATAAGCACAGGTAGAAACTTTCTCAGTGAGACTCCTAAAACTCAGAAAACTAAAACAAAAATTTATAAATCAAAAGACATTAAAACTAATGAGGATCTCTTCTTCAAGGGAAACCACCAATAGTCTAAACAGAGAACCAAGAAAATGAGAGAAGATCTTTGCCAGGTATTTTTTTGATAGAGAACTACTATATAAAATAAAAAGTACTTAAAAGACTTGACACTATAAAAACAAATAACCCAATAAAGAAATGAGAAATTGAACTAAATAAATACTTTACAAAAGAAGAAATACAAATGGTCAATCAATATGTAGGAAAATGTTCAACATCATCAGTAATCAGGAACAAGCAAATCAAAAACTACACTGAGATTCCATCTAACCCCAATCAGATGAGCAATTATTAGGAAGTCAAACAACTATAAATGCTGGCTAAGATGTGGGTAAGTAATAACTCTTCTACAGTGTTAGTGGAATTAAAAATTAGTACAATAGCTATCCATATCAGTGTTTAATTTCCTCAGAATACTGGCAATAGTTTCACCATACATTCCAGCTATATCACTCTTTTGTATTTTCCAAAGGGACTGAATTCAGAATTTTATAGTAATACATGTATATTCATGTTTATAGCAGCAAAATCCACAATTGCAAAATTATGAAACCAACCTAGGTGTTCATCAACTGATCAATGAATTAAAAAGTATGGGATAAACACACAATGGAATTCTACTCAGTAATAAAGAAGAACAAAATTATATCATTTGCAGAAAAATGGATGGACCTGGAGGACATTATGTTAAGTGAAATTTGCCAGTTACAGAAAGTGAAGGGTCATATGTTTTCTCTTATATGCAGAAGGTATGGATTAGTCAGGATTCAAGAAGAACTTAAAATGATGGAGGGAAATCACAGCATAATGAGAGAGGTGGTCTAAGAAAGAATGGAGGGAGAGAGAGAAAATTAATTAAGGAAACACTTTCACTGACATGATGTGCATATGCGAGAATGGCAATGTCAATCTCAGCATCATGTGTGAGGGAGGAGTGGGAGGGAGCTGGGTAAGCTCACCAAGTGCTGCTAAATGCTTGTATGCCACTATCGTGATGAGTTGCCTTATGATGTGAGATTATAATGTACCAATGAAAGTATTTTAAAACACTACTAATGTAAATTTGTTAATCATGAAGAAAGACTATATGAAAGAAAGAAGCTATATACAACAAAATTAAAAGCAAGTAATAAAATTGCTTTGATAAAATTTTATCTATTGATAGTTACTTTTAATTTATGTGGATTAATCTCTTCCATTATAAAACATAGAGATACTTAGCTGGGTGTGGTGGCACATGCTTGTAATTCCAGTACTTGGGAGACTGAGATTTTAAGATCACAGTAAGATTAAAGGTTCACAGTGAGCCTCAGCTACTTAGAGAGACTCTCCACAACTTAATGAGACCCTGTTTCAAAATAAAGAATAAAATAGGGCTGGAGGTGTAGCTCAAAGTTAGAATTCCCCTGGGTTCAATCCCTAGTACCACAAACAAAAGTAGAGGAACTTAATAGATTTAAAAAAAATACACTCTTAATGGTTGTTTATCAGAAAAATACTTCAGTTCTAAGACACTCATAGAAGAAAAGCAAAGAAATAAAATAAGACAGTTAGCCGGGCATGGTGGCGCACGCTTGTAATCCCCGTGCCTGGGAGGCAGAGACAGGAGGATCGCGCAGGTTTGAAGACAACCGCGCTGGCTTAAGAGACCCTTTTTCCAAAAATAAAAAAAAGTATAAAATAGGTCTGGGAGTGTGGCCCAAAGGTAGAAGGGCTTCTAGGAACCCCAGTACCACCAAAAAAACAAAACAAAAAAAAAGACATTTATACCATAAAATCCTAAAGAAAGCAGGAGTAGCTACATTTATATCAGATAAAATATAGTTTACATAAAAATAGTAAAAACAAGAAAGATCACTTTATAATGGACATGGGTTCAATTAAGCAAAAAGAAGAACAATAATAAATTAAATTTTCTCCATATTAAAAGCAGAAAGAAGAACAATAATAAATTAAATGTTCTCCATATTAATGTATAAATATGTAAATCAAATTTATAAAAATAAAGAGATTGGTTTTGATACAATAGTAGTAGGGAACTAAATATCCTAATTCAGCAAGTAATTAGCTAACAAATCTTATAATCTACTAAAAAAACAGAGAAATTAATTTTGCACCTTAAACCAAATGAGCATAACAGTTATGATCAGAAGATAGCATCCCAGAATTTCAGAATGCACATGTGTCTCAAGACAAGCAGGCCTTCTCCATGACAGACCAAGTAATTGGCCACAAAGTAACTGAACTCGTTTAAAGGATATGAATTGTGATGGAATATATATGGGTATTCCAGTCCCAGTTCAATGAAACTAAAAATCAACAAAAGAAAAACTTTGAAAATTATATTAATATATAGAAGTTAAGCAATTTACTCCTGAAATACCAGTGGATCAAGAAAAAAATTAAGAATACCTTTTTAAATTTTTTTTTTTTGGCAGTACTGGGGATGGAAAACTTCTAACTCCAGGTTATACTCCCAGACTTATTTTATATTTTATTTGGAAACAGCGAGGCTGGCTTTGAACCTGTGCGATCCTCCTGTCTCAACCTCCCAAGCCTGGGGATTACAAGAGTGCACCACCACGCCCAGCAATACTTTTTTAATTTTTTGAAACAAATAGTAATGGAGATATACCAACCCCAAACCTATGGAATATAGAAAAGGCAGTACTAAAATGAAAATTTAGAGCAATCAATGAAAAAAAAAAAAAAAAACAAATCCCAAACTACCTTTTGCTGTATTTTAGGAACATGAAAATAAGAAGAAGCCAAGCATAAATGTAATAGAAACAAAGGAAAAATAAACAGAAAAATAAAAATAAATTAAATTAAGACTAAAGAACAATATGAGAGTTCATCCAGAGAGCTGGTTCTGGGAAAAGATAAAATAGGCAAACCATTACCTAGACAAGCTAAGAAAAGGAGACCAAATAAAATAAAAAATAAAAAGGAAGCCATTACAATTGATACAAAATAAATAAAAAGATTAGTGATTATTATGAGAAACCATACGCCAAAAAGTTTAAAAACCAAAAAAGAAGCTGAAAATTTCTTGAACCTAGAAGAAACTTACAAATTACTGGACATAAGTATCCTATAAAGATTGAGTCATAAAGAAATAATACAATTAGAGAGACCTATAACAAATAACAAGATTGAATAATAAATTTAAAAGTCTCCAGTGAATGAGTAGTCCAAAACAGATGGTTTCATTTTTGAGTTCTAGTAAATGTTTAAAGTACTAATAACAAGATCTCTTACATTATTTCAAAAATTTAAATTTGAATGTATTCTTTTAAACACATTACCCTGGTACCAAAACCTGGCAAGAACACACAAAAACAATTATAGACCAATAACTTTGATGAACATAGGTGAAAAGTATCAATAAAATATTAACAAACTAAATCCAATGACACACAGAAAATATTACTCACAGTGAGTACATGGAATTTATCTCAGTCATGTAAGCAGGGATCAGCAAATGCTCGTCAATGAACATGATACACATTACAACATAATAAGGAACAGAATCCATGTTATCATTTCAATATATGTATAAAATGAATTTGATAAAATTTAATAACCTTTCATGATAAAAAATGCTGAACAAATTATATACAGACATAATATATCTCAACTTATCAAAGGGCATAAATAACGAGCCAATTGTAAACATTATACTGAATGGGAAATGGTAAAAACAATTTTTCTTTAAAGTCTGAAGCAAGACAACAATGTTCATTCTCACCATTTTTATTACAGAAAGTACTACAAATCTTAAATAGAGAAATCAGGAGGAGAAGGAAGAAAAAGAGGAGAAGAAGAAAGATGAAAAAATACATGTTGGAGAACAGGAAGTCAAATGGTCTCCATTTGCAGATAAAGAAACCCAAGGACTCCATCAAAACACTAGTTTTACCCCATTCCTCATTCAGCAGCATGGTGTTTAGTCTCCACATGTTTATGTGGTTACTCTGGGTCATCTTATAGTTGATTTCTAGTTTTATTCCATTGTAGTGTGAAAAGACATTGGGAAGTATGTCACATTTTTAAAATTTGCTAGTGCTCACTTTGTGGCTCTTGATGTGTGGTCTATTTTGGAGAAGTTCCATGAGCAGCTGAGAAAAATGTAAACTGCTGTAGTTGGGTGGAATATCCTGTATGTGTCTACTAGGTCCATTTGCCTTATGATGTTCATTAGGTCTCAGACATCTCTATTGACCTTTTGTCTAGAAGATCAGTCTAGTGGTGTGAAAGGAGTGTTGAAGTCTCTCAATATTATTATTACTTTTCACATTAAAAAACACTGCTTAGAAATAATAAAGCTGGGCGTGGTGGCACACGTTTGTAATTACAGCATTTGTGAGGCTGAGGCAGGAGGACCAGGGTGCGCAGACAGCCTCAGCTACTTAATGAGGCCCTCTGCAATTTAGTGAGAACTTGTTTCAACATGAAAGGCTCCATTTAGAGAAAAAATCATAAGCCCCTAGCAGCTAGCTCATAGTTAAAACAGCCAGCTAATAGTTAAATATATATATATATATATATATATATATATATATATATATATATATATATTTTTTTTTTTTTTTTACTGCAGCTTACAGCTTAGGAATGTAAGATATGCGATAAGCCCACCCCATCTTATCTATACTGTCTGGGCCAGAGCGCCTTGACCCGGGAGCTTACTGACTACACCTGGTATTTTATCTAACACTTGACTACAGAATGTACTTTTCAAATGATTCTGTAATTTTCTGTAAATGCATGCAATTTAGCCCAAAACCCCTAACTAATGGTCTTTTCCCTATAAATACCCTCAGTTTCAGTGGCTTGGGGCCGAACTCCTATACGAGTCGGCCCCAGTGCACTGGCTCCTTAATAAATCTTTATCTTTTGCTCATTGCATCAAGGACATAGTCTCTCGTGGTTCTTGACGTCGCTTATCCCGAGGTTGATTGAGGGTCTCCCCTTGGCGGGGGTCTTACAAACATAAATAAGAAAAAAAATAGGGCTGGGAGTACAGCTCGGAAGTAGAATGACCCTGGGTTCCATCCCCAGTATCGAAAAATAAAAAAAAGGAAATAATAAACAAAATTTAACAAAGTAGTGGGATAGAAAATTACCGTATAAATCAGAGTCGGACGTGGTGGTGCACACTTGTAATCCCAGCATTCCGGAGGTTGAGACAGGAGGATGGCGGTTCACAGACAGCCTCAGCTACTTAGTGAGGCCCTCCGCAACTCAGTGAGACCCTGTTTCAAAATAAGGAATAAAAAATTGGGCTGGAGGTATAGCTCAGAAGTCAAATGCCTCTGGGTTCCATCCCTAGACCCGCAAAAAAGCAAAAGCAAAAACAAAAACAAAAACAAAAACAAAATCAGTTGTGTTTCTACATAAAAACAGTCAATTATCTGAAGTAGAAATCAAGAAAGCAATCTCATTTTTAATAACTACAAAAGTAAAATACCTAGAAATAAATTTAACCAGAGGTGAAAGATTTCTACAATGAAAACCAAAATATTGATTTTATAGAGAATATGAAGAGGACACACACACACACACACACACACACACACACACACACACACCACTCATTCACTCACACAGAGTGATTTCTCAGGTTTCTGGATTAAAAAAATCAATATTATTAAAATATCCATATTACTCAAAGCATTCTTCAAATTTATTGCAACCTCTTCATCATAGAAAAGACTATTTATGGAGCTAGAACAAAAATCCTAAAATATGCATGGAACCATAACCATAAAAAAACCTGAAGAGTCAAAGCAATCTCAAAAAAATGTATAAAGCAGAAAACATTGCATTGCTTGACTTTAAAACATATTACAAAGCTTTAGTTATCAAAAAAACTAAGGAATTTGCATAAAACAGATACTTAGGTGAGTGGAGCATAATTATATATATATAATTATGTTATATATATTATATATATTCTAGAAGGATATATATTATATTATATATAATATATATATTCTAGAAGTAAACCCCCCATCTACAACCAACTTAATTTTACAAAGGTGTTAAAAAGCACACATTGTGGAAAGTATAAGTGAAATAAACCAGGGAAAAGTACAAGAATCACATGGTTCTACTCACATATAAAATATATAAAAATTGTTCTCATAAAAATTGAATGCAGCCGGGCGTGGTGGAGCACGCTTGTAATCCCCGCTCTTGGGAGGCGGAGACAGGAGGATCGCGCAGGTTCGAAGCCAGCCGCGCGCGCTGGCTTAGGAGACCCTGTTTCCAAAATGAAAATGTAAAAAATAGGTCTGGGAGTGTAGCCCGGAGGTAGAAGGGCTTCCAGGAACCCCAGTACCACCAAAAAAACAAACAAACAAACAAACAAACAAAAAAAAAACAAAAATTGAATGCAGAATGGTTATCTCCAGAGCCTCTGCAGAATAAGGAGGAATTGAGAAATGCTGAACAATGGGTACTAAGTTAGAGACAGAAGAATATCTCCTAGTAGACTGTTGTGCATTAGAATAACTATAGATGACAATTTTATGCTGTTTCATGTTTCAAAAAGGCTGAGAAATTTTAAGTTTTCATTATAAAAATAATTGAGGAGAAATATGTTTAAGCTGATTTATACCATTATACACTCTATACATGTATCAAAATATATCATGATGTCTTGAAAATATGGATGATTTCTGTACTTTCTATTGAATCTGTTTATAATAAATTTAATTTAAGTAACTAATAGTTTGAGCAAAAATTAGCAATCTGAAAGGCTTGTTTGCCCAGACTTAATTGTACTTTATTATTTCAGTCAAGTTCTCTGTGTGTATGCATTTGAGGAAAAACAAACTCAACGTGTGTGCCCTAAGTATTGTGTTCAAAATGTTTATACAGATATCTCATTAACTTGTCTCAAATTTTACTTATACATACAAAGCATGCATACATTGCATGTGTGTGTCATGAGTCTATTCCTACCATGTTTTTCCAGATTTTTTTTTGCCAGCTATACAATGCTAATTATTCACTATCTTCAGTAGGCAACATTCACATCCTGGGAAATCTATACATGATTGAAGAATTCTGCTGATGGTATATAGTATGTTCATCCTATATGGCTCCTTTGAAAAAATTAATTCTGTCATCAACATATTGATGAGAATCTTTTTCTACTTAAAATGCCCAACTGAGCATGGTGGTGCACATCTGTTATTCCAGTTCAAGGAGAATGAGACAGGAGTTCATGCTCCAGGCCAGCCTCAGCAACTTAGCAAAACTCTCATCAACCTAAGGAGACCTTGTTTCAAAATAAAAATAGAAAGAGCTGGAGGTATATCTCAGAGTAAGAATAACCCTGTGTTTGATCCTCACCACCCCCACAAAAAGTACATATTGTTTCTATATATAATGCAAAATGCATGCATTCATTTTCTTACAGTGCTGAAATGAATTTTTTTGTCAATGGAAACCAAGATGGAGTGGAAAATAATGTTCTGGAGTAAGCAGGCAATAAATATTTAGAAAACATTTAACCTTAACCTCGCTCACTATTTTTCTGTGAGTTTCTTTTATGCTTATTCTTTCTCTCCTACTTTTTCTTTTTATACTGTATATGCAAAGTGGCTGGGAAAAAGTGCTCAAGGAACACATGTTTTAGACACTTGCAGAACTCATATATAGCTAGGAGAAGAAAAGAAAGACACGATACACATTTTAGCTCATACAATATATAAAGTAAGGCACAAAATAACATTCAGGTTTCACATTTTCAGGTTCTTTTTCTACTTAGAATAAAAATATAATATAGCCATTGTTGAACCTTGGTTTTGTGTTTCTAAATGAGTATTATACTCTGAGAAGGGGAAAAGATGTGTTTTGTTTTAACTAATGCAATGGCATAAAGCTTCCAGTTGAGTCATGGAATGAGTGAAAGAGAGGAAGAAAAATGAGCCAGACACTGAGGCAGTGTGGAGTGCACAGATAGCAAGGAAATGGTTTCCTTGGCAACAATAGCACTTTGAAAGGATTCAGACAAAAGTATAACTCGGTAAAAGTATCTGATTAAAATTTATTGCAAGAGAAGGAAATTGTGCAAATTCAAAGGTACCAGAATATGCACTGTAAATCTGAATGTGATTGCTGAGAACTAATATATAGAATTTGTATAATTGAAATTCTTTTTTATATATACAACTGTATTTGGGGAGCCACGTCAAGATGGTAAAAATAACACTTGCAGTATTCAAAGTATACTTATGCTTGACTTATGACTTAAGAATCAAAATCTACTGACAAAAGCAACAGAGTATTGGTCTAACAGAGTAAATCCTGACACCAATTTTGAAGAACTCCTAGGTGTTTTCTTTAAGCTCCATCTCTTTGAGCTAGGAGTGGTGGCACATGATTGTAATCCCAGCACTTGGGATGCTGAGAAAGGAGGATTGCACAGGTTTGAAATCAATGTCAGTTATTTAGTTAGGCTCTGAGCAATTTACTGAGACCCTGTTTCTAAATAAACTATAAAATAGGGCTGGGGGTGTTTCCCAGAGATAGAAGCCTCTGGGTTCCATCCCCAGTACCACACACACAAAATAAACTCTATCTCTTCATAAAAAAATAATATTTAGTTTTCTTTATTTTGCCCATTAAAAATAAGAATGAAGGCAGAGTATGGTGGCACATTGTAATACCAGTATTTGGGAGGCTGAGACAGGAGGATCGTGGTTTCAGGGCAGACACAGCTACTTAGTGAGGCCTTATGCAACTTACTAAGACCCTGTTTCAAAATAAAGAATAAAAAATAGGGGTGGGTATATAGCTCAGAGGTAGAATGCCCCTGCATTCAATCCCCAGTACTGCAATAAAGAAAAAAAAAAGAATAAGAATAAGAATTAAAATTGGGCCTGGAAAAGTGCACTTAAGTACATTGTAATCCCAGTATTTGAGAGGCAAGATAGCAACAAGAGGATCACAGGTCCAAGGAGAGCCTCAGTAATTCAGAAAGACCTTTCTGTGTCTTAGCAAGATCATGTCTCAAATTTTTAAAGAGGGGGCTGCAGATGTAGCTCAGAGTTAGAATTCCCTGAGTTCAATCTCCAGTACCACAAAAAATAAATAAGAAGTTCAGAATGTAGATCAGACTTATACTATCCCTGGATTCAATCCCAAGCACTAAAAAAGTACAACAATTAATATGGGCTTCTTTGTGTATATTTTATTTTTTTAATTTTTTATTGGTGCATTGTAGTAATACATCTTAATAGGGTACAAAATGGTAGAGACATACATGCACACATCACTCAATTAGCCCTTACCCAATTTCTGCCCCATTCTCTTCCCATCCCTCCTTCTCATGTTTGGCTTAGAGATTGATATTGATTTATTTGTTAAAGTACATCATGTGCATTAGAAAATTTCCCATTTCCCTTCTCCCATCCCCTAAGTTAGGTTGCCTTATTTGCTAATCTATAATATCTTTTATGTCTAGAGTTCTGCCTATGACCCATTTTCTCCCTAGCTTCCTCATATTAGGGAGAACATCTGATTTCTTATTTTTTGTGACTGACTAATCTCACTTAGCATAATGTCCTCCAGTTCCATCCATTTCTCTATAAATGACGGAATTGTGTTTTTCTTTATGGCTAAGTAAACTTTCATTGTGTACATACCTCATAGTTTTGTAATCAATTTATCTGTTGATGGACATCTTGGCTGGTTCCATAGTTTGGCAATGGTGAATTGTGCAGCTATGAACATAGATATGCATGCATTAGTTTGGTAGTTTGGTTTCCATTCTTTTGGGTAAATTACCAGAAGTGGTATTGCTGGATCTATGGTAAGTTGGTTCACATTCTTCTGAGGATCCTCCATACTGTTTTCCAAAGTGGTTGCATTAATTTGCAGTTTGACCAACAATGTATTAAAGTTTCCACTTCTCTACTTCCTCACCAGCATTTGTTGTTGTTTGTGTTTTGAATGATTGCCATTCTAGTTGGAGTTACGTAAAATCTCAGGGTAGCTTTGATTTGCATCTCTCTGATTGCTAATGATGTTGAGCATTTTTATGCATTTATTGGCCATTTGAATTTCTTCCTTCATGAAGTGTCTATTTAGTTTATTTGCCCATTTCTTGTTTGGGTTATTTGTTTTGTTAATGCTGAGTTTCTTGAGTTCTCTGTATATTCTTGATATTAGTCCTCTATTGGAGGAGTAGTTGGCAAAAATCTTTTCCCATTCTGTGGGCTCTCAGTTGAGGTTCTTGATAGTTTCCTTTGTAATCCATATTAAGCAGTTTGTTTTCAATGTTAAAATTGTATTAAAGATCATCTGTATGAAAAGTTATTGCGTATATAAACATTGGATAGACAGATCCAACTGACTGCCCTTATAGAAATACTCTTCTAGACAAAATGATAGAAATGTACGATTGTTTCTTAGACAATGACCTGAATATCTCATCCTACTGGAAAATGGATAATGAATGGTTTTAGATCTCTAAAATTTTGCCAAATGTAAGAGAAAACTTTAAATAATTTTAGGCTAAAATGATCACCTGCTACATATAAAATGAATCCTGTTTTGTTTATGTACAAGATCATACTTATTGTTATCATCTTATAAGGGTAATTTTGTCTTGTAAGAACTGTTTCATTGGAATGTATGAAAATATGTATGAAAACATATGTATTTCTATGATTAAACTGACAGTAAGTGAACTGTTTGAGTTCTCTAATGTACAGGAACTACTTTGATCAATATTTAGAGACATTTACTGAAAAGATCTAGGAAAACAGAGGCATTTCTATTTAATACATTTATATTAAAAACTTAAATAAAATAAATTTATGCTTATACTTAATTTGAATTTTGGCTCTCTAGAAAAAAAGTCAGGTTAAAACATAAGCAAAGGTTAGGGCATTGACTAATATAAATGATTCATTCATTACTAAATATCATGGATAATTTTTAATGACAAGAAAGTGAAAAATAAAATTAAAATACTCTACAGAAAGTATATAGTTGTCCACATTTGCTTTCATTCCTTCTCTTTCTGATAAATTGTGTTTGAAATGCCACTGGCAAAAGGACACTGGAATTTTTAATTCAACCTCTTCTGTAATATATTTTGGTAAATATAATGTCCTTGCCCTTGGGCCTGAGCTTTCACCATTAATTATTTAGTTTATTTACATTTCCATGTTAAAAGACTACTGTTTTGAGGGAGGAATGTCCTCTACTTGCATAGAATTGCAAACATTTTCCATTTTATAAAATTGGCACAGTGTACATATTATTATTAACAATGTTCATTACCTTGGCGATAAAATTCTGGTGATTTGTATAGAAGTAATTACCACGTGCACATTTCCAGTAATTTTAAGCATGATGTTTAATACATTTTATTAAAATCATTCTGAGGGCCTACTATGAGCATATTGGTTCCAATATATATTTAGATTTGGAAAAAAATTAATTATAGAACTTTGTACTAAAACAATTGCATACACCCCAGAAGAAAAATATATATAAATGTCAAATTACTTCTACATATTAAATGGTATCATGCCTCTAAACTTTTGAGCACACAGAATTTAATGTTATATAGCCATGAAAGATGTTTGAAACACCACTTTTTCATTGTGCATCAATTCACCTAGCTAGATGTTGAGACTTATATTACATTTTCCCCAATAGAAGCATCCTTGAACTGAATGACATCAACTGCAATATGTGTATTTATTTTCAAATTTTATGATTTAAAGTAAATGATAACCAAAATAATTATAATTGCTATATAGCCCCTCCTGAGCACCAAATTATATTAACTTCTTTCATCTTTCAAATCATTATGTGATTATTTCTATTATTATACATGTTTTGCAGATGAAAAAACTTAAATATAAAACATTTGAACATCTTTCCCAATTTTCTACATTGAGGGAGTTGTTAGGGTTAGATATAGAATGTTCCCTGAAAAGCTCATATGTTAATGTTCAGAGTTCTTGCGATTAAGTTATGAGGATTGTAATTTCATTGATGCATAAATCCATTGTAATGGATTTACTGGGTAGTAATCTAGGCAGGTGTGTGTGTGGTTGGAGAAAGAAGGTCCCTGGGATCTGACCTTAGGGATTGTGCTTCTGTCTTTGAATCCCATTCCTTGTTCTCTCTTGCTTCCCATCCTTCTGATGTGAGAGCAGAGCCCTTCCTCTCTCCCTCTCTGGTTCTTTCTGCCATACCCTGAGCTCCTTACACCTGGCATCACATAGACTGAGCTCTGGTATCACCAAAAACCATTAGCAAATAAATCTTCCTTCATCTACTTTGTGCTGCCAGTTGTTTTGAATTACAGCAGTGAGAATATTTACTGAGACAGGAGGTACACTTATTATTTGAAGTCAAAAGTTCGTTTTGCATAGACATCATATTCCAATGCCTATTCTGAAATAAGGAGGCTTCAACTTGAAGTTATATGTTTATTACTTTCAACCATTAAAATATGACCTAAATTAATGATGTATTTTATAACAGTTTTTTAGCTATGGGAAAATATAAAATATTTCCAATGTATTTTTTACAAGTAGCAATATTTCAGTTTAGATTTTACTATTGGATAATGAAATTATTTGAAAATCTTTCAAATCATTCTAGACTATCTTACCTTACTAAACATAGAGCCTGTTTGATGTTAGTGCTTTATAAATATTTATTATATACATTAATTAGAAGTAGTTATACTAATTATATAGTAGCATGTATGTATCAAGGGCTGAAGAAGATGTGTAATACTGCACACATTTGAAGGATAATGGGATGATGGATAGTGCTTATTTTTATTTAAAGAAAAGTGTTAAGTCATGCTTGAACTGAACTTTGGAAAATTCTTTAAATAAGAAAATAAGATAGAAAAGGCCATCTGTGATAAGAAAAAATGTGTGAGCAAACATAGAATTACATAACCAGGATAAAAATAAACATAACAAAACTGATAAAGCATTATCATTATGAGTATAAGCTAGAATACATAGGCAGAAATTAGTTAAGGAGGGTCACAGAAAGCCAATTAAGGAGTTAGTAATCTCTTAAAGCATGTATTACAGACTTATAAAAGTCTGATTAGCCTGTATCAGAAAATTAAGGGTCATATGTTTTCTCCCCTAAATGAAAGCTAGAAAGAAACTAGGAAACCAAATAAACTTTAAATAAATGAGGAGAGATGCCAGTATAACAATGGAAAGGAATTTGGTGAAGGGAGAGGGATACTTGCTCAAGAAAACAGTTTTAAAAATTCTATGTACATTTCAATATTACAAATGGGGAGGTAGAAGCAAGTCAGGATCCAGAGGGAAATGCATTTGGTGCTGTATTCATATTTCAACCACACTAAACCTCAATATGATATATGGTTACAGTGCATCAATAAAAGAATGTTAATAAAAAGTAGGATTGTAGAATAACTACTCAAGTGGCAATTGGAAGGGTAGATAACTCAGAGACTCATAACATATTTAAATTAGAATTGAGCTAATGGAAATGGGTAAAGATGATGATTTTGACAATACAAAATAAAGTTAGTGATTTAAAAAACCAATAAAATATTTAAAAGCTGGCTACAGTTAAGTGATAGAGTGGAAATACAGCATAAACGAAGACTCAAGAACTAAAAATGGAGGCAAACATGGTGATGCACACTTGTAATCCCAGCATTTGGGAGGCTGAGATAGGAGGATACTGGTTCATGGACAGCCTCAGCTACTTAGTGATGGCTTCTGCAACTCAGTGAAACCCTGTTTTAAAATAAAGAATAAAAAATAGGGCTGAGGGTGTAGCTCAGAGGTCAAATGCCCCTTGGTTATAGCCCCAGTAACACACACACCACACACACACACACACACACACACACACACACACACACACACACATGAACTAAAAGTGGTCCACTTAGAAAGCAAAAATGGACAATAATGAAAGGAGAGAGTTAAGCAGGGCATGGTGGTGCACACTTGTAATCCCCACGCTTGGGAGACAGAGACAGGAAGATCACACAGGTTCAAAGCCATGTTTCCAAATAAGAATATAAAATAGGTCTGGGAGTGTACCCCAGAGGTAGAAGGGTTTCCTGGAACCCCAGTACCACCAAAAAAAAAAAAAAAGACAGAAAGAAAGAAAAAAAAAGAAAGGGGAGAGTTAGAGTCAAATATGCTGAATACCATTCTCATTTACTGATTGGGAAATTTTTTAACAATTTTCTTAGCTCTCCCTCACCTCATTTTGTTTGGCTATAAACTGAGAACAAAAATGATACCTGCTTTAATTTGTGATTGCCAAAATTAGGTGAGAGGATGAATTTCTTAACACAGTTTCGTACAGAAAAAGAACACTCAACTGCTAACTAATATTTTTACTATGAACTTAGCATTATAATAAAATATCAACCTGGGTGTCCATCAACATATAGATCACAGAAATATGGGATATATGTGTTTTCTTTCATATACAAGAGGATACAAGAGAGACTTTAGATATATGGAGCATCCAATGGAGAAATCCAATGGTTTAGGGGAGGGTTATGGTATAGGAGGAGATGAAACAATGAATGAAATACTTCCACTCAAGTTATGTATGATGTGAAATGACCAGTGCCAATCTCAGTATCATGAATGGAGAAGAAGAGGGACAGGGGAGAGAGCAGGAGGAAAGGGAAGCTCAAGTATTGTATGAATGTATGTCGCTATCACTCTGAACTACATTATGGCTTTAAAATTCAATGCACCAATTAAAGTATGTAAATAATAATAAAATAATATCGCGAATATTATTCTGCTGATTTGAGCTTATGGAACTAAAAACATGACAGCTGATATATCATTTATACAAAAATTGTTTTGAGGGCAAAGTAAATTGTTAAATATTTAATTTTCAAACTTAGAGCCAAGACACTTAAGAATAAAGAACAAGAAGAAAGAAAGAACAAAGAAGAAGATACTGAGGCTAACCTGGAATCTGTGATCCTCCTGTCTCAGCCACCCAACTACTAGGATTACAGGTGTGTGCCACAATACCTGGCTAAAATGTTCATATTTCTTAGGACCTTAATACATCATAAAAATGCTAATAGTATGAATATCAAATGAAGTCTTAAGCCTCCAACTGAAGTTTCACCTTGATCTCAGATGCACATTTCCTTAACCTCTTACTTTTATGCAATTATATAAAATATTCTTAGAAGATGGGGGCTAATTTTTTGCCAGTATTAAAGTCAGAGTCACAGGCCGGGCGTGGTGGTGCACGCTTGTAATCCCCGCGCTTGGGAGGCAGAGACAGGAGGATCGTGCAGGTTCGAAGCCAGCCACGCATGCTGGCTTAGGGAGTCCTTGTTTCCAAATAAAAGTGTAAAAATAGGTCCGGGAGTGTAGCCCGGAGGTAGAAGGGCTTCCAAGAACCCCAGTTTCACCAAAAAAAAATAAAATAAGTAAATAAATAAATAAAGTCAGAGTCACTTTCTATTAGTCTTCCATTATCTTTCTGAAATTCATTAGTAATGTGATACTCTGCTTAGTAAAGGGCTTTATAAAATGAGCTTTGTTTATATCCTTCTGGATACTGAAAACAACTTATAAGTATCTAAAGTTATAAAAGTATTTACTATTTCGGTAGACATCAAATTTTTCAAAGGAATCTTTAAAATTACTATAGAGAAATATTAAGAATTCAATCCTAAATAAACACTGGAACAAAGGGCTTTTTGAAGTTAAAATAGGTAAAATAAATTATTCATCTTGACACTTATTTTCTTGAAACTAGCATATAAGAGTGGATATGTGCTGGGCATAGTGGTGCATGCATGTAATCTCAGTACTTAGACATGAGTATTGCAGGTTTAAGGCCAGCCTCAGCAATTCAGCAAGACTTTATTTAAAAATTAAAAAAAAATTAAATATGAACTGAGGGTGTAGTTTGGAGGTAAAACGACTCATAGACAAAAAAGTAGATCTGTGTTTGGTTTCTGAAACAGCAGAAATATAAGGTTTAGTTTTGTCAATGATATTTAGTATTTACACTGTGACTAAGTTGATGCTGAAAATAAAGCACTTACTTTAAATGCACCAATATGTAAATTTCCTTTTTTAAAAACAATTTTAGGTATTTTTATCTCATTCCTTTGATGTTAGCTTACTGACCCTTCAGGTTCCAGGTCTTCACTCTGCTTATTACATCCAACCATACCTCATGTTCTCTATTTTAGCTGTTATGAGTTGTTTATGTTTTCCTCCATAACTGTATTTCTTTATTCAAAGGAACACACAGTGGCAACTGAATGTGGATAGCATGATTCTTTTCAAGAGCACTAGTACTTACTCATTGTTTTGTTTTACATTATTTTATTGATAAATATACTAAGCCTAAGGAACAGCTTATCTTTGCAGCCTCATCAATGTAAAAGCTACATTTGATTTAATTAATAGGGTGAGTTTATGGGAAAAGCTTTTATCGATGGCCATTGGTTTCAGATATCTTGGCCTTTTGAGAAAGATGCACTATAATAATTGGTCTAAGATCATGTTAGCGAGGGCAGGTCACTTTATATTTTCTCACAACTAATAGAGAAGTCAGGTGAGGTTGTTTCCTGACACAGCTACTATTTTATTATATTGCCTGATGACACCAACTCCAAGAAGCTATTTCCAGTATTACTTGGGTTCAGCAGATACAGTCATTGGCAAGCACAGTGCAAATACAAAAAGCGATCTGGTCTATTCATGTCAGAACATTAATTTACCATTAATTTCTCCTCTTGGTTACACAGTAAATTATATCACAGCCATCACTTTGCGATTTACAATGTCAATTTCTAGTATAGTGACCAAAACTAATTACTGTTCTAAGTATAAGAACAGCTTTATTCTAGCCAAGGTTTTAATAGAGCAAGACTTGGGTCAAATAATTTTATCAGTGATTCTCAACTTTCATTGCACATTACAAACATGGGAGCATCTTAAACAAGGCAAAAACAAACAAACAAAGAAACAAACAAACAAAAACTGTTGATGCCTGATCTCTACTCGTGGCGTTTTGTCATTCTGTATTTTTCTTTTTTAGAGTATTAAAATTTCTAGCTACAATCTTAACATATTTGTTTTTTTCTGTTTATTTTTTTCCAAATAATAGCAAGTTTAACCCCAAATTGAAAAAAAATAAATAGTATAGTTAATTCATAAGATTTCTAATAAAAATGCGCCTTCATTTTGTTGTGGTTTTGAAGCCATAACCATTATAGTCTTAAGGCATTTTTAATAATACATTTTTAGAAAATATCCACCTCTAAACCCTTTACACTTTCAGTTAAAAATAGACTTTCTACTGAATATGTACATACATTTTTCTAATTCTTACTCAAATGTAAAAAGATTTGAATTGTCAATGTATTCATGATATACGTGTTGTTACTGTTACTCTGCTGAATTTCTTTTTATCAAGTTGCAAATGTGTCTTTCATTTTTCAAGTGCAATTAAAAGAGCTAATCCATCCACAACCTCTTCAGTTTTCAATACAGTAGAAATATGTAGGCCGGGCGTGGTGGCGCACGCTTGTAATCCCCGGGAGGCAGAGACAGGAGGATCGCGCAGGTTCGAAGCCAGCTGCGAGCGCTGGTTTAGGAGATCCTGTTTCCAATAAAAATGTAAAAATAGGTCTGGGAGTGTAGCTCGGAGGTAGAAGGGCTTCCAGGAACCCCAGTACCACCAAAAAATAAATAAATAAATATGTAACTTAAATCATTTCAAATACATTATTACTGTGTTTGATAAGTAAGAGGATGATCTTTGACTTTATGAATCTTTAAACCTCATAAGAAAAGACCCAGATGTTGCTGCTTATAAAATAAAAATATTTGATTAAACAAATAATTAGTTGAAATCACATAAACAAAGGATTTAATCTAGATAAGTTTAGTTACTAAAACAATAGAAAAGATATCAAAGGGATGTTGATGTGTAAGGAGTGAGAGAGAAAGAGAACTTAAATCTTCATGTTAATGAATCCCTGACAGGTGAAACTATGATGTCATCTGGACCTCATGATTTCTGGCTGTACCTTTCCCCTCTCCTATATACCAAATTATGATAATTTGCATTCGACATTCATCTCCATCTGCCTATGATGGTCCCAAACTTTCTTGGAGTCGTACTGAGTTTGAATATAAATCACTGAGGTTGACTGAGGAAAACAAACCAAGGATTCTATTTCCAAAGTGTTTACCAATGGAAATTAAAGTCGAAACTGAGATATGCAGCAAGGAATAAATGAAATAGAAGTTATGTGGATCTCATCTCAAGAGAAGAAGGAAATAAAGACAGACAAGTTCCCTATTCACCTGATACAGAGTGTGAGGCTCTTCAGAGCTGAGAGATGTCTTCGCCGTTGAACTGTGCCTTTCTCTCCTTACCTTGTTGGCTTCATTCACTACACCAGTTTTGTTGTTGTTGTTGTTTTTTACTTTCGGTACTGGGGGTAGAACCCAGGAGCATTCTACCTCCGAGCTACACCTCCAGCCCTATTTTTTATTCTTTATTTTTGAAACTGCTTCTCACTAAGTTGTGGAGGGCCTCACTAAGTAGCCGAGGCTGTCTGCGAACAGGGATCCTCTGGTCTTAGCCTCCCGAAATGCTGGGATTATAAGCATATGCCACCATGCCCGGCACTGCACCACTTATTATCAAACTGTTTTTTCCTTTATATTTCATATGATACATTTATTGAGACTGGGGAAGACTGTGAAAGCCACAGTCTTAATCTCTCCTCTTGTCCAAACACAGGCATAGGATGCAAAAGATATTCAGAGTACTTCAGTCAAGAGTCCACCCAAGTCAGCACCAAGTTACGTTTCACCGCTTATTTCTATAGTTTTTACCCAATGAATTTCATACACTTAGATTGATTTAAATGTATACCTATTTTATACAACTTAAAACCACAGGAACTCGCTGATTTATTTCTTGACTTCGTTTCACTTTTAAAACAATTTTTTTTAATGTACGAGGAAAACGATTATTGGCAAAGAAAGTTTTGACGATTTGTGAATTTATACCTGGTTCATTAAAAGATCAGGAGAGTAGGAATTTGATGAAAAAACAACCTTAACATAATGCTTTAAATAATGACTAGTAATTGCTGATAAATATTCAAAATGTACTCAATAAGAGGAAAACTTCTAAATACATTACTTTGATGCAGAAGGCAGGACATCTCACAGGCCAGAAGCCTTGGGAGAGCATCCTCGCTTCAACCCACGAGTTTCAGGCCTTCACTGGGGTCCTTACAGAGCCTACTGCTCTTCCTTGTAACCTGTGCTGTGTGAAACTTGCTTTTAGTCAGCCATGGACAAGGGAAACTTAAGCTGTCCTTTCTGTAGCCGCTGGATCTCTGTGGACTCTGTTCCACAGCGGTGGAAACACCCTGGTCGGTCTGGAGCTAGGGGAAGCCCAGCAGAAATGCCACCCGAGCAATGTCAGCATTGTCCAGCCTGGAGGGGGGGGTTGGGGCGGGGAGAAGCCAAGAAAGTGGGTCTTAACCATCAGCGGAGGTGATGAGGCAGGAGACTGAAAGATATGGGTGGGCTGGAGGCTGAGCGAAGGACAGCGGGAAATGACTAGAAAATGGGAAAGCCACAGGTGACAACCGCTGAGAATGACGACAAGCCCAAGCAAGAGAACGATTCAAAATGCAGGAAATTTCTGGGCTTCTCCCTTGAACGCTGGAAATCGCATCCTGTGATTAGCATGTCGTAAAAGAAAAGTGAGAAAGAACCAGAAAATAGAGAGGACCATCCAGAAATATTTTCCCCTTAATCTCAATTTGGGTCAACAACACTGTTGGAAGTTGCAGGAGAAATCCAGGGAAAATACAAGGAGGAGCCCTGGGTGACAAGAAAGTTGAAGAGAACACGCCCACTGTTTCTCCACAGATGGGCTTTCAATTGACAAACCACAGCAAGACTTCTTCAATATGAGCAGTGGAGCCTCAGTCCCATGCCTATGGTGCAGAGAGGATCCTCAAAGGAAGAGGGAAGGCTAGACCAGGCTACATTAAGCTGTGGTGATAAAGAGCTGTTTGTCCTGCTTGAGAGACTTAAAACTGGCATTTACCACTCTAGAGAAGCTGCCTATGGAGAGAGAGCCAGGGAGCGCTGTCTTACCCAGGACACCAAAAATTTGTTGAAGCATCTTCCCAGCTCATCTGGGAGCAGATTTCCAAAAGACAAAAACAGGAATCTTCCTCTGAAACGGCCAGTTATCCGTGTGTGTTTGCAAAAAGAAAAGAAATGTTCCCCAAATCTTCCTCAGATCAAAGGAAAGACTCTACCTAAGAACTGATGAATGGGGAGCACCTGTGACATCTACAAAAACAAGAAGAGAATGACTGGTTTTTCGCATCAAAACTTCACAAACAAATGGATAAAGAACAAGGCTGTCCAACTGGCAAAAAGGATCTCCAGCCGAGTATATACGCCTTTCATCAACCTCACTGGCAGCCAACATGATAGATGAGTGGAAGAAGAATCCCAAGTTAAGACTGTTAGAGGCAAACTGATAGGAAGCATTGGAGAGATGAAAATGAGCACCCTTCTTTGAAGGTCTGGCTGAGCTATGATGTGTTGGCATGGAAACTGCCATCCTCCCATCCCCGCCTACTAGGGCCTAGAAGAAAGGCCTATGACTCTGCACCTGGCTTTGAAGCTGTCTTTTGTCTCATAGAATCTTCCTAAATTTTTTGTTACTTTATAAAATTGTCATTGCTTTGAAGGAACGCTCATAGCCCTGAAAGGACTGTGTAATCATAAAGAGCATATAGATGTGCTTCAGTAAAACTCTGCTAAGTGTCCCTAAGCTTTCCATTATTAATACCTGTTTTATTTTATTAATAGCTATGTGAACTAAGTTTGATAATGTTGATGGGTATAAAACTTTCCTGGGACCAATACACTTCTTTCAATCTCTGTCTCTTTTCCCAAGTTTATGAGTTGCTTGTTATACAAATAAACTGTTCAAATGTTCTTTAAAGGTGGAGGCTATAGCTCAGTGGGTCAAGATTTGCCTAACATGTGAAAGGTCCTGGATTCCACTCAGCATAACACACAAAACAGATACATGGTAATATACTGTAACAGAGCTGTATCACAGTGTTTTATATTGTGGAGCTTGAAACATAGCCATGTGTTTATATCATTACAGTATCATTTGTATTGATATTGGACTTTTGTTTAAAGAAATATAAAATATAGTTGAATTTTGTTCTATCTTAGCCTGAAAGGTAAATCAAAAGGCAGTGGTTTCCATTTTTGAAATTTAATTTAGAGACTATAGCTCTTTTATTTTATTAATATGAACTTTAAGCAGAGAGCTTCAACAGCATTTTTACTGACATTGATTCATCTATCCTGTAAACAACAACAACAAAAAAATAGAATGAAGTGTCCTAAATTTGTCTAGCTTAAATTTGTCAGTTTTTTTATGTCATTTAGGTGTTTATTCAAATTGTATGGTTAAAATTCTGTTAATCTTTGCATACTTAATGGCATATATAACAAAGTTGACTGGTACTCATGGAAAGAATTTGGAAGCTAATTTAAAATTTAGTATGTTCTCAAAAAAAGAAATTTTCCCTGGAGTAATGACTGTGGTGATGTGAAATATAATCAGAAACTAACAAAATTAGTTTAAGTCAGACTAAAATCATCTTCATAGCATATTAATATATATTTTAAGAGCAAATTCCACTTTGTGTTTTAATGTAGATATTGTTAGAATTTCTCAAAATTTCTTTAATTAAATCTAATTGGAATAGGTAATGGCTCAAAACTATAGCCCACAGTATATAATGTATTTAATAATTATGTATTTAACTGTCTATAAAGAAGTCTTCCTGACTAAAGTTGTTTCTAAGAGAAAATTAATCTTTTATATTTCTTCTCTTCCTACCATGTATGCTTTTTTTCTACTTATGTTGTTGTTGTTGTTGTTGTTGTTGTTGTACTGGGGATTAAACCCAGAGACTTTATACCTCTAAGCTATACCACTATTCCTTTTCTATTTTGGACAGGGTCTCACTAAGTTACTGAAGTTCCTGCTAAATTGCTGCGTCTGGCCTCTGACAAGCAATCCTCCTTTCTCAGCCTTTCAGGAACCGGGATTACAGAAGTTCACCATCACACTCAACTGTGATTAATTTTTATTTAGTTTGCTGGTATATATTATTCTTACATCACTCACCAACTAGAATCTAGAAGTTTCTTCTCTATTACTATTTGAGACCTAGAGATCACCACCCTTTTTTTAAAAGTCAGAATTAAGAAGAACTTAAATTATCTATTCATCTATCTACCTACTTATATCAAACTCTTTACTGAATACTTTGGTTCTGTTGCCCTTACTTATCTTGTTCAATTCAATTGAGATTTATTAATTAACTATTAACAGATGACACTCAACTATAAATTGAAAGCAGAAAAATGAGCCTTCCGAAACTTAACAGTTATAATCCCAATAGTTAATACACAGTGAACACTAATCAATTTAATTTTAAATATATGTGGCTTTTGCTCACTAGCAAAAAGTGTGATATGATTTCATCAGTATTCAGTGTTTTCCTTGGGTGATCTAATGTGAATAATTATTTTTGCAAGCATTCTCCTTCAGGTGAACAAAAATGTGAATTCTTGTCATAGAGGGCCTCCTCACTCTTTCCTCAAGCCTTCTGAAGACGTGACCCTATATGTATTTAAGAGATATTTTACCATCCATTCTAGTAGATAAGAATTTCAATTTAATTACAGTAAGTCCAAAATTATGGCTTTTGGAAAGAGTTGCATGCCAAATCCAGGTTTATAGATAACCATAAAATTGAAAAGTTGGTGCTTAGACCCATTCTTAGAACTGACTTTTTAATGCCAAATTATTGAACAGTCTATTTAAATTAAGAGCAAAAGCAAAACATTTCATTCAAGGATTGCCATCTCTTTTTTGAGGCTTAGTAGCTTAATTTTAGGTATAATTTAAAAACTACTATAAAACCTAGTTTAAAATATTTTACATGTGTAATTGGAAAAGGTAATAAAAATACTGTGCAATTCAGAGTTATCTTATGCATAGAAGCAAATGCACCACTCCTAATCTAATATTCCACAGATTATAAATAAGTAAAATATGGCCAGCTAAAATTTATTTTTTAAATCATATTATATGTGAACATCACAACAAAGGCCTATTAAGTTTTGCTCTAACTTATGTTATTAAATTTTTGTTTTGCATATATTTTGTTATTTCTGAAGCACGAGTTCTTTCACATTCAATGAATATTAATATTCTGTGGGAAGCAAACAAGTAAGCAAAACTTAACAAATATTTAATAGAAAGTGGAATAAAATTCTGTAGGATACATAATTTTTTAGAACAAGTAAGGGTATATCTCTATACCATCACCTCAGTTAGGTTATCTCCTTAAAGTCCTTTTTCCTTTTCCAGGTTGGGGGGAAATTATTAAATAAAGACACATTTTTTTATTTTCTTGTATCTGCTGAAATGTCTCTTGCTTTGCACTCTTGATGTCACTCTAGTAAGAAAGGTCATATAGCCTGCCTACAATGCTTTAATATGTGTATACATGTGTATGTATGTGCATGCAGGTGTATGTGTGTGCGTGCATACGTATGCATGCATACATCTATATACACAATGTATATACATTTATGTTGGTATGTGTATATGCTTATGTATGCACATTATATATTTATTACATATGTGCATAATATATAATACATATATAATATTTAGCATATAATAATGTATTATAGATATTTCCATTGTGATGTGCAAGTTCTTTTAATTTTTTCAGTGATTAATTTTTTGAAAGTATAGATCAAATGATATCATTTTTACAAACCCCTGTTGCCTACTGAATAAATGAACATTTTGTTTTAAATCTTCTAATTGCATTTTCAAGAGTATTCAATACCTCACTAATCTCCTTCACATGCCGCTAATTGCTAAGTCAACTCTGCATTTTGCTCACTTATTCAACCAATTCTTTCTCTTGGGATAATTTTCCTTCCAAGCTCTTTTAAGAGAAAGAAAATGTCTTATCATTAAAAATTTTACCACTCTGAATGACCATTTTAAATATCACCTCCATGCAAACTTCAAGAACTTCAATATATGGATATTAATTATGCCTCTTTGAATTATCAGAATACTATATCTTACTTTTGTCATCACAGTATTATTTTATTATTTTATCTTTTTTGGTGCTGGGACTTGAACAAGGCATTATATTTCTGAGCTTACTACCTAGGCCCTGTTCTTTCTTTATCTTTTTTTTTTTTTTTTTTTTTTTTGGTACTGGTGATTGAATCCAGGGGCATTCTACCTCCAAGCTACACCAACAGGCGTATTTTTTAGTCTTTTTTTCCACTTTTTAATTTTTTAATTTTTATGTGGATCATATTGAAAATGGTATACATTCAGTGCTTAGTGCCCTCCCTCCTGCTTACCCTTTCCCCTTCCCAAAAATGAGTGCCCAGGTTAACCATGCTACATTCATACTTTTATACATACTAGAATGTAGTTCTTTCATTAATCAACCTCAGCCTTCTTCTCCTATCCTTCCATTCTAGCTTTGCTCAGGTTTCCCCCCCATGCTCTGGAGTCCCTCTGGTATCCCCAATACTTCCTTGTTTGGGCATATTAGAGAAAACACATGTTCCTTCTCTTCAGTGCTTGGCTCATTTCACTATTCATAATGTTCTCCAGGTCTTTCCATCTTCTTGTGAATGACACGATTTTGTTCTTCTTTATTCCTGAGTAGAATTCCATTGTGTGTATTTTCCATAATTTTGCAATCCATTCATCTGTTAATGAAGACTTAGATTGGTTCCATATTTTGGCTATTACAAATTGTGCTTCTATGAACATGGCTATGCATATGCTACTGTAGTTCTCTGATTTCAACCCCTTTGGAAAAATACCCAGGAGTGGTAGAGCTGGATCATATGGAGATCCATTCCCAATTTTCTAAGGAATGTCCACACTGATCTCCATAATGTCTGAACTAGTTTGCACTCCCACCAACAGTGTAAAAGAGTTCCTCTTTCCACACATCCTCGCCAGAATTTGTTGTTACTTGACTTCTTTAGCTTGCCACTCTGATGGGGTTAGATGGAATTTTGAAACAGTTTTCATTAAGTTGTAAAGAGCCTCAATAAGTAACTGATGCTGTCTGTGAACCATGATCCTCCTGTCTCAGCCTCCCAAATGCTGGGATTACAAGCATGTGCCACCATGCCCAGTTTAACCCCTGTTTTTTTTTTTTTTTTTTTTTTTTTAAATTTGAAGTGGTGTCTTGCAAGATTGCTGAGGATTTCACTAAGTTGTTGAGGCTGTCCTTGAAATTGTAATCCCCTGTCTCAATCTCCCAAATACTGGAATCACCGGCATGATTCACTACACTCAGCTATTTTTTTTTAAGTTTATGTTTACTTGTGTATTTCCAAATTCCACTATGACAGTACTTGTAAAGATAAGAAATAATGTCTTATTTCTCCTTGTTTCTAATATTATCTATTCAAGAAGTATATATTAGATAAAAACTTGATCAGGCCCTGCGTGGTGGCACACGCTTAATCCCCGCGCTTGGGAGGCTGAGACAGGAGAATCGCGCAGGTTCGAAGCCAGCCGTGCTGGCGTAAGAGACCCTGTTTCCAAAAATAAAATAGGTCTGGGAGTGTAGCCCAAAGATAGAAGGGCTTCCAGGAACCCAAGTACCACCAAAAAACAAAAACAACAAAAAAAACAAAAAACAAAAAAAAAACTTTATCAATTTAATATGAAATCAGATAAAATGGCTTGGGGTTCTGGAATTTAGTTTTATTTAATGTTGACCCTTGACTTTTCTGGTGCTTTCCCCCCAAATATTTAAATTTATGTTTCAGCATATTACCTGTAAGTCAGTGGTTCTAAATTATGTCTCAAAATTTGAAAGCAGTCGCTCATGTTCAGAAAACATTTCATGGCCTCCAGGAGGATTCAAGTTGAAAGAGACTGCCCAAGTTAGATGGATACTATGAATAAATGCAGTTTATTTGGAAAATCAGTCATTTAATTTTAGACAGTTTATGAGTAGAATCAATGACTGTTTATCTCAGGTTACCCTTAAAACACCTAATATTTTTCACTATTAAAAGATTTTTTAAAATAAAATTTAGTAACCCTTTTATTTATGTACCATGAGTTCTCTGGAATATGTGTATTGATGGTTTTAGTACAGTGTCATTATTTGTAATCCATGTTACTATTTGGGAAGAAAGTATACTTGAGAATCCTCAGCACTTGTGAGAGACTGAGATGCAAGCTCTCTACTGGATGTCCAAACACTGGCAATTTGTGCTCAGATATAGGGACATTCCATCCTTGAACACTTAAATTAGAATGAGTATTCGACATCTCCCATTCTAATCAGCTTCAAAGCACTTATTCAGAGCATGGGCAATCTTTTAATTTTTGTCAAAGTGATGAAATATCACTGTATACAAACATAAGGAATTATAGCATGACAACTAATTTTAAAATATGTGAAACTAATAAGAGCATTTTATATTAGAAGTATATTTCGAAAAAATGTTCTTGAATGTATAATTTTTAGTTTCTTAAAACAAGGAGGGATTACATACAAAAGTGTTCTAATTATGTGTTGAAAACCCCACAGGTCTTTTTTTTTACATGATTTTCTTCTCTAAGTCTTCCTTCTCCATATATTTGCTAAAAATATAACATAATTATTTTGTTAAATATTTCTCTATTATGTGCTTGCTAAAACAAGATTTGGTGCTTATATTGTACTTTGTTTTCTTCACTTTTTTAAAAAGACACTTCAGGCAATAATCCCATACCCAATATTTTGTTCTGTTTAGTTTTCTTTTCAGTTTGCTTTTGATTTAATTGGACACAAAACTTGTAACTTTTTAAAAAGTTTTAAGAAATGGAACTCTAATTATAAAGTATCAAGGGTCAAAATTAGTCAAAAAGCACCATTAGGTTTAGTAGTAGTTGGAAACCTTCCTATTTTTCACACTTTACTTGTTCTATAACTAATAAGGGTAGTTCTCACTTGTAGAAAACTCAGAAGAACATAGATGGTGCTGTAGAATAGTGAAAAATCAAGAAACTGTCTCCACAAAGTAGAGGAAGGGGGATGGTTACTGGAGAAAGCAATTAACAAAATTATGCTATGTAAATGCACAAATATGTAACAGTGAGTTCCAATATTATGTATAATCATTGTATATTAATAAAAATAAAACAGTAAAACTCTCCAGTTCTTTTCCTGATGTAATTAGTTGTATGATGATCAAATAATGACATATTTTCTTTCAAATAAAATGTGTATAAAATATATTTGCTTCAGGTCTTTAAGATGTTTTCTTTTTGAGATTTTAGTTCCTAAAATATTTCCAAATAGTCCTAAGTACTGCGAAGATTCAGGCAGAGGTGGTAATTTGAGTTAATTAATGAAGTATAAAAACAATAAGGTAGTTGAAATATGGTAGATGGAAAGGACCCTCAAAAATGCCTTCGTTAAATAGCTAAATAATTATCTTCTCACTTAACTAAAAAAATTCAAAATGACTCTTATAAATAAAGCTTTCATATGCCTCGGCTTTTACGGTGGTTAGTCAATGAGGACCGATTATAGATTATAAATGAGGATGATAATGGTGATGACGATGATGAATAATCAGGGAATTGTTAAGGCTCACATAGGGGTCAATGCCTAAAAGGAAGATAGATACAAGGTAAATAAGACTACTGAGGAGTGCCTTTCAGTTTTGGAGCAATCCTAAAATTTCTAAAGTTTTATTTTTCTTTTAAATTCAAGACCATGCACAAAGCATTTTTGAAAAGATATAAAGTCATATTAACAAATTACTTATTAAAAAATAAATACAGCCGGGCGCGGTGGCGCAGGCTTGTATTCCCCGCACTTAGGAGGCGGAGATAGGAGGATCGCGCAGGTTAGAAGCCAGCTGAGCTGGCTTTAAGAGACCCTGTTTCCAAATTTAAAAATATATATATAAAATAGGTCTAGGAGTGTAGCCTGGAGGTAGAAGGGTTTCCAGGAACCCCAGTACCACCAAAAATAAATAAATAAATAAATAAATAAATAAGGAAAGAAAGAAAGAAAGAAAGAAAGAAAGAAAGAAAGAAAGAAAGAAAGAAAGGACAGACATTGACAAATTCCAGACAACATAGAGATATAATTATACTGTGGAACTCAAGTTCCACATTTCTAATATTTTGAAAATATTTCTTTCTTTCTTTCTTTCTTTCTTTTCTTTTCTTTTTTTTTTTTTTTTTTCAGTTCAGGGGATTGAATCCAGGGCCATTCTACCTCCCTGCTACACCCCCAGCCCTATTCTCCATTTTCTATTTTGAAACAGGGTCTCACTAAGTTCAGAGGACCTTGCTAAGTAGCTGAGACTGGCCAAGGACTTGTGATTCTCCTGTTTCAGCCTCTCAAGCACTGAGATTAAAATTGCGCAGCACTATGCCTGGACTGAAAATATTTCTAATGCAAACAGTGACTAGTACTCTGTGTCTCAGTTGTATTCTGATATTTTTCTATTCTGTCCTTCCTGCCTCCAACCCCAAGTATGAGTCAATTAATTGTGACTATTGTTTGACATCAGTTCCTCTACCAAGAATATTTTTAGCTTATGACTATAATTAATCATAAGTCAATCTTTCATGAAGTCTTTATTATCTGAGCATAAATTGACATGTATTTTTGCTATTGCTCAATCCAATTTTTTCCCTAATTTTTATTGCAGAAAATCTCTTCCAAATAAGAACTGTGAAATATGTTAAGTTAATGATCTTTTCAAATATGAGCATGCTGGACAAATCTGTCTGTAAATGATGTTTATTGCACAAAGGGGAGGCACATTATTAAAATTGGCTTTGTCAGACAGATGTGTGCGTGTGTGTGTTTGTGTGTGTGTGTGTGTGTGTGTGTGTGTGTGTGTGTGACACCAGGGATTGAATCCAGAAGCATTCTATCTTTGAGCTATATCCTCAGCCCTATTTTTATTTTTATTTTGAAACAAAGTCTCACTAGACTGATGAAAGTCTCACTACTTTCTGAGGCTCTCTTCCAAACCATGATCCTCTTGTCTCAGCCTCCTTTTAAAAATTGTGCATTCTTGTAAAGCTGTCCTGCATTACTTACAAGTGGTTCCCATAGCTAGTTCCCACTAGCAACTACAGTAGACTATAGCAACCAGGGCACAAACTAATCTGCAAGATGATGTTTTTACACGGTTGCCTTATTGCCTGCACATACAAGATAGAGTATTGATATGAAACCGTATTTTATGTATTAAAGAAAAATGCATAGGTTTCCTGAGATCCATCATATATTCAAATCAATTTTGTGTAAGGAACTTGCACACTTACAAATATAATTTTGGCATGTATATATAAACAGAAGGGTACTAAGATGAAATAAGAAACAACCCACAGAAAAAAATGATGGAGAAAATCAAGTAAACCCAGATTTTACACATTTTTCTCCAGAAATATGTTGTTATACTTTATGTATGTGGGTGGAGGGTATTATGGGAATTTAACCCTGAGGAATTTACCTCTAAACTACACCACTTACCCTATTTTATTTCTAGGATCTCACTAAGCTTTTGGGAGGCCTTGTTAAGTTACTGTGGCTGGCCTTGAACCTGGAATTCTCCTTTTTCAGCATCCCAAGTACTTTATTACAGGAATGTAATAAAGTACTAGCCTGGGATTACAGGCATGGACCACCACACCTGGATAAGCATCTTACTTGTGACAGCTTTGCTAGGAAAAAAAGAAAAATGTTTACATATATTTTCTTTTATGAATTTTTTAAGTTTTATTGGTGCAATATAGTCTCACATCATAGTGTGGATCATATTGGCAATGGCGTATATTCAACCAGTACTTGGTGTTAAACTTTTTTTAATAAACATCTCCCTCTCACTTTCTTTGGACCTGATTTGTGGATTGTGTGATCAGTAAAGGTGGTTTTAAAGGTAGAAATTTCTATTTGAGTTTAGAAGTTACCATGTCATTGCTAGGGGAGTGATGGTGGAGAAATAAAGCCATCTCAAGCAAGAAATTTCTATCAGGTTCAAGAAGCACCAATATGATATTTGAAGTGATATTCAGTTTTATAAAATATAGAAAATAATTTTAAAAAACTTCATATAAGGCTCAAAAATTATTTCATTGTATTTTGTGAGTACTGAGGAATGACCCTAGGTACTCATATGTGCTAGCCAAGTACTCTACACTGAGCTACTTTCCCAGCCCTAAAAAATGATCTTTACAAAATAAGTTGCCAAGTTGTATCTGACCTGTTGTGCTTTACCTAATAAAGCTAATACTTCAGATGAATTCTCTAGTCGCCTTCTCTTCCAAATAGTCGGCAAACTATTTTCAGTGCTTTTCCAGATATTGTGCTGATCTTTCAACTTTAAATTTGGTTTTGAAAGTATGTATTAACTAATTTGCAGAATGTCTAAGCAGGCATTTGATTCAAACGACTGCACTGGGATAGTCAGAGTAAAAATATAATTGTATTTTCTGTAAGTAGTCTTTTGCTTTGGCATCTCAAGAAAATCCTAGTCTCCGATACAATTCACATTCTGCAAGAGAGGATAGTGTGACCTCTCAGTAATTTATCACTTTCTATATGATGGAAAGCCTCATTTTCTGAAAGAAATATCAAAAAAGTAAAGGAAAAGCACTTTGTACATTATTTCATCATTTTTTCAAGAATAAAAGGAATGGTTTAATATTTCCTGTAATTCCACTTTCTCTTTCTGCATACAAAATAAGTTACATGAGTTCAAGATTAACAGATCCTAATTGAAATGCTAAAAGACAAATATACAGTGTAATTATCCAGTTTGAAGTTTTGAAGATATTTCTATGTGAAAAAATCTGTTCAGAAACTTAACACATGCTATATTATAGAAAGAAATGAGCACTGATTTTTCTAGATATTTTCAGTGTCTAACAAAATATGAAATTTTATATTAACTTTGTAACCAAGCACCATATTTTTTTAACAGCTGCCATTTCTCTTCTGATTACTGTATCCCATTAAGAATTACCTCTTTTGGAAATAAGGGGGAAAATCTTTTTATAAAATATAAATTTATGTATCTGAAATACACTATGTTCTGGGATAATAAAAATTATACATTTACAATAATCTATCTTTGCCAATTTGAAAAATTATCAAACCTTTAGAGCAGAAATACTGAGGCCTTGGGAAACATGAAACCATTAGTGCAATATATTTATACTTCCAGTGGTAGTATTCTTCTATCCCAATAAAACCTTTGCATATATGCAAATTGTAATGGCAATGGTGTAAATAGAATTATCCATAAAATATTATGCTTTACTTATAGTATTGGTTAAAAAAAAGATATTTTAGGCTGGAATGCAGTTATAAAGTGCTATCATGTTGCACATACCAAGGCTTCTAATTAGACTTGTCAATCACTGATTGATTACCACAGTAAGAGGAAAGACAATTGCATCCAATGATTTTATTATCTTAAGGATACAAAGCACATTGTTTTGTTCTTAGCTGTCAGCAAGATTCCACTGAATGAAAGTCTGTTCTATCACCACGAGCTGTTCAGAGGTCTCTCTAAGAACCTAAATAGCACTTTAGATTTAGAAATATTGCTCCTAAAAAGGGAAGAAAATATTGTCAAGTGAAATTGACTATGTTTTAATTGATGAATGAAAATCACATGACTTTGTAGCCTCATGTTCTATAATTGTAGGAAAATATGGCCCATGGAATTAGGTATAAGTATTCTCAGAGCTTCCATTCTTTATATGCTTCCTTTCTCATCTCCTCTCCATTTTTTCCTCTCTTCCCTCTGCCCCCACAACTCTCAGACTTCTGCCTGTTTTTTCTCTCTCATGTATCCATAGCCCCATTTCTGTGAGTAGAAACATGTATTTACTATACTGAAATTCCATTCTTGATTAATTAATCTTTAAAAATATTCACTCTATACTCACATTTCTAAATGTACTCTATCAGGAGAATTATTTATCACCTCTTTCTAATAATTAAATATTGCCAGATCAATAATTATTTAATAAAAACTCAAGAACTAGTGTCAAATATTATTTATACCTCCAAACATTATTTTATAATTGTAATCATTTTAGTAGGATCACTTTGGATGTGTTTTTCAAGTTCTGAAGTCAAAATATGGTAGGGTGTGGTTAAGAACTTGCCATGGTGTAACAGCACACTCACTTCAAAGACTTTGAGATCAAACTGCTTACAGATATGTCAGAAAGACAAGGGCCATAATTTAGAGACTTATTCTGAATTTAACTCTTCTCTTTTCAGCTTTTTAAATAGAGAATATTGGATTGCATTCTGGTTACTTTTGCTGTAAAACAAACCATCCCAAACTCAGAGTTGAAAATAGCACCAGTTTATTGTACTCCACATTCTGTAAATGAAGAATTAAACTTGGACCTCTCATGGCTAGCCTCAATGTTTCAATAAATCTGAGGCTCATCCTGGAAGATTCCCATAGGGGTTGGAATTCCAAAGAACTTTCTTCTTGGGATCTTCTAGCACCTGAGATAGGATACACTAAAGACCAGGCTCAGACAATGATAACTAGCACATCTATCTGAGGCCTCTTCCTGCGCCTGTGTGGAAAAGTAAACCTATGCAATGCAAGCAGCGCACTGCTGTGGCTAAGGAAAAGCATGACCCAAATTTTCTTCTGCAGAGAGTTTAATTGACAGCTGATCCCAGCTGCTGATTCTGAAGCTACTGCCATATTTGTACACAATCTTGATTTTCATGGAGCAACTTCCATATGGCAAAAACGTTTTAATGCTCTGCTGTCATCTGAGTCTCTCCCTCTTTCCTTCACAGGTGTCATATCTGCATCATGGTTTACCAGCTCTTTCTCTCTAAGACTCCCTCCTGTCTTTACCCTCATAGGTATTTCACACTGAAGATGTTACAGACCAATTCTATCTTAACATCTGCTTCCGAGGGGACCCAAACCACATCCCCTGGAATGAGATGCTGTCTTTTAAAACCAGCAAGTCCTGAATTTTAAATATTTTATCTAAATTATGCCTGAAAATTAAGTCTTTTTGGGGGGGTGGTATTTTCTGTCTCTATTCTCTTCTTAGGATGCGCAGCTCTAAGAAAGCAATCACCATTTTGAACTGTTGCCTGGAAATTTCCTTAGCCAGATCTATTGAATCATTTGGTACTTTGTCTGTTTCCCTAGTTACTGCAGGTGTCAGACTGTGTTTAACTTTCCATTGCTACTAAATAAGAGTCAGTTACCTCCAGCTTCCAGTAAAAGCTTCTTTACTTTCAGCTCTCCCCAGAGCCTCAAATCCCAGTCAGCACTCACCCAAGACCCAGTCTCAAAGCCAGTAGCACCTTAGACTTTTGCATTTTGTTTTCAGCTTTCTCTTTTAGGTTTCTTTTTTGTTTAGGAGATTAATTCCACCTCAAGGTGCAAAATTCTACTTCAGTTATTCTCGTTGCCTAATAATCTATCCATAAATAAACTATGTGTATAAACAGACCAGTGTTCACATATTCGTTTCTTTTTTGACTTTGGGATTCAAAGCTGTGCCTACATCACTTATTTTTCAAGGGAGAGAGAGAAAAAATAGACCCTATAACTCAAAAGGAAATGAGTCAAAAAATCTGAGCCACTTATCAAAAGATCCATAAAAGATCACCAGTTTAAACATGCATATATTTAATGAATAAAAATATGGAAATCTAATATTTAAACCATCTGGGAAATTTTTTCAAAAATATTTTGGACCTGTAAAAGTATTTACCAACCCTTTCTATATACAAGATTTCTCTCTCTATGACTTCCTACTTTTCAGTCAGTACAGAAAATCTATTGTATATAAAATGGACATATGTCACAGAAACAGTTTTTAAAAAATTTGATTTTTCTTAAAAGGTGAATTTTTAATCATTGATGGAGTATACTATCACTTCTTTCATTAGCTATTTTTGAGAAAATACCTGAATAATACCATGTCAAAATATCCATAATTTATCAGTTTGTTATTCATTTTTTATTTGATCAGTTTTAAAATTTTTATTATTTTCAAATAATGTCATACTTAGAGGAAGTTGAAAAAATAATACCAAAAATTGGTATATTGTATTGTATATGACAGTGAGTCTTATGGTAATGCAGTTACATATGCACATAACATTATTTGGTCTATTTCTTCCCCCATTTTTTCCTTTCCCTTTCCACCTCTCTTCCCAGATATACTTATACCACTTCTCTGGTTGCTTCATTTTCTTGGGTCCATTTTCTTTACTTTTTGTTTCTCTAGCTTTTATGTGTGTATGAGACAAAATGTACAACCCTTGACTTTCTGAAACTGTCTGATTTCATTTAGCATAATATTCTCTACTTCCATCTATTTACCAGCAAATAAAATAGTTTTTTTTCTTTTTTATGACTAAGTAGAATTCCGTTGTGTGTGGGTGTGAGTGTGTGTGTGTGAGTGTGTGTGTGTGTGAGTATGTGTGTGTGAGTGCCAGATTTTCTTTGTCCAATCATCAGTAGATAAAACCATAGTCTTTTGATGACCTTACATATTGATTTCCATAGGGGTTGTATCAATTTAAAATCCCACCAACAGTGTATAAGTGTTTCTCTTTTCTCACATCTTCACAAGCTTGTATTATAATTAATATTATGGATGACTGCCATTAAAATCAGTTTGTTATTCTTTCAAGTAAATATTAAGTTCCATGAAAAATGCAATTGGTTCAACTCAGCTTAATCTCAGAAGCTTTATCCTTTAGACAACCAGTCTACTTGAGTTTGCAGACATACTTTATGAGTACTTTCCATTAGGTCCTATGGAATATAAAAATGGCTACTCGAAGATTGGAGTTAGGTAAAATTAATAGTGTTTCTCTCAGTATATTTATAAATGAAACTGAGACTTCATTACTACAAACATGTGACTAAAAATATGACTGCCTGAATACTCCTTTGATCCTGCTAGGACACTATCAATTCCATTCACTACATTGCCTTTGAGCTGCCATCTCTCCTTTTCTAAATGCCCTTTAGTGCTTTTATTTTACTTTCAGTACCTAAACTCTTGAGTTGCAATCATTTATAAAGTGGCCCCTTTTCCAGGCTCCCTGAAGTCAGAATTTATATTTGAATGTTCTCTATATTCCTACTTTGTCCTCTTAACTTATTGACTTCCAAACAGTATAGTTTAAGAATTATTTATTAAATGGGTAAATAAATTAACATTTTAAAGTAGATATTTAATATTATCTTTCTGAAAACACTTCCTAATAAACCCTATTATAGTTAATCAGTAATATAATGTCATATTGCAATACATTTATGCATTATAATTTATATTACCAATATGTAAGAGTAATTATTTGCCTTACTGGAATATATACGTTGCCTGGTTTTATTTTGATTATTGATTAACCTCTCTGTATCCCTTATGGTAATGAAGCTCTTTATGGATAAGGAATATGTCTTTTTTATTTTAAAAGTTCAATGTCTAGCAGTGCAAATACCTTAAAAATAGTTTCTGATGAATGAATAAATGGATAAATAAGTGATTTAAAGATAAAATATATTTACAGAGAAAGCACAAGCCTGGCATGCTGGTATCTACTGAATATAATCTATACTTTATGGATTACAAGGCTTATTAAAACAAATTTTATTTCCCCTTATGATACAACAATTAAGTACAAGCATAAGTAGTATTAACAATTTATTTTACTTGTTTCAAATTTATGCTAATGTTGACCAAACTTTTTCTCATGTTAAACATCAATTTTTGGTCAGTCTTTGAATGCACATGGATGGATCATAATTAATTGTGTACTTGGATAACAGTTTAACCATATACTTAAACTTTTATCCAGAACAAGATTCTTAATATTTATTAACAATATTAAGTAATAATAAGTAATAAAACATGTGAAATATACTACCTATTTATTGTCTTGTTTATCAACAACCATGTGAAGAGATTGTATGAGTATGCCATTTTCACGTGAGAAAATGAAATCATTAAAAAAATATCAAGTAATAGGGCTGGGAATATTGCTTAGTGGCAAATTGCTTGCCTAGCATATGTAAAGTACTTTGTTCAATCCCCAGGATCTCTCTCACACACACACACACACACACACACACACACACACACACACACACACACAGAAGGGAGGTAGGGAGAGAGAGAAGAAAGAAGAATGGAAGAAAAGAAGGGAGGGAATAAGGAAGGAAGGAAGGAAAGAAGGAAGGAAACTCTATAGAAAATCACACAATTAGCAATTATAGCCAGAGTTTGTGCCCAAATGAATTGACTCTATAATGCTTTTAAATATCATGTCACCTTCTTCACACTAACAATAATAAGCAATCATTCAAATTAATACTTTAACAAATATTCCATATCAGATGCTACCAACATTTTAATGGTTTATAATCCAACCTGCTTATTACATAGGTTTTTTTAAAAAACATAATGTAACTAGAATTTGTGTTCATAGCAATAGTTTGTGTTACGTGGTATTATGAAATTAAACAACTTTAATGATTCAAATTCCACTTTTTTCAACAGTCTAAAAACTTAAACAGGTCTCTCTTTAACAGTAATTTCTGAGATCCTTATGGAATATAAAAAATACTAATAGGTAAATCATCTTTCATCCGGAGTTGTCAGATGTACTAGTAAATTTTATGTGTTCCTGCCGGGGTCCAGCCCTAGCAAGAGTCGAGGGTCCGCGCGAGTGGTCGGCGAAGTTCGGCGGAGAAACAGCACACAGATTCAATGGAGAGTGAAGCTTCTCTATTTATTTTACAATTTTGCTCTCTCTACTTTTGGTTTTGGCAAGCATTTTATACTTTTTTTGGCTACATTCTACTCTTACAATTTTTTCTTGAATTAATCCATCAGTAAGTATACAAAGAACTAATACATCAATGCAAGGTGACAAACGGCCAGTTTCTTTTTTTAAGGGAACATTTCCTCTTACAAACAACCAAGGGAAAGATCAGAAGTTTATTATTAACAACTAATATATCATAACAATATCCTATACTAAGCATTAAATTGTCTGATTGATACACATCATTGTTTTTAATCAATAGGCACTTCTGAGGAGAGGAACGTTTCATACTTTCCCATGTCCCAAGGCTGTGCCTGGGTACCTATCTATTTTGCTGATGTCCACGTACCCACGGTACAACCAAAAGGGGGTAGGGTTACTGGGGGGTCAGTAGCCACCCTAGCATAGCCTACCTCTGATTAAATATGCTGGCGTTTTAGAACTCATGACGGTGGGAACAACTTGTCTTGGCTCTGTTTTGGGTGTATTGTTAATATTTGCTTGGGAAAATCCTTTAAGGCCTGTTCTACTTGTTATTGTCTGAGTCTTTATAGAATTCTTGTTAGATCGGTCATTTGGAAATTTGAGGCAACTCATACATAAATGTTGCAGCTTCAGGGAGTAAATCTTGAATTATTTTAAACAATTTGAAGCCATTAATAACATGTCTCGGGTATCTTTTTGGTAACGAGGCCAATTCCAAAAAATCCCCAAATCCCCATGTCTAATACTATTCCCCAGAAGGAGATACCACACACCCGTTTCAGGGAATGTCTGCTGTGCAGTGTTCCTGCTGAAACGAGGCTTGCCCAATTTTAGACTGGGAAGGAGGCGCGGCATGTTCCCTTGGAGGATTGTTGGGTGATATTAACATTTAAGATGTTGAGCTTTGGGAAAAGATAAATGGGGCTCATGTAATCAGCTGAGAGTCTGTGTGGGACAAAAAGACTAGTCATCCTAAGGAAGACAACATTCCTCAGCAGTTTGATTTTGGATTTCATCTCTACCATCAGCTCTTCTAGATCAGAATTCAGCTGACCCATGCTGTACATTTTGAATGCCTCAGTCCGATATTCGTGTGAGCTAATTCATTTGATCAATTGATCCATTGATAGGTAGATAGATATTCAGTTTGTTCTCTTCTTCCATAATCTATTCTTCTAATCTACAATGAAGAATCCTCTCTAAATAGCTCTCTTCCATAGCTACCTTTTCCCTTGAGTAAAATGTTTTGTTCTGTTATTTTCAGGTTGATATGTTGCATGCTTTTTAAAAATGATATTCTCCAGACAATTTTACTTACAAGTTACATCCTTCCTCAGGGGCCTCGTCAAATACCATGCACAAAATTTTCTTAGGGATGTCCCACCCAGACACCAGGGATTCCTAGACATACCTGAATCTCAACAATGTTTCTATAACGTGCAGCAGAAATATCTCTTATATTTACTCTAATGCATCTGTGCTATAATTCGAATCAGGAATGACCCCCAAAAGCCCATATGTTTAAGGTTTTGTCCTCAATTGAAAACGTATAGAACTTTTAAGTCCACCGTGGACTGAACCTCTAAAAACATGAGATAAAATGAAATATTTCTCTGTGTGTGTGTGTGTGTGTGTGTGTGTGACAGAGAGAGAGAGAGAGAGAGAGAGAGAGAGAGAGAGAGAGAGAGAGAGAGAGAGATATGAGATAGAACCCAGGGCACTCTAACTCTGAGCTACACTCCAGCCCTATTTTATTCTTTTTATTTTTAAACAGAGTCACATTAAATTGCAGAGGACCTCACTAAGTTGCTGAGGCTGGCCACAAAACTGTGATCCTCCTAAATCTCCCAAGTACTGGGATTATAAACCTCTACCACCATTCCTGGCCTATTCCACTTTTTAAGTTATTCATCTCAGTCACTTTGTCATAGTAACATAAAGATTACTAAAATACCTTGGTATTCTTATTCTGTGGAAAAATAACCTTTCTGTATCTTTCTGCATTTTGACCAAATGTCAATAAACACATAATACTAAAATCTCCACTAAATTATATATGGACATTGGGGACTTTATTTTATACAGGGTTTGACTCAGGGACATTCTACCTCCAAGTTACAACCCCAGGCAATTTTATTTTATTTTATTTTATTTATTTTTTAAACAGGGTCTTGCTAAATTTCCTAAGCGATTTTGAACTGCAATTCACCTGTCTCTTTCTCCCAAGTACTAGAATTACAGGCCCAGTTTGGGGACTATAATTTTAATGAAATTTTCTTTATATATGAAGAGTCCTTTCATGAGGACTGAGGATATGTTTTAATCTTTTATGAAACAGCTTTGATATATGTGATATGACCAGTAAGTACATGTTTATTGGACCAATAGAGTCAAATGTTTGATGTCTGAACTTTTAAAAAATAAGCCTAGTATATGCAACCATATTAATCATCATTAAATAAAAGGTGAAATTGGGATTTAAAAGTACAGAAAAACATACAACATAAAAAATGTTCGATTTAATATTTTTTGAGATACTAACCAATGACAGTCAAATTAAAGTTTAATGTTTAAGTAAGGCACAGCTGTATTTTGTTATTTTCTCCCTAGTATTAAATCTTCTGTAATAGATGGAATTGTGTGACCTATTTTAGGATCCAAGGAGAAAATACTTAGTACTCTAGAGGATAAAAAGAAGATTTCTCTAGACATTAAGACAACTTCATTACTACTTTCACATTATCTGTCTTGTAACAATAAGCACCACTATAGTCTATGACTCACCTAAAGCAAATGTTCAAAGTGTGCAACACAACTTGAATACATTGAAAGTCTTATCTCCTATCCTCTGGTATTAAGTACAAAGGCATGAAGGTTGAAGAGGTAGAAAATAATGGGTGATAGGCTATTTTCTATAGTTGTAGACATTAAGAAGTTTTCAAATGAGTCAACCTTAGTCATTTTTTTTTTTCAAACAGGACCATAAACACGTCCCCAGAGCTCAGTATTTTGGCCTGCAGGATGCCCCCTGGGTGATATCAGGGGGTAATGGTGAGGCAGGTCTGCCTGTGAGTCAAGCTAAATTTTAATATATTAATATTGAATATATCAGAATCTAACAAACTTCCTTAAGAAGATATTTTTTCTCTTACAGAATTCCTGGCTCAGTTTTCAATCTCCCAGTATTACTACAGTAATTATTAAGCAAACAATATTAACAATAGTATGACTCTTTCATTTTAAAAACTGTTCATGAATTGTGGGAGAAAACATCTGAACACGAAAGTTATCATTTAAATTAAAAAAAAATAAGCTGGGTGTGGTGGTGTACACTTGTAAACCCAACATTTATGAGGCTGAGACCAGAGGATAGCGGTTCACATAAAACCTCAGCTACTTAGTGAGTTCCGTTGCAACTTAGTGAGACCCTGTTTCAAAGTAAAGAACAAAAAGTAGGGCAGGAGGTGTAGCTCAGAGGTCGAATGCCCCTGGGTTCCATCCCCAGACCTGCAAAATAAACAAACAAACCAACAAACAAATAAATGAAATTAGCTTCCCTCATAACAGTTTATTTGATGATAGTGTTAATTTTGAATGGAGAAACCAAACACATATTGATTGAAATTTAAAAATAACATTTGAGCTGGGCGTGGTGGCACATACTTGTAATTGCCATGCTTGGGAGGCTGAGACAGGAGGATTTCACAGGTTCAAAGCCTCAGGTACTTAGTGAGGCTCTCAGCAACTTAGTGAGACCCTGTTTCCAAATAAATATAAAAGTAGGTCTGGGAGTATAGCCTGGAGGTAGAAAGCCTCTGGATTCCCCCAGAACCACACACACACACACACACACACACACAATCGAGTATGTACTAAACATTCATTTATAGTACAATAGAAACTATTTATTTTCCAAATATATTTTAATACTATTTATTTTATTTTTACCTGAGTTACATATACTTCATTATATTCTTTGCCATTGTAAAATCCTAAAAATTATTTACCTCACTCTATATATTCTTCACTCTTTAAAGATTAAAGTGATGTTTTCTTTTACATGTTTGGTCCTAATATCCATAACTTGCTAATAATTTTGTAATAATGTTAACCAATGAAAATAATACCAAATAAGAAAAATGATAATATTCTTGCAAATGAAAAATAGTATCAGCATTCTTCCTCAAGCCTTCAGAAAAAAAACCTCCTTCTCATTTCCTTTTTATTCTCTCCTCACAATTTTCCTGGTATTTGTTTATGGCTACTTTGAAACAATGCTATCAAGCTCTATGGCGTTTATTATTGGTGGCCTGCTGGTAGGGGTCCTTGCCCAGCTTCCTACATTAATCTAAGTACAGATTTACTCAGGCAGGAAGTGGCCCCTTAGACTTCGAGAGTAAGTGTTCATTGCTGAAGCTTATGCCACATCAGCTTCTACCTTGATTGCTTTAGGAAAGCTTTTGTTGTGTAACTCCATACAAGTACAGTTTTGAAAACATTATCCAAAGGCTTCTGGAATGGATTTCATCCTTTGGAAAGGAATATGAACCTACTTTGTGCCTTTCATCATCTAGACGTTTGGTGAAGGAGAAATGATGAGAGTTATTCTTAACATCAAAAGGAATCTTATCTAAGGACATTAGGTGAGAGTGAGGATGCTTACATAAAAAGATTAAAAGAATTGAGTGTTTGAGGATATCATGGTGCCATTAATATAATGAATTCTGGAAACTCCCATCTAATATTTTTACTATATGAGGTCATATTTCCTCATTGTTTACAAAATTTCCTTCCTTCCTTCTTTCCTTCCTTCCTTCCCTCCCTCCCTTCCCTCCCTCCTTTCCTCCTTTCTCTTTCTCTCTTTCTCTTTCTTTCTTTCTTTCTTTCTTTCTTTCTTTCTTTCTTTCTTTCTTTCTTTCTTTCTTTCTTTCTTTCTTTCTTTTCTTTTCCCTCTCATCCTTCTCCCTCTTTTCTTCCTCTCTCCTTTCTGTTGTATTATGGATTGAACCGAAAGACAATCTACCTGAGAGCTAAAACCCCAGCTCCTTTTTTATTTTTTATTTTATTTTGAAACAAGATCTCGCCTTCAGGTTGCTGAGAGTCTTACTAAGTTGTAAAGGCTGGTCTTGTACCTGCCATCCGGCTGTATCAGCTTCCCAAGTACTGGAATTCCAGGCATGCACCACCGTATCTGGCTCTGTTTAAGCAATTCTGAGTGAGTGTGATGCAATTTGCAACTAAAAGGAATCTAAATGATGTGTCCTTTATTGAAGAGTCATATGTATTTTTTATCTTCTTTTACTTTAGGTCTAATATTTTGAACTCTGAGTGATGTTATTGAATTCTTGACTCAGATACACCAAAGCTTCTCCCAGGTAACCATTGGCAAGACTACTAAGACACATTTTGAAAGAATGGGACATTTTTGGTATTAAATTCAAAACTGTACAGTTAAGACAAAATGTTAGGCAAGTAATGCTGTAAATTAATTTCAGTAACTTTTTTCAGTATCTAGAACTACCTTTGCATATGCATATTATCATACCTTTTGACCTTATAAACATTAAGGACTACAATTGACTCTTATAATCTGATAATCTATGTAAATATTATGCAAATGATGAAAAGTGTAATCTAGATGTCTCACTAAACTTTCAGAAAGAAACTTGGACACGACAAAATTTTCTGTTAGAACAGATGGTTTATTTTTATTTATTTTTTTGATTGATGCTGCAGTGTAAGACCTCTGCTGAATCATTTAACAAGAAAGCGTTTTAAGTTCCACCAGTTGGCTGGTGAAATTAACATCAGGCACCAGTAAAGATGTAAACTACAGCCATAAATCCATCTGATGACTCATGAGCAAGTGAAACTCTATCTGTGAAAGCATCTTTCTAGTAGAGAAGATCATGAATTAAGGTCTTAGAAAACAGCATGAATATGAAGATTTCTCACTGGTTTTAATGTCTGGCCACTGACAATAATTATACGATACAGGACTATCTTAAAACTAGTCTACAGTCACTTTAAACAGTTAAAAAAGACCAAGAGCAATCAAACCCTTAGATTTTCAAGCTTAAAATGTTCTGAAGTAACATGCACCACCTTAACACCAGAGTTACAACCAACTGACATGAGTAGAAATGCCATTTACAACTCATATTTGCAACTCCCATTCAAAGGTATTCAAGTCTCATTTTTTTTTTTTTTTGGAGGTACTTGGGTTCCTGGAAACCCTTCTACCTCTGGGCTACACTCCCAGACCTATTTTTATATTTTTAAATTTGGAAACAGGGTCTCTTAAACCAGCACAGCTGGCTTCGAACCTGCGCGATCCTCCTGTCTCTGCCTCCCAAGCACAGGGATTACAAACCTGCGCCACCATGTCCGGCTATGCAGGTCTCATTTTAAAGCATCATTTAGCCAGGTGTGTTGAGGCAGACACCAATAATTCCAGTCCTTGGGAGGCTGAGACAGAAGAGTTGCAGGTTAAAGGCCAGTGTTTGGTAACTTACCAAGATCTTATTTCAAGATAACAAATAAAAAGGGCTGGGATGTCGTTCTGATTTAGATTGTCCCTGATTCATCCCCAGCCCCCCCAAATAATAATCTATTATTTTATAATAATAGATAATATACTATAATATAATAGATACAGCATGTAGATTATAATATAATATATTAATAAAATATAATGATAGATTATTATAAAATAAAAATATTAATTTATAAACAGATTTTCTATTTATAGAAAATAATAATTAAAATATTTAATTAATATTTTCTATAAACATTTCTATTTATAGATAATATAATATATTAATAAAATATAATAATAGATTATTATAAAATAAAATTATTAATTTATAGAGTTTCTATTTATAGAAAATAATAATTAAAATAATTATTTTTCTATAAATATTTATATTTATAGAAAATAATTAAAAATAATTAAATTATCACTAAATAGTTATCTAATAGAACTATTTAGTGATAATTTAATTATTGGAGTTTATTGGTCCACCAAGAACCCTGTTTCTTTTTCAGCATTGTATTCATTTACACCTGTTTTAAGTTTTTGAATGACTTTACTCTTCCAACTGTACTTTTTTTTATTACTGGTGATTTAATTCAGGGATATTCTACCTCTGAGTTGTACCCCCAGCCATTTTTATTTATTTTTAATTTTTAATAAGGGTCTTACTAAGTTGCTGCAGCTGGCCTCAAACTTTGATCCTTCTCGTCTTTGCCTCCCAAGTGCTGGGGTTACAGGAGCGTACCACCATGTCTGATTCCCACTTCTACTGAGCTACATCTTTTGGATGATTTCATGAGTAAACTAGTTGTCAAGGGCTATAGTAGGAGGCCATCTTATTGATAGCTGGGATAAGAATTTATCAGTAGAAAATACATGATGGTATGTTAACACACTTCCTCAATGTTTGCATCATTTAACAAAAAAAGTTTTATTTCTGCCTTGTATATAATTTTTATAGAATCCAGGAAATGTTAAGAACATCAAGAGCCCCAGATACCCAGACTCTTCGGTTATTATGACCCTACTATCTCAGCACAAAGTTTTTTCTACTACTACCCCAGAGAAACAGGGAGCTGAGGGTTTTGATCTTGCTTTTTCAGTATTGCTAGAAATAACACAATTTGTGTCTGGCCACAGTCCATAGGTCAGAACTCATCCCCTGGCTCATCTAAATACATGTCCACACTAGAGGCCTATGGCATATACCTGAAACCCCAGCTACTTGGGAGGCTGAAGCAGGAAGATTGTAGTTTTGAAGCCAACCTAGACACTTTAGCAAGACTAAGTCTCAAAATAAAACACAAAACAAGGCTTTGGATGTAGCTCAGTGTTTGAATACCCACTTTCAATCTCCAGTACTGAAAATACATACATTCATAAGCACGCACGTACATACTTACATAAAACCAACCGTACTGGCAGAAGTGGTGTTAGAGATGGAACGTTTGGAAAGTACCACAATCTCTGCCATCACTGAGGTCTGAAAATATTCAGTCTTCACAATACAAACCACAGCAACCATTTTTGCTAATAGCCCAGAAAGACACTGTGGATGAACAGCAGGAGAAACTAGCTCATATGTAACCAGTCATCATTCGGTAGATTGGATCCCACTCAATTTATTGATTTTATCATTTCAACACCAGGAAATATGTTGATTTTTAGCTTGAGAGAATCAAGAACTATTCACTAACCAGATGCCAAATGTATGATAACACTCCATTTGTTGTTAGGTACTCAATTTATTTATTTATTTTTATTTAAATTATATTCAAAGCAAAACTTAAGGAATAAAAGTTGTCTTTATTTGGAAAACACACTTTTTGTGCATAAGTTTTATAAAAACAGATTTCTACACCCTTAATATAATGTACAATTATATGACCTATCTCTGATGTCTCAGATAAGGATATTGGGGGCATGAAATTTAAATGACCATCATCATTTTTTTCTTAAGCTTAAGAATGCAGAGAATCTTAGAGTGCAACCCCTATTCTCATAACTTTCCCCCTTTGTCCTACCTTTTGATTATTTCCTTACATTGTATTCTGTCTGCTTACCAGAAAACTTCATGAAGACAAGCAACATGACTTTTGGTATACACTTGATTTACATTGTACAAATTACTTTTCTGAGATGGGTGATCTGACTAGAAATCCACTGCCTTATGTATTATGTAGGTATAAGAAAGCAACATGGATATGTTCACATTTGCATGCATGCTGCAGTCATCATATCCCAGTTAAATATTTTTGGGAGATCCCTGATATTCATTACTGATTAATATAAATTAAAATTCATAAAAACTGCATGTCCAACATTTCTTCCTGTCCTCTATCCTTGACATGTTATTTAATTATAAGTTGTTAAGGGGTTATATTCATCCATATAATCAGAAAATCTTTCAGTGGATCAACTTTATTAAATAAAGTACTCATAGAATGGGAATTGTGGTTTAGTAGCAGAGCACTTACTATTTGTGGAAGCCTGAGTTTGATTTCCAGCATAATAAATAAATAAATAAATAAATAAATAAATAAATAAATGTGACACAGTGCATAAAAGTACTGACTAATATTTCTTCTTTCGTGGTCCTCTGTATGTTTTGGGGGGGTTAGGAAGTCACAATACATTTTGTGAGCATAGTTATCTCTCCTATGTGCTTTTCAAAATAGTCTAGTACAGAGTATGTTTGGTCTGGTATTAAAAGGGGAAGGGATATCTCCTTTCATTTGTGATTTCTCAGCTCTTTCTGCATTTCAGAAAAGTCTCTGGTGATAGTTGCTTTTCTTTTTCTCCAGTGGAGGTCAGAGATATTTATGATGGAGGGGGGAAACTTTCTTATACAGTAAGTATATGCTTATTGAATAAATATGTATTGAATTTTTGAATAGCATATCCTGGGCACTGTGTACAACTCTTGCCATATTTACTGCTTTCTTTGCATTTGTAGTCCAAAAAGAGAGAAAAGTGTACTTCCATCTCTTATAATATAGCAAGATAAACATATTTTAATATTCTAATAGAATTTTCAGTTTGAGGATACTAGAACCAAAAACATACCCCCAAATTTTTATTAAATAAGAGATTTGGTTCTCATTTAGTTCTCCCTATCTTGGATAATCCTTTGGGGCAGAGAGTAAGCCAAACTCTTTCTGTCCACTATCCACAAGATGTGTGCCAATTTTGTATATCTCTTTTTCGTTTTTCCATAAGGGCAGCATGATTTTCCTGCCAGTAAAACTTGATACTGGTTTTCTGGAGTTAAAGATGGGACTGAGACAAAAATGTCTTGTGTGCATTTCAGTGGTGAATGAAAAAAAAGTAGTGGCATAGAGAAGAAGGCAGAAGGTAGTTCCAATTAACAATGATATTTTCTGACTATTGTCTCAGGGCAAAAATCGAAGGGGCCTTCCATTACACATTATTATTGCATCTATGTGGACATACACTGGATGTTGATCTTGAAGGGATCTTATAAAACAATTTCAAGATTTAGACATAGAATTAAACTGGATAGTTCCTGGACTCTGTCCTAAGATTTATGGGAATAAAAAAGTAAGTACTTCTAGTACATTATAGATTTTGAGAAAGTTTTTGCAAAGTAGTATAGTAAAATTTATTTTATATTTTTAAAAAATAACTTTATTTAGAAGACTATGACTATTTTTTGAATTGGGAATCACAATGCAGAAAAAATTCCAGGCACAGTGGCATGTATCTGTAGTCCCAGATAACTAGGAGGCTGAGGCAGGAATACTATAGACTTGAGGCCTACCTTAGCAACATAGCAAGACTCTGTTTCAAAATAAAAAGGGAAAGAGGGCTAGAGATTTAGCTCAGTATTAAAGTGCCTCTGGGTTCAATACCAGGACCACAAAAACAAAGCAAATACCAAATTAGTATATTTAGTAATTAAAATATATCCGCATACTTTGTTCACTCTGAACATATTTTTTCATGTTCTATTAACATACTGAAAACTACATTTTGGCAACTACATTCAATCTGTGATATATTAACTATAATCAATAAAAAGGATATATATATATATATATATATATATATATATATATACACACACACACATATAGAGAGAGTAGACATAGAATATATATTAAATATTTATTAGGTCCTATTATAGAAAGTATTTATGTGCAAAAATAGAACAAAGAAGACTATATAGTGCTGAAAAATAAGCATCTTAACAGTTAGATTGGAAATACATCACTATCTCAGGGAAAACAGATTCCAAAAGAATGAAGAGTGAGCCAGTGTGTAGAGCTGAGGTTGGGATGTAACCAGCCCAAGGGTCCGGTTAGTGAAGAGCATCCTACCCACTTGAAGCCATCTGGATTACACATCCTATTCAGTATGCCATGGGAATCACAAGAATTCAAATGATGAGAATAGCATTAACATTTGCAAATTTGTAACTTGGCAACATTTACATGGACTCTACCTAAATATTACTATTTACTCACATCGTGCATAGACAAATCATTGTAGTTAGTATTATCTATTAACAGTTCATTAAAATGTTGATAAATCAGCATTTTAATGTAGTTTGAGAGTTGCAGTGACATAGTAAAAACATTAAAATATCTCATGCAAAATTAGAAACAAAAAAATTACTTCGAATGCTGTGTTTTATAGGTTACAGTTTCAGATTAAAGTAGAATGGGGTAACATACATGTAAAAATTTCATGTAAAACCAGCATTTTTCAAACATTTTTAGAAGAGCATATACTAGCAATTCAAGTTTATATGTGTAGCAAGAATTTTGTATATATTTTAAAAGAAATCAACATAAAAATAAGCATTTGACTTGTAATCAAGTCTCAACTCATAAGACTACATTGTAAAAGTTAAAAATATGAAGTTTAGTTTTTCTGTGCAAATTGATTATAAATTGTACCAATGTACATACTGAATGAGATATTTTAATATAGACCTGTTAATTCCCTATAATTGTCTTGAAAATGTAAAATTTGATTGGCAAAATTGTGTTACATGAAGAGAATCTCAGAGAGCTCATTAACTTTTTGTTTTTGCTTTTGATAATAGACTTAAATGACTAACATTTTATAAAATTATAAAAATTTCTCATTAAAAAAATTAGCTTGTTAACCAGAAATCTATTCTTGAGTTAATTTTAGGTGATATTCTCAAACTCTGTTTTCTTTCCTTACAGATATGAATAAAATCTATTTTATTAAATAAATGAGGGAATATTTACACCAGTAAAAATTACAAGGTTATAATTTCAATAATGTCAAAGTTTAAATAGCCAACTACTGTTAATTAACCATCCTCAAGTAATTATTAGAATTCAAAAAGGAAAAAAATGTGGAAGTTTTATTCAATGACATTTTTATACTATAAATTGTTCAGTAGAATAGTATAAGAGTGCCTCCATGTGGCACTTGTCAAAATTTCCTATGAAAAATTTAAATGCAAGATATTAATTTTAAGTTTTAATAATACCAAACTCTAAAGAGAAACTAATTATTTTCTTTATTTTTATGTATGTTCCAGTTTTCATATTTATTGTTTCAGTTTATTGTAAATTCTTTTCTGTCATTATATACCCATACTTAAACTCCATCAATTCTCTTAACTCTTGATAGTTTGTGGGTTTTTTTGTTTTGTTTTGTTTTGTTTTGTTTTTTTCGGGTTTGGGGATGGAACCCAGGGGCATTCGACCTCCAAGTTACACCCCTTGCCCTACTTTTTTTCTTTACTTTGAAACCGGGTCTCACTGAGTTGCAGAGGACCTCACTAAGAAGCTGAAGCTGTCTGCGAACCGCGATCCTCCAGGTCTCAGCCTCCCTAATGCTGGGATTACAAGCATGCGCCACCACGCCCGGCTACTCTTGATAGTTTTTAATACTGTCTTACCATAATGGTTATCAGATGTCTGAGAAGTAACAATATCATTTTTATTCAAATTGTAGATAGAAACAATTTTGGTTAATAATACTATGTCCTTCTTTTCAATATTCCTTACAGTATGGCCATATTTACTAGATCTTAGATGATGAGAGGAACTAAAGACTTCTCTCCCACTCATAGAAGCCTAGAGATGCAGGACAATCTAATTCTACCACCCCAATTGTACAATGAAACTTAAGAGTTTGAAGAATTTTCCAAAGCTCATTCTGGTTAGTGACTACATTAGTGAAACCTGATTCTACAAATACATATTTCTATATTCTTTCAAATATTTTTACTGTTCCACCAAAGTAAGATTCCTCTTCATGTACTTTTGGTAACTATTCTTCTTAAAAACTCAACCACTTTGGAAAACAGTATGAAGGATTCTCAGAAGAATGGGAATGAACCTACCATATGATCCAGCATTATCACTTTCTCTTGCTTCTTCATCTATAACTTTCAAGGAATGAATTAGAAGCATCAATAAAAAATAACCTTAAGTCTCTATTGGACTATAATGTGAGAATATTTCGAGTATCAGAAATCAAAAAGTAAAATGTTGCATTCCAAATAGACATGTCCAGTCTGTATAAATAATTTGAACTATTTAACTTTTTCTACTTTTTTGTGGTACTTGGGATTGAAACCAAGTGTGTTTTACCTCTGAGTTACTCTCTTAGCCCCTTTTTTTTTGTATTCAAAAAAGGGTCTTGCTAGGTTGCTCAGTCATTCAATTGCTGAGTCTAGTCTCAAACCCAAGACCCTACTGTTTCAGCCTCCAGAGAATTTTTTTCAACTTTTGAATGTAATGCTAAAATATATATATGGAACTATCTTGCTGTGAATTGAGTGTACAGTCCAGCTTTAACATTCACTCTTATCTGTTTCCAAACTATCTTTTAAAGATTGAACTCATACTCTTTTGTTCCATTAATTTCTTCAGTTATATCCTGTTAAATTAAATGCATTTTTGTCTTTTGCCAAAATTTTGCCCATTTACGGTGGTTTAGAATAGTCACCTCTTTTAGTAGAATTTTCACTACCTGCTAATCTGAGCTCATGTCAGAAATTCATTAGTAGAGCATTTACTCCCTGTCTGAGATCATTGATGAGCTTTCAAGTCCAATCAGGCTGACATTCATTGCTATGGATTCAGTGGACATGACATTGTTTACCTTCACTCTGATTTAAGCTCATTGTCTAGATTCTAAACATCATGACAATGCTCAGTGCAGAGCCCATTTTACTTCTCTGAATAGAGCTGAGACTCAGCTTTAATGAGACACATTGAAAGTAAACTAGAACTAATACAGTAAGGTCTTATATACCCATGCAGCTATTAATCCTACTTATTTCTTCCCTGATTAAGTATTCATATGCTTATTTTTCCCATAAGGAATCCTTCAGATATTCCTTTGATATTTGCATTCATTTTGTTAAGGACAAAAACACATATTAACATTCAAAAATACTTTAGTGCCTTTTAGGCTAGTAAAACTTAATTAATATTTTATACTTCATCCCCAATTAATTCAGGTGATGTGAGTATATCAAAAGTAAATGAATATAATAATATAATTTTCTTTAATATTTTGGCAACATTTCTTTTTAATTTTTAGTGGTGCATTGTAGTTGTACATCTTAATGGGGTAAAAGATGGTAGAGGCATACATGACACATCTCTCCTTTAGCTCTTATCCAATTCCGCCCCATTCTTTCCCACTTCCTTCTTCTCATGTTTGGCTTAGTGATTGACTTTGATATGTTTGTGAATGTACATCATGTATATTAGAAAATTTTCCTCTTCCCCCACCTCCCTCTTAGGTTGTCTTATTTGCTCATCTACAGATTCTCCTTCTTTGTCTAGAGTTCTTCCTATGAACCATTTCTTAATTCCAGAATTAAAATTAAAAAGACATTAAAACACAAAATAAATCAATAAATAGAGTCATAAGAAAAAAAGGACAAACATTTTCAGAGTAAACTGAAAATGAGTACACCAAATGTTTTCTGGATGCTAGAAGTAATTACTAGATAAGAAGAAAAACAAAATCATTTTTAAAAGAAAACATCTTTAAATCTACAAATAAAATTGTTATTTTTTCTCATGGGCTATCTATTTTTAAAACAGTTGACAATATTATATGCTTCTGACAAAAATATATAAATTTGTTTATATTTTGTGTTCACCACCCAACTGAGAATGGGCTGAGAAGATAATGTTGAAATAAAAATAAGAAATATAAGCATTTGAAAATATTTTTAAGAAATTCTTAAATAACAAATAATTACTGGTTCACAAAAGACAAAATATATGTGTGTATTCTACTTTATAACTAGATCAAAAAATATAGAAAGACAGAAATATGTGTTATTTAAACTAATCAAGTGTTTTGCAGAAGATAAATATTATTTTCAAGTGACTGATGACCCTGAGCTGTGTTCTCTATCAGAGTATGTTTTTTTATCAGTCTGTTTCAGAATCACCAGATTTTGTCAATTAATGAATCAGAATCTCTGAGATGGGGCTGGTTATAAACTTCCCCAATGAATTGCGGAGTCAAGAGTACTTCAAAATCATTGTCCTACAAGGAGCATAAGCAATCCGTGAGTGAGTGAATAAGTTAAGTGAATGAGTAAATGAATTTAATAATTAGATAGACCAAAGGCACATGATAAAATAAAAGCCAGGGTATTTTCACTGAGCTATGGAAAGATGACTTCATACAGTTTCTGAGTTTGTTATCAGCATTAATAAATTTTGATGGCTGGACAATCGCTCAATTTACTGATTATGTTTTCTGTGACTGAACATGGCATATTTTATGGCTTTTTAATGAAATAATCAAAGTGTCATGTTTTAAGCAATATGCAACAAATTAAAATGACAGTAACAACAAAAAATGATCAAAGATAATATATGTTTGTCTCTAAAGGCTTGGATCTATCTATAGTATTAAAACTGTCACCTATTGATCTAGAAATTAAAATCAAAACATATTTTTCCACACACAGAAAAAAAAATTATTCTGATTTAATCCTTTGGCTAACTGCCCTTATCCTCCAAAATGGAGGTAACTAGAATTAATCTGTCATATTTGGACAATTATAAAGAGAAGGTGTTGCAAATTTAAAAACACTGTTCATCAGTTGTTTTTGAGAGGATCTGTGGAAACAAAATGGCTTAGTAAAGAGTATGAGTTCAAAAAAGGACAAATTTATGTTTAGAACGTCATTATATAAGATTTTAGTAGAGTTATTAAGCCATTCTCTAAAATGGAAAAAAAAATAAAACCTACTGGGGGAGAACATTTCTACCAGAATAGATGATTAAGTGTGATATTAATACAACATCTGAGCCATGGGTATGTTTGAGAATAGTATTTTAAAACTATGTGACTTAAAGCAATCACAGTCATGAACATATAAAGATCTTATAGTGAGTTCCTGGTTGCAGAGAATATGATTTTTCTCATTCTTAAATAAACACACAACCATTTTCTTATGTGGACAAGATTCATTGCATGCAAAACTCCTTATTTGCTCCAATAAAATGTTTCGATTAGTGATTTTGTTCCAGCAAAAAATTTAACACTGAGGAAGGAGCAGATGTCAGGGAAATCTGTGTACAGCCTGTGAATTGCAGCCTCTGGAGTACTTGAACAGACGGAAAGTGTCTTTGATTAGAGAACCATGGGGAAAAGGTCCCTTTTGCACCAACGCAGACAGACCATTTAATGCTTTAATTATTAGATGACTGAAAATTTGTTGTTGGGCTACTTAAAACTAGCTAAGAGGATACTAAAACTGAATAACACACATGGATATGGTGTCTTTTTTTTTTTATGGTGCTGGAGGTGGAACCCAGAGTCTTTCTACCTCCGGTCTATACTCCCAGAACTATTTTATATTTTATTTGGAAACAGGGTCTCACTAAGTTGCTGAGAGCCTCACTAAGTAGCTGAGGCTGTCTTTGAACTTGTGTGATCCTCATGTCTCAGCCTCCCAAGCATGGGGATTGCAAGCGTGTGCCACCACGCTTGGCTTGTGGTGTCATTTTAAACACTGTTCTTGACATACTGGTTGAATATAACTAACAAGTATTTAGAGGCTGTAAATTAATTCTGCTGGTGATGCCCCAGAGATGATCCATAGACATCACATTAGTGATACATTCTTTACAAACATCTCATTCTTCAGTCAGTGTACTGAGTAACTATTATATCTAGTTACAAGATGATAGACATTTTCAAACACTGAAGACATTGAAACCAGTGTATTAGCCTTACTTTTAAGTCTTGCACACCTTTATTTAAGCTTATTATAATACTTATAAAATTATTAGAAGATAATATAAAAAGATATATTATACATAGAAAAACTCTATGAACTTAAAAGCAATGCTTAATAATGTGTAGCTTGGTAAAGTTTCATGAAACAAAATCTTCTTTAAGCAGTTATAAGTCTTATGAAAAAAATTGAAGACCAAATAAAATATTTATAACATTAGTTTTATTTTCTGATTTTTAAACTGATATTCACATTTCTAAGTACCTTTTAGAAATGTAGCATTTGGAGTACCATTTGATTCTAAGAGACTCTTGATTCAAGTATTATACAGTATAAAGTATAAGTAAACAGATTTAATAAAATGAAACATTTTAATATAAGTTGAAAAAAGTAAGCCAATCAACTTAAGCAAGAACAACATGAGTCAAAATGAAGAAAAAAAGATGAGTAATTTCTTAGAAAAAGAAATTCAAATATTAATTAGATTATTTTAAAAAGAAAACCCAAAGGACCTATTTTTCACTTAGATTAAAATATGTAGCAAGAGAACATCTCTGATAACATAGAATAAAAATAAGACTTTACCATTATTACTAAAATTGCTATAATTTTGAGTAATCATATAATGAAAACAAATATGTTCTAACAAAAACTTTGTGTCAATTTTGTTTAATTTTAAGAGAATGACTGTCTAGGTATGTATGTATGAAAAAAGACTTATTCATGTTTGACCAGAGTGTTTCCATGATATGGTAATTTAGTTGTAAAAAAAAAACACCATGCTAAAAAAATCACTAAGTTTGAAAAAGTTTGGGTAATATGATCATTTTGTCAATATTCTGCCTACACAAGAACCTGGGTGTTCTTTCCTTTTAATAGCTTTTTAAAATTCTTCTAATGAGATCTCAAAATGGCAAGATCAAAGAATGAATATCCTTAAAATATGTAGAATAGCCAATGTTTGATAGTATATGTAAAATAGTAAATATTTATAGATATTTAAACTTACTCGTTTGGATGATAGAATCTAAAGAGATTTTTGTGTGTATTTAGCCATTTGATATTTTGTGTACTAACATATACATCTATTGGTGGTAATCAATTTCATGCCTGTGTTACAGAAGTAAAAAATATTTCAAAAATCTGGTCCAGAAATATAGAGTCTTGCAGAGAAAAAGATGTAACTTCAGCAGATTTCAAGTGTCAAAATAAATGAATATGTCACAGCTCAATCACCTATAGTTATTTCCAGGACTGGGAAACACAATAATATTAATAATTTCATGGTAATCAATATAAATCATCCCCATTAGCACTAGAGATAACTTCTGGTAGTAGGCCAGCTAATTTGTTTTTTATAAATTAGTTATTATGGTATCATTTTTTTTCTCATGATATCTATTTCTGTATATTGTTTGTCTCATTTCCCAAGTGATTCTATTTTACCTCTTTATGAATTGATCATTTCCTAAGTAAATTAGCTCAAATTAAAATGTTTAAATATCAATACACATTTTGTTTGAAGCTAGCATAACAAACATTATAAAAAATTAATTAGTGCTAAGAAATGTGTTAGATAGTGTGAAAAACCCAAATATTAACCAGGAAAGATCCTTATTTTCAAAAATATAGGAAAAGGAATGGGTATACAAATAGCAAAGCGTGACTGTGATGTTAATCATATAAGTGTTTTAATTCTGAGTAATCTAGGAATAGTCGTGGAATCTTACTGGAAATTGTTTTGAACCAACTGACTTGAAAACTGTGTTAATCATAGCATATATGACATTCGAGATAACACTTAATGGGTGTGTAGGATTTTTTTTTTTTTAAACAGAGAACTTAGGAAGTATGAGTGGGAGAGGAGAAGTTTTAGAACTTTTTTTTTTTTTAAAGATGTGGAGGCAGAAAGCAGAATTTATCTTTTATGGTAGAAAGGGAGCATTTTGAAGACATTATGGGGCCATAGACACATTGTTCTATTAGGATGATAGTACTTGGTCCTCCTACTCTTCTCTTTGAAAAAGTGTAGCCAGTATTGTATTGCGTTCTGATTTCATGATTCTTATGTACATAAACTTGCCTTTCTCTTCTCATTCACAATGCTGATTAATGGCCTGGGTGTGGTGGTGCACACTCATAATCTCAGTACTCAGGAGGCTGAGATAGGAAGAGCACATGCTCACTGTCAGCCTCAGCTACTTTGTAAGGCCCTTTTCAACTCAGTGAGACCCTGTTTCAAAAAAAAAAAAAAAAAAAAATAGGGCTGAGGGTGTAGTTCAGAGGAAGAATGTCCCTAGGCTCAATCCTTGGTACTGCCAAAGAAAAAAATCTGATTAATAAATTGAGGAAATTCACTTATGATTCTTTTTATGGTTATTTTTATTTCAGTTAAGATTCTGTTGGGCAAAGTGGCACAAATCTGTAATTCCAGTATGTGGGATGCTGTGACAGGAGGATGGCAGGTTTGGGGACTGTCTCAGCAGCTTAGTGAGGCCCAGAGCAACATAGCAAGACCCTATCTCAAAATAAAAATAAAAACAAATATTTAAATAAGAAAGGGCTGGCCGGGTGTGGCGGCGCACTTTTGTAATCCCCGTGCTTGGGAGGCGGAGACAGTAGGATCGCGCAGGTTCGAACCCAGCCGTGCGCGCTGGCTTAGGAGACCCTGTTTCTAAATAAAAATATAAAATAGGTCTGGGAGTGTAGCCCAGAGGTAGAAGGGCTTCCAGGAACCCAAGTACCACCAAGAAAAAAAAAAAAAAAAAAGAAAGGGCTGAGATTGTAGCTCAGAAGTAGAATGTCTCTGGTTCAATTCCCAGTAAGACATGCACACACACACATACACGAACACACACACACACACACACACACACACACACACACACACATTCACACCTACACATGTTCCAAATTTCTTTGGTTAGATTTGAAGAAAGAGAAGATTGCAAACCTGAAGAAAATTTCTTTGTAGTTAAGGTTTCATAAGTCCTTTTTTCATTGTTCTTTTTGTTCAATGCAATTTTTTAAAAAACTTCATTCAGCAAACAATTTTCAGAGCCCCATAGGATATTTAGATTAATTCTTTGTTGTTAGCCAGGAGATGCCAATGGAATTCTCATGCACAAAATTATGTCATTTGTAGGAAAATCGATGGAAGTAAAGAATATCATGCTAAGTGAGATCAGCCAATCACAAGAAAAATGAAGAATCGTTTTCCCTTAGATGTGGAAGCTAGAGAGAAAATAGGTTACAGAAGGAACTACAGACAAATGAGGAGAAACGCTCATGGAATGATGGAGTTTAGGGGAGGTTGGTCTACTGAAGAAAATATGTCAAAGGGGGAGGACTTGCATACTCAAAATTATCAAGGCCAATCTCAGTACCAGGTAGAGAAAAGGTGTGGAGCAGCTGGGAGCCGGGTGGCAGGAAGCAGGTGCCTGTGCATGTGTTCCTGTAACTCTGAACCTCATCAGGATGGATGGTTACAGTGCACCGATGGAAAGGTTGAGAAGCTTTATATTGTAGAATTTGACATTTGCTGTGTGTGTGTGTGTGTGTGTGTGTGTGTGTGTGTGTGTGTGTGTATTTGGGAGGGGAAGTAATTAGGGATCGAATCTAGTAACCAAAAACAGTCATTTCTGAGCCACATTCCTAGCCTGTTTTGTTTTTAATTTTGAAGCGGAGTCTTGATAAGTTGCCAAGGGCCTCATTAAACGTCTACTAGCCTAACCCTGGGATTCTCCTGTCTCAGCCTCCCAAGTACAGCAGGCCACCATGATAGCTGACATTTGCCATTTTTAAAATATTAATTTATAGAATTATGATGAAATTACATAAAAATAAACAAAAACCACAGCAAGGAAAGCCCTGGGTGGTGCTGCATATCCGTAATTCCAGTACTTAGCTGGTCTAAGAGAGGAGAATCTCAGCTTTGAGGCCAGCATAAGGTAACTAAGTGATACCCTTTTTAAAAATAAAAATAAGGAGGCATAGTGTACACGCCTATAATACTAGTATTTATGATGCTGAAACAGGAAGGTCAGAAGTATGAGGTTAGACTGGATAACTTAGGAAAATCCTATTTATTGATAAAAATAATAAAATAGTATTAGGTGTTTAACTCTGAGATAGAATATTCCTGGGTTCAATCCTCTGTGCCAATAAGTAAATAAATGAATAAGGGGCTGAGAGTGTAGTTTAGAGGTAGAATCCCCCTAGATTAAAAACACGTGTTACACACACACACACACACACACACACACACACACACGTTCAGTAAAGCATTTCCTAAATGCTCATGATTTACTCAAATAGTTTTAATTCCTTCTTTTTAAAATTTATAAACTAGCCAGGCATGGTGGCACACACTTGCAATCCCAGCGTTTGGGAGGCTGAGACAGGAGAATCATAGAGGTTTGAAACCAGGCTGAGCTATTTAGTGAGGCTCTCAGCAACATAGTAAGACCCTGTTTCCAAATAAAATATTAAAAAATAGGTCTGGGAATATAGCCTAGAGGTAGAGAGCTCCTGGGTTCCACCCCCAATGCCATAAAAATAAAAATATAAACAAAAATTTATAAACTATTATTTTTGTTATTCCTGGGTGATCTTCCTCTGAGCTATACAACTAGTCCTTTTTATTTATTTTTTATTTTGAAATAAGATCTTATTCATAATTATTTACTATTAAATTGGTAGATTTTTAACCAAATCAGGTACAGGGTAATAATCTATCAAGGACAGCCTCAGCTACTTAGTGAGGCCCTTTGCAATTCAGTGAGACCCTGTTTCAAAATAAAGAATAAATAATAGGACTGGGGGTGTAGCTCAGAGGTAGAATATCTCAGGGATTCGTCCTCAGTACCACACACAAAAATAAAATATTTAATTCACTTTGTAAATTTCTTCTCCAAGATTAGACAATAAAAATAAAGATAATTTTAAGGTACAGTATCTTAATTTTGCACTAGCCATAGATTTGGATATATGTTTCAAATAAATAATTTCAACAATTATATTACATTTTCTGAAAGTATAAAACAATCCAAATTAATAATCAATGAATTTTGGCATTTAAAAAAGCTCATAAATATCATACATGATACTAAATTTTTTCTCAGTTAAAAAGAATGACTAAGATAATAAGATCCCAGGAGCCCTGATTTCTAGACTAAAAGAAAAGAGAGGAGGGAGCTTCATAAATGATAAGTGATCAGTTCTCATTCTCATTTTTTTATGAAGTACAATAAAAGTAAAATTTACAAAGAATCCAGCACTTCAAGTAAACACAGATGCTGAGACTTTTCTAATTACATTTTTCTCAATGACCTTTAATTCTCCCTCTGCTCATCCACCAAGGACATCTGAGTGTTTTAGAATATGTTAATTATTTGATTAAAATAATTCTTTTCAAAAATTTTAGTAAATTACAATTACGTATCATAGTGAGGTTTTATGTGATATACATGTGCATGGCCAATGGATGAATAGATAAAAATGTGATATATATTCACATGCAATTGTACTCAGCAATAAAGAACAGTATTATGTAAATTGCAGGAAAGTAGTTGAAACTGGAGAGTAGTATGCAAAGAGAGATCAGCCAGGCTCAGAATGTCAACTGTTTTCTCTCATAGGTGGAAGCTAGAGAGAAAACAGAAAATAGAAAGAAATCAAAATAAGGTGGAAAGAGATCTGTAGAATAGTGAAAGGGGATGTAGGAGGAGTTAGGGAGGGGGAAAAGGAGGATTGAGGAAGAAGGACATTCGCCTCATAATGTGGCAATATATGAAGATATTAGAGTAATTTCACTAACATATAGAGGGAGGGAAAAGACAGGGTGGGATGAGCTAAAATAATTATCTTAAATAAAGTTTGCTAATATACAATCATAAAGACAATATTATTAAGGGGTCATAAGCAAAGAAACGTTTACTTCTGATGGTATATTTCTCTAAAACAATAAAAGCAAAATACATAAAGTAACAATTACTGTCTATAACTTTTCTTATGAAAAATTTAAAAATAGTTCTTATCAATACAGAAAGAGTAAGTCAGACATGGTGGCACAGGCTTGTAATTCCAGTACTTGTAAGACTGAGACAGGAAAATTACAAGTTTGCAGCCAGGCTCAGCTACTTAGTGAGGCCCTCCACAACTAACTAAGATCCTGTTTCAAAACAGAGAATAAAAAATAGGACTGGGAGTATAGCTCAGAAGTAGAATGCCCTTGGTTCAATCCTCTGTACCCCTCAAAAAAGTAAAAAAATGAAACCCAAATAGGTTAATTAATATAACTAATATTATATAGCCAGTAGGTAGAAGTATAGATACTTCCAAATCTATGTATTGAAAGTCAGATTATATTTCTTCTTATATTCAAAGATGTCACCACTTCTGTGACATCATAAAATCCTTAATCTCTGTAGACTAAAATTTATGTTCTATAAAATAAGACTGTTTGAGTAGGAACTCTCATTTGCCTCTATAATTCTATTATATCATTGTTCTTTAGTCAGGAATACATGGCTATAGCATCATCCCTGAAGTTTGTCATAAATCAGCTAAATTAGGAAAAGTCAAACCAGCAACAGCTCTATTATAATTCGCCCAACAGTGTTCTTTTGACTTGAAGAGTTAATGTACCACCTGAATTCCATGTCTAATATCAGACAGTAAATGAAGCATTTGGAAGATTGAGATCAATGATATCCCTGCATCCCTACATGCACGTCAGTTGTAGAATAATTAACTAAAACCTAAAATCAGGAAGTTTAAGAACTGAAAAGCTCTCCAGTGCACTCTTCCATCACCAGCCATTGCTGTACATTAATGTACTGGATGTACTTGTGATTGAGGATAGCAGCTTTGACAACTTAATGAAGAAAAGATAGAACATGGTATTCCTATGGAGAGCAAATCTGGTCCCCTATTTATCAACAAATGCATTAAGAACCTTTCATCATTAAATTACACATCAATAATGATATGAAATGAAAAGAAACAAGTGCCAAATAGGTTCCCTGGTGTAGCAAACGTGTTGAAAATCTAAGCTCTTAAATCTTATTACATCACCCTACTGGTCTATGGCTTAATTGTGTCGTGATGTTAATAGAAATGGTTCTATAGTGTTTAATCAGACAAAAGTTTATTTAAAATATATAAAAGATTTTTAGAGTAAAAACTACAATATAAATATCAAGAGGATGCACAAATGATATGCAGTAAAATAAAGGAATTTCAGTGTTAAAATCATATAGGTTGCAACACAGTAAACAAAGCCTAGCAAAGCTGGCATCATGGCACATGCCTGTAATCGCAATCCTTCGGGAGGCTGAAAGGAAGATCACAGGTTCAAAGACAGCCTCAGCAATTTAGTGAGGATTTCAGCAACTAAGAGAGATCATGTTGCCACAAATAAATAAATAAATAAATAAATAAATAAATAAATAATATATTATTTATATTTATATATTATAATATATATGCATATATATATGTATATATATATATATATATATACAGAGAGAGAGAGAGAGAGAGAGAGAGAGAGAGAGAGAAAGAGAAAACCTGGGATTATAGGTGAGAGGTAGAAGGCCTCTGAGTTCAATCCCCAGTACCACTAGAAAATAAGCAAAATTAACATAAAATATTATATGTTCAAAATACAGTTTTTAATAAGATTTTTGGGAAAATGGGGAGGATATAAATTACACCTCAGTGATTATAAAGTAATTTTCTAATAGTCTTATATAACATTAACAGATCTAGCAAGAAGCAGGGGCTCCTCTCACCAGAATATACTTATATTGTCATCTCCACATAAAGTGAAATTTATTATAAAAATTTTTACCTTGCTTTATAAGAATTCAATATCATTTGAAAAATAATGGCCATGACAATCATCCATGTGCACAATTATGCAGTAGAAAAAAATGAAAATATATGTTGGTTATATAGATGGTGCCTGACTTAGGGTAATTCAGCTTACAACTCTGCAACTCTTTGGTAAAGTAATTTCTGTAAAAAATATATTTCTTTTTTTTTTTGTGGTACTGGGTATGGAACCCAGGGGCTTTCTACCTCCGGGCTATACTTTCAGACTTATTTTATATTTTATTTGGAAACAGGGTCTCGCTAAGTTGCTGAGAGCCTCACTAAATAGCTGAGGCTGGCTTTGAACCTGCAAGATCTTCCTGTCTCAGCCTCCTAAGCTCGGGGATTACAAGTGTGCACCACCAGACCCAGCTCTGAAAAACATATTTCTAATTTAGAGTTGGTCTTTTCCCAGGTGGGTGACATGGAGTATGATAATACTCCCTGAGTGACTTTGAGCAGCAGCAGCTCCTGGTGATTCAAACACAAGGAAATACAACCAATACTCTACAAAGTACAAAGTTGTTAAGGTTTTGTGTTTGATAGGAAAGATGTATAAAATGCCTTTCCAATTTATATCATTTAAAACTTATAATAGATTTTTCAGCGCACAGTTTCATCAAAACCTGAGGATAATCTGTAATTGATTGTAGAAAATATAAGATTTTTCCTCTTTTTTGAAAGATTAAATTTTTAAACTTTAATATTAAAATGAAATTGCTGGCTTTGGTGGTCCACATTTGCAATCTCAGCAGCTACAGAGGGCAAGGCAAGAAGATCACAAGTTCAAGGTCAGCCTAGGGAATTTAGTTACACCTTGTCCTAAATCAAAATTAAAAGGGCAGAGGATGTAGCTCGGTGGTAAATGTCTATGGGGTTCATTCCCCAGTACTAACCAACCAATATGTAAGTAAATAAATAAATAAATAAATAATTTATTTTTATTTTTGGTACTGGAGATTGAACCCAGGGCATTATACCTCAGAGCTACACCCTAAGCCCCCCTCCTCTTTTTTTGGGGGGGGGCTTCCCTAAGTTGATAATAGTCTCGCTAAATTTCTGAGGCCAGTCTCTAAACTGAAATCCTCCTGTTCCGGCATCCTAAAGGCTGGGATTACATGTGTGTGTCACCACGCTGAGCATGAACACTATCATTTTTTAAAGTAATTGTTCTGGTGAAATTTACGCTAATTCTATGAATATAACAAATGTTCAAAATTTTCTTAAAAAGTTTCTTTACAATTACAATTTATAATCATTGTGGGAATTCTGTCTTAATAATTTGTTTTTAAGAATTTTAATCACCATCCTGATTATATTTCCTTTACAAAAGCTGGATTTGGTTAGCTACATAATTTCTGGCAGACTGTGCTTAATTACAATAAGATAAATAAAGGAACAAAGTGAAGTGTCTTTTTTTCCCCCGAGCTGAGCAATGTTGCACAAATTTTTTAATTTTATTTTAACTCCCAAGAATTCTATTTTGCCTTCGAAATGGGAATGAAACAACTAGTGACCTTAACAAGCTCTGAGGATCGCATAACATATGTAAAAGCAACATCTTACGGTCTGTAAGGATGTATAAATGATAAGATTTTTTTAGGTAAACATTTTTGTTGGTATTGATTCTTCTTTATTCGACAAATTTTCTTCTTGCTAACACTTCTCAAGAGACACAATTTTCAGACTCTTCCTGATCTTGTGTTTATTCTCTCCTGCAAAGATAGATAACTGGTAGTTAAATTTGGGGAAAATAACTTGTCATGCCTGAGCAACACTGCCTGCTCTTCTTCCTGTCTGACAGAGTGTGAATTCAGCCTCCTTCTCCATACTTGAAGATTTGACGAGAGCTTGGTGGAGAGCAATGTTTCAGTATGTAATTTTCCTCTTTAATTATATTTCGGGCCAATCAAAATTCACTACTAGCCAGGAATGTTATCACATATGTAATTTAAATTTTTCTGAATCCTACATTTAAAAAGTAGAAAAGCAAAATTCATTTTGACAATACATTTCATTTAACTAAATATATCCAAAATATTATTATTTAATATGTAGTCAATATCAAATATTAGTAAGAGATTTTGAATTCTTAATTTTTATGCCAAGTTTACTATATTTGGAATAGATTTTATACCGATACCACATCCCAGTTTGGACTAGCCACATTTTAAATGTTTATTGCTTGTTAACAGGACAGATCTAAACCTTTAGTAGGATTCTATACCAAAAGTATTAGAAATACACACACACACACACACACACACACACACACACACATTTATATAAATGAAATAAATGAGGAATGGGACACTGATTAATTGAATCTTTTCAACTGATTTATATTTTGTTTATTTTCCTAATTTATTTTAATCTTCATCTCTTTCTTCAGTAGATAACATTTGTTTAAAATTATACTTTAAATATTTAACTCCTCTGCTATTTTCTTTCATTATTTTCCTACTCTTATTTCTAAATTTCCCTTGCAAGAGGCTGAAAGGAAGCAGCAAATATCTACAAAAATATTTCACTAATTTGCCTGGATCCACCCTGCTCTCAGAATCCCTGAAGTTCCTTTGTTCTCAGTGTAGAACTTTCAATACCAAGACTGTAATTATATTGGGACAGATACTTGATTCCAATTTTAAATATCTTTTCAAAAATATGTTGTCTTGCTTATATCTATTGTTTTGATTCTATATTAAAATAATCATTTTAAACTATTGTATATTCTTCCATTTTCAGTGATTATAATTACATCTGCAAACTTGAACATGAAAATATAGCTTATATTCAATACTATTACACTAATATCTAGAAAGTATAGCTACTGAAGATAATGCCTCATACCTTTTTATGCTTTCATTTATTCTCTAAGGCAGGCTGGCAAAGTGTCTATAATCTGTATTTTTAATATATTAATATTAAAATATTTTAAGTAATCATTAAGAAACAAAAAATACAACAAATTCATATGTGTGCCATTCAGTTTTAACAATTCTAATTATTTTGCTAAGGTTGTTTCAAATATTTATCTTACAAAAATAAAACAATCAAGAAATTTGAAACGTTCCATCTTATCCTAAATATTTTGTTCCTTTTATTTTTTCTAAAGTTTAATAACCAGCCAGGCGTGGTGGCTCATGCTTGTAATCCAAGTATTCAGGAGGCTGAGACAGGAGGATCACCGTTCATGGCCAGCCTCAACCGCTTAATGAAGCTGTTTGCATCTTAGTGAGACCCTGCTTCAAAATAAAGAATAAAAAATAAGGCTGAGGGTGTAGCTCGGAGGTAGAATGCCACTGGGTTTCATCCTTTGTACCACAAAAAAATAAATAAAGTTTAATAACTACCCTCAGTTTATTATGTTGTTCATGTTTACAATGCAAATTTTTTAGTATTTTGTTTTGATAAACAAGAAAAATATCATTCTACAGTTTAAGTGTTATGTGTGATACTCTTATAAGTTATGGTATTATAAATTGTGCTTTTCAGTATTATCCCAGGGCTGCAGGGGTGATTCAGTGATAAAGTGCTTGCCTAGCTTATATTAGATCCTGGGTTCAATTCCCAGTATTGGAAAAGAAGTAAAAAAGTTATAGTCCTAGTATTATCCTAGTTAACCCATTTAATCTAGTTTATTTATATTTATCCTAATATTATTGAATATTAATTGTTCATTCCTATATTAATAGCATTTAGATTTTTTTCTAAGTTTCTTTTTCAGTATTGCAAGGAACACCACACCATGAGATTACCTATGTGTGTGTGTGTGTGTGGGGGAGTGTCACTAAAATATACAGACTAACAAAAGAAATCTTGGATTATAAATCATAAACATCACCAGTTCTAATAGACATTATCAAACAAAATTAAAAAATAAAGCCAGTCATGGTGGTGCACGCTTGTAATCCCAGCGCGTGGGAGGCTGAGACAGGAGAATTGCACAGATTCAAAGCCAGCCTCAGCTACTTAGTAAGGCTCTCAGCAACTTAGTGAGACCCTGTTTCCAAATAAAATATAAAATAGGTTTGGGAGTATAGCCCACAGGAAGAAAAGCCCCTGGGTTCCATCCCCAGTACCACACACACAAAAAATAAAAAATAAAAAATAAAAAAAATAACTGTGTCAATATATACTTCTCTAGCCATGTGTATTTTTGCTAGAGTCTCAGCACTGTATTGAAGAGAAGTGGTGATAAAGGACATCCTTGTCTTGTTCCTGTTTTTAGGGGGAATTCTCTAAGTTTTTCCCCATTTAATATGATGTAGGCTGTGGGCTTATTGTAGATCGCCTTTAAAATGTTGAGGTTTGTTCCTTCTATTCTGATTCTCTGCAGTGCTTTTATCATAAATAGATGTTGGATTTTATCAAATGCTTTTTCAGCACCTATTGAAACAATCATGTGATTTTTGTCTTTGGTTCTGTTTATATAATGAATTACATGGAATGGTTTTTGTATGTTGAACCAGCCTTGCATCCCTGGGATGAACCCTACCTGGTTATGATCTATGATTTTTTTTTTATGTGGTATTTGAATGCATATTGCTAGTATTTTCTTTAGCGATTTTGCATCTAAGTTTATCAAAGATATAGGCCTGTAGTTTTCCTTCCTTGAACTGCCTTTATTTGGTTTTGGTATTAATGTGATGTTGGCTTCATAGAATGTATTTTGGGGAGTTCCTTTTCTTTTCCTATTTCATTAAATAGATTGAGGCGAATTGGGATTAGCTCTTCTATAAAGATTTTATAAGTTTCACTTGGGAAACCATCTGGTCCTGGGATTTTCTTTGATGGTAATCCCTTTATTGTTGTTCCAATCTCTTTGATTCCTTTTGGTTGGTTTAAATTTTCTATATCTTCTTGAATCAGTTTAGGGAGGTTGTATTTATCTAGAAAGTTTTCAATTTTCTTCAGATTTTCCATTTTGTTGGAGTATAGTTTTTCAAAGTAGTTTCTGAGAATCCCCTGGATTTCTTCACTGTCAGTAGTGATACATCCTTTTTCATCTCTTATCTTTGTAATTTGGGTTGATTCTTTTTCTTATGTTGACTAGTGGTTTATCTATCTTGTTAATTTTTTTGAGAAACCAGCTATTGGTTTTGTTGATTTTCTGTATTTTTTATTCTATATTTCATTGATTTTTTACCCTATTTTAATAATTTCCTGCCTTCTACTTAATGCCCACCTCTCAATATGAAGGCAAAACCCAGCAACCAGCTTCTTCACTCCTTGCCATGAAAGCATTGGATTCCCCAAACCAAGAAGTTCTTTCCGAACATACAGCCCTTATCCAGTATTGGCACCTATATTGACCTAACCTTGTTTAATGATATAAGAGGACAGGGAAGGAAGAGGTTAGGGAACCCAATGAAATATGGTGCTACACCTGTTGTTTCCTTAGCTCTAAGTTTTTGTCTCAGACCCAGGTATCGTGTGTCTTTGGTTAGAAACCATGAAGTAGCTAATAAACAAATATGTCATCCTTTAAGTGGAATAAAAAAATCAGAGAAAGTAGTGTACATTTTTACTGAGGACATTTCTTATAACCCTCAACTCAAATATATAATTTTTATGTTTCTTTACATCTCTGGAATATTTAATGTTGAATATATTATGATTATTTATTTATTTGTTTGTTTGTTTGTTTGTTTTTACTAGGGATTGAAACCAGAAATATTCTACCTCTAAGCTACAGTTCCCAGTCTTTTTATAGTTTATTTTGAACAGGGTCTGTGCCTAGATGTTGCAGTATTAGACCTATGCTCTCTTATAGGTTCTCTCTCTGCAAGGTCTCTGGTCTAATTTCCAAATTTTTCATCCATTTTGAATTGACTCTTATTCAATGTGACAAAGTGGGGTTTATTTCCATTTTTCTGCATGTGGTTAGCAAGTTTTGCCAACACCATTTGCTTAAGAATCTTTCTTTTTTTTTTCCAGTGTATATTTTTGGCCCTTTTGTTAAAAATTAATTAGTTGTAACTTTGATTCTGAGTGTTCTCTTTACTCGACTGGTATATATGACTGTTTAAGTGCCAATGCCATGCTGTTTTTATTACTATGGCTTTGTAGTATAGTTTGAAATCAGGTATTGTGATTCTTCCTGCATGATTTTTGTTGCTAAGAACTATTTGGCTATTCTAGGTTTTTTGTATTCAAATGAGTTTAAGGACTGATGTTTCTACTTCTGTGAAGAATGATGTTGATAATTTTATGGGTATTTAATTGAATCTGTAGATCATTTTTGAAAGAATGACCATTTTAATGATATTTATTCCGCATATCCAAAAGTATGTAAGGTCTTTCCATCTTCTAAAATCTTCTTTGAATTTTTTTAATGTCATAACTTTCCTTGTAGAGATCTTTTATCTTCTTGGTTACATTTATTTTTAATCAAAAAATGGGCAAGTGAACTAAACAGACTCTTCAAAAAAGAAATACAAATGGCCAATAAATGTATACAAAAATGTTCAACATTATTAGCAATCAGAGATATGCAAATCAAAACTACCCTGAGATTTTACCTAATCCCAATTAGAATGACAATCATAAAAAACACAAACAACAAGAAATGCTGACAAGGTTGTGGAGAAGTGAGGACTCTAATATATTGTTGATGGGATTGCAAATTAGTACAATCACTCTGCAAAACAATATGGAGGTTTCTCAAAAGAATGAGAATGAACTTACCATATGATCCAGCAACACCACTTGTGGGTATCTACACAAATGAATCTCCCAAACTATCAGACTAATGCATGCATATCTATTTTTTTTTAATTTTTTTTTCTTGGTGGTCCTGGGGTTCCTGGAAACCCTTCTCCATCCGGGTTACAATACCAGACCTATTTTATATTTTATTTGGAAACAGGGTCTCTTAAGCCAGCAAGGCTGCCTTCGAACCAGCGCTATCCTGCTGTCTCTGCCTCCCACGTGTGGGGATTACAAGTATGCGCCACCACGCCCGGCCATATCTATGTTTTAGCTGCACAATTTACTATCACCAAACTATAGAACCATCCAAAATGTCCTTCAACAGATTAATGGATTACAAAACTATAGAATATGTACACAATGGAATTTTACTCAGCCATGGAAAATAACAAAATAATCTTATTTTCGGGTAAATAGGTGGAACTGGAGAACATTATGCTAAATGAGATGTCAGTCACTAAAACTAAATAATTGGGTGCTCTCTAATATGCAGAAGCTAGGGAAAGGTATGTCAAAGGGAGAACTCTAGACAAAGGCAAACCCTTAGATAAATAAAAAAAAGATTACCTAACTGAGGGTGATGGGATGGGGGAAAGAATAAAATTTCCTAATGCACATGATGTACATTCACAAACATTTCAAAGTCAATCAGTAAGCCAAACATGAGAAGAAAGGAGGGGGCAGGGAATGGCATGGGAATTGGAGAAGGGCTAAATGAATGATGTATGCATGCCTCTACCATCTTGCATACCTTTAAGATGTATGACTACAATGAAACAATACAAAATAAATGTATAAGGTGGAAAAACAGATAATTTGGGGGAATCACAATTTTAGGGGTGCTCATGCATGACCGACCATGTGGTCTTGCTGCTTTGGGTATGTACTGAAGGAAGCACTTAATCAAAGATGCATGTATTGAAGAAAAGAAGCCAAATAGATGAAAAGAAAGGGTTTGGGTCCCACAGACAGTTTAAAGCACATGTCTGAATGACCTAAAGATCTTCCCACATTTCAAAGTTTGACTATTTCCTAATAGTGCCACTCTAGGACCAAGATTTTAACACAGCTGGAGTTTTGGGACGTGCAAGACCCAAATTTATCAAGGATAGTATGATAATCTGATAGGACTGGTGACATCAAACAAGAGGAAGAGAAGGAGATTCTCTATTTCTAACTGTACTCAATGAGAGAAGGCCATGTGAGGGCCAAGAGAAAAGGGACTCAATCAGCAAGTCAGAAAGAGTCCTGACCAAAACCCAGCGATACTCTAGCTTCCATAAGCTTTAACTTCCAGCCCACAGATGGTGAGGAAACAAAGTTTTTCCATTTAAGGCATTTAGTCCAAGGAATTTTTCTGAATAAACTAAGATACAGCCCATCTCAGAGTTCTTAATCATATGTGCGAAAATTCCATTATCATATCTGGTAACAAACACACATGTCTCAGCCTCCCAAATGATGGAATTACAAGTGTGCACCACCAGACCCAGCTGGAGGCTGTTACTCAGCCTACCACATCATATATAGAAATAAATGAAGACCACACTGACATTTTTATTTTATTTTATTTATTTATTTTTTAACAGTACTAAGGATGGAACCCAGGGGGGCATTCTTTTATTTATTTATTTATTTATTTATTTATTTATTTATTTATTTATTTATTTATTTAGTGGTACTGGGGTTCCTGGAAGCCCTTCTACCTCCGGGCTACACTCTCAGACCTATTTTTTTTTAATATACTTTTTATTTGGAAGCAGCGTCACTTTAACCCAGCCCGGCTGGGTTCGAAACTGCGTGTTCCTCCTGTCTCCGCCTCCCAAGCGCGGGGATCACAAGCGTGCGCCACCATGCCAGGGTCGTTTTTATTTTTTTAATTTTCTGAAACAGGCCCTCACTGAGTTGCAAATGGCCTTAGTAGCTGAGGCTGTCCGCAAAACGTGTTGCTCTGGTGTCAACCTTCCAATGCTGGGATTGAAAGCCAAGTGCCACCACACCCGACCCACAGCAAAATCTTTAACTTATCTACTTCTGCCCAAAAGTAGCAAGGTTTTTTATGTAGTTTCTTGAGCATGATTTTATTGGCTATCTTACATTTTTTGTTTTCTGTTTTGTGCAATGTCTTTTATGTCATTGTATTAAAAGTGCAGGCATTTTAGCATATTATTGACTTGGGATGCCATGTCTTCAAGCAATGGTTATAATGACATTTTGCCTTTTAGTCACCTTTCCCTATGGAATTTGTTTCCATTCTTCTAAGCCTGCATGTTTATTTTTAGATATTGTTTACTTAAAATAGAATTTCCAACCTTGTCCTTTGGTCAGAAATAGCATTTAACAAAATTTAACATTAATGTTTTCTCTAGATTAGACATTGTATTTCTGTATCTGGAAATTGTTTTGTACTCTCATGTTTGTTCTTCTTTCCCTTCATTACTATTGTCTTTAATTTAAATATTGTTATATGTATTATAAAGATTGAACCTATGTAGAATCGTTAGAAATATTCTAAACTTTTAAATGTTGTTACTTATGATTATCATTTAAAAGTGCTATATATTTAAAACAAAAAATGTCTTTCTTATTTCAATTCCCTTTCGAAGTTTTAATTAAAATTCTATCGTCTCTTGGTCTACTTTTCAGTAGATTTACAATTCTCAATGGATTATGATGAGAATTTATTAAATAAAACTCACTTTCCTCAGTTCTAATATTATACATTGCTGATTAAAATCTCTCAAAATTCATCAATAATAATTTTAAGACAATTTAATATTTAACGGCAGCTTTGAGAATTACAAATTTTGAATTCAAAATGTACCTTTGAGCATTTTAACTAAAGGAAAACATAAAGAATCATTTAAATAACACATTTATAGCAGTTTTATTTTTCATTTGTTGGAAAAGAGTAAAAAGAATTTACGTACTAGAGAAAAGATATTGGAGATAATTTTTATACTTTGGCCAGAAATATTTTAATGTTCATCTTAAAAATACATGACAAATATTTTGAGAGTTGACAAATAATTTTAAATACACATGTAATACTATAAATGAAACATTTTCAAGGAACAAATGATAAAATTTATTAAAAGATATGTATGATTTTATTAGTGAATATTTTCTTTTGTATCTTCCAGTGTTTAAACAGTACATCTACCTTTATAGTAGATGTCATTACATTTATTTTTCCATGAAAGCTTCTTAACATCCCTTATTGAGTTCTTATTACTTACATTAATGCTTCACAAAATTGCCCTCATGTCCCAGGAACTTAGAATCAATGCTTTGCATGAAAGTGTGCATGGCACGATCTGCACAGCTCTGCAGTGAAGTTGAATCTTCTCAGTAGCATGCGTGATACAACTCTACACTCATAGTCTATGCTCATTTCTCAACACAAGTCTTATGGAAAAGCACCATACTTGTGGAGTGCATTCCTGATTTCATCATGTAAACATTTTTGTCATTAATTTTCTTCTATATTATATTCACCTCCAATGAAAATGTTTAACTACTAAACACTATGGCAGTCTCAACTAGGCATTACATACTCAAATATTAAAACATTTATCGAATGGGAATTCATCCGTTTAATTAGTGTTATTGCTTTTCTTTACTTCTGATTATTCGTGATATCGTCTCCTGGACTCCACATCTGGCATCAATACATGTTCCATCATGTTAAAGCATAAAATTATCCCTTCAATTTAGGATCAGATAAAAGAAGAAAAGAGAAATACAAAAATCATAAAATGAGAAAGAAAAAATAAGTGAGGAAGGAAGAAAGGAGGGAAGGGAGTGACCCTGTACTGCTGGATTAAACACATGCTTCCAGCTGGGCGTGGTGGCTCACGCTTGTAATCCCAGCATTTGGGAGGCTAAGCCTAGAGGATCATGGTTCACGGACAGCCTCAGCTACTTAGTGAGGCCCTCCGCAACTTAGTGAGACCCTGTTTAAAAATTAAGAATAAAAAAATAGGGCAGGGGATGTACCTTGGTGGTCAAATGCCCCTGGGTTGCATCCCCAGACCCGAAAAAAAAAAAAATACATGCTTCCAACAGATTTGGCATTATTCTTATTCTCTAAGGTACTAAACTGTCCAGCCTATATGTTACATATGCTCTGTGCACATCTATATTATTGTCGGTAGCCCATTTTTGCATTTATGTAGCCATATATTTTCTAATTTTCATAGTATGCCCTCCATCTTAATCTCACCATACAATTTATGCTTGACAATTAGTTTGTAATATGAGTATATTATCTTCTACATGCACATTTAAGGTTATCATATGTTTCTGTGGTTCTTTCAAATTGTGAAATCTTTCAGAAAACAAATCATATATCCTTCTTCCTTCCTATCTCACAAATTGGCATAATGCATAGCAATACATGTGTACTCATAAAATGAATGCAGTTGACTGACAGAGTAACTGATTATCCTAGTTGAAAGAATATTTTAAGATGTTCACAGCATTTATTCTCACTTTTTTAAAATGACTATAATAATAATTACTTTGCTTGTATAATGCTTTGTATTTTCCAAAATTCTTTTCACATATATTACTTGATCTGATTTCATAACAGCCCTGAATCAACAATAATCAACATAAATAGCATTTATTTAACAAGATAAACTGAATATATATGTATATATATATATATATAATTGTACACATAATATTTAAATAGCTACATTATGCAAAATGGAAAAGTAAAGAGACATTTGCTTATTATTTTACCTATTTTGATCATTAATTTATATAATTAATGTTGACTTTTATCAAGCAACATCTGTTTATAAAAGTGATTGGATCTGTTTTACAAAGCAAATTGCCCCAAGGGTATTAATAGACTGAACAAAGAGGGGAGAATTATCTTTTCATTTTTTTATTTTGAAATAGACATAGTGGATAGACTAAATATCTCAGAGATGAGAATATCATCACTTTCAATTTAATATATAAATACATCCACAAGTATTTTTTTAATCATTCTCCTGCCCAGCTCATTTGCAATATTGCCTACTTCACTTTAAGTCTAAAATGCTTTCATACTCAATCATAATAAAGTGTAAAATTGTCTCTCAATTTGAAGATCACTAAGATGGACTGTTTCTCTGAGAATAATTAATATCTGGAGACCCAATTTAATTCTTTTTGTTCTAGCATTTAACTATAATCCTCATTTATCAATGCCTGTTTCCCGTGTGTCACATTCTATCTGAAAAGTAGGTCACAGGAAGATCAGTAATGGCTTTTAAGGTCTAATATTCAAAGATGCTGTTCTAGTGAAATTGCAGGTCTCTAGAGCAATCACAACTAAAAGGTCATTTTAGGGACAACCACAGCTACCTAATAAGAGTGACAGAAGATCAGGAAATGTTGCAAAGTGATAGAATCCTAAATTAATCTAAATAATGTATAATTATACAGCCTGGAAAGAGAAAGAGAAAAGGAGAGGGGTGATGGGAGAGAGAATACTCTCTAACAAATGGTCCTATCTCCTCAAATATAATAGTACAATTGATATAACTATGATGGCTTTTTGCTCCCATTGAACTACACAGAATACCCAATTAACCAACACTGTGCTAAATAGATATATGTTACAAGCCAGGTTAACTTTGAAATAAGCAATTTTAAGTTATATGTGAAACAAATGTTAAAAGAAGGAGAAAGGAAGGGAGGAAGGGAGAGAGTTGAAAGACTAATACATATATACTTTCTCAAAATTTCAATCAAATTCATGTAATTTAAATTATGTTTCTTGAGTGTATTCTAAAATGTATACATTACCAATTACTTCCCACAGGTAGGAGTTTTTTCAGGAGTCTATCCATGATTTACTTCAAAAGCCTTTGTCACTGATGGATAACTCTCACAATGCACAAAAGTCATGCTGCAGATAATATCACTGTGCAGTCAAGAGCTTTAAATTTTATGATTTTTTCAGTAAAAAATAATTACATTGTTTTACTAATTTATTTTGGCGGCTACATTTTAGTTTATCTATACCACAGACTATTTCTTTGCTTTTTAATTTCTTTATGCTTTTATTTTTAGAATTATTTAAAGTAAGAATAATAATTTTTATAATGGCAAATACATTTTTTTCTGTTTGAAAACCTCTTTATAAAAGTCAGCACTAGCCCAGAGACACAAAAGTTCAGTTAGGAATATGATCAAGAGATCTATAGTATATCACAATGACTACAGTTAATAACAATATACTGTATATTTTTAAATTGCTGAAGAGTAGATTTTAAGTGTTCTTATAAAAAAACATATGCCACAAACTACTGAGAGCAAATTGTGATTTATTTCAGAGACCAGTTAAGAATATAAGGAGTTCATATTGAAAGAAACAACAGTAATTTAGTTTTATATACTAGAGAAGATGGGAATGTACGTTCTTTTTGTGACATTTTTCCAATATGAAGCCACCATCTTAAACCTTATGGCAACCATTACTAGCACTTAGAACTTTCAAGTCCAATTTTATGTCTGAATAGTGTTATTTTCCAATAAGGAAGAGAAGAATATTCTCTTAAGTCCAGTAACATATTTACAGGATGTTTGTACTGGTCATAATACAGATCATCAGAGAAAATGAACAAATCCAATCAATGGGAGGAAAGGCAGAAAGAGAAAGAAGTTAATTTAAGGGAATGAGCTAGTGGACTAATAATGGTAGCCTAGCAAGTCAAACTGCAGGGCAGGCCAGACCAGCAGCTTGGACCCAAGGGATAAAGAACTGGTGTTGCAGCTGTATTTCAAAGGCAGTCTGTCTGGAGGAAGAATTCCTCTTCCTCAGGGGACCTCAGTTTTCTTTTATTAGACCTTAGCTAGAATGAGGCTTATGCAGACTATGGAGCACAATTAGCTTTACTTCATGTCTCAGCCAACATTCTTGCTGCTCTAACCCAATAAACCTGACCACACAAGTTAGAGGAGGGAAGATTTGTTTGCAGTTATTGAGAATTTACAGTATCAGTGCATGTCAGACCAAGTCTGCAGAACTCAGAGAATGGTGATGAGATGCAGAGAGAGGAGAGAGCAAGGCTTTCCTCTCACATCCTGGAGATGAAAAGTCAGAAAGCAAGAAGAGGAGACACCTTATAAAATACCCAAGGTGGCACACCCACGGTCAGCCTCCTTAGCAACCAATCCTAGCTTCCAACATTACTATTTTGTTTCTATGAGAGTTAGAGTGATATTGTAAATTCAAACCATTACACTCAGTATAATGATGAATGTGTTATCACATAAAATAAAAAACCTTCAAGCCGGGTGTGGTGGTGCATGCTTGTAATCCCAGCATTTGGGAGGCTGAGACAGGAGGATTGCGCAGGTTCAAAGCCAGCCTCAGCTACTTAGTGAGAACCTATACAACTCAGTGAGACCCTGTTTAAAAATAAATAATAAAAAATAGGGCTAGGGGTATAGCTCAGAGTTAAAATGCTCCTGGTTTTCATCCCAGTACCACACACACACACACACACACACACACACACACACACACATACAAATACACACACACACACACACACACACACACACACACACAAAACCACCTTCACTGCAATACCTGGGTTCCATTATCTAGCCAAGTGAATGCATAAAATTAACCATCTCTAGCTTAGATTTTATCTTTGTATTATTGAAATTTTAATATATTCATGCAAAGGGATTTCTGATAGAGTAAAGCATCTATTTTTTTATCATTAGCACACCTCACAAAAAAACTGAATTTATCTGGCTGTTGGAGACAGTAGTCTGTCAATGATTCTGACAAAGGCCATTAATTCATTAAAAATATTAAAATGTCGAGCCAGGCGTGGTGGCGCACACTTGTAATCACTGCATTCAGGAGGCTGAGATCGGGGGATCACAGTTCACAGACAGCCTCTGCTACTTAGTGAGGCCCTCTGCAACTCAGTGAGACCCAGTTTCAAAATAAAGAATAAAAAATAGGGTAGGGGATGTAGCTCGTAGGTCTAATGCCCCTGGGTTCCATCCCCAGACCCGAAAAAAAAAAAAATTAAAATGTCAAATGCTCTAAGTTTAGAGTAGAAAACACAGATGTGGTTATTCAGTTAGGACAGTGTCATAGAAGATATTTGTTTAACTTCAAAGAGTTAGTCCTTTTCTCTTATCCATACAAAATTAAGCTTTTAAATCAACTTTATTTGCAGTGAATATAAACATAAGTCTGATTTCGACTGTTGGTTAATCTCTACATTTTAACCAATTGTGAATTCTGAATGCAGTTTTTTTTTTTTTTTTTACCATGTTTCAAACAACTGTATATACTGGTATCCTGATACCTTAAAAGTTTCCTTGATTTCAGATCAGACCTGTATATTTTCTTTAATTTTGTTCGAATCATTTTTAATAACAGATTAAAAGTCCTAGCTAAGGAAGAAAATATTGTCTTTCTTCCCAAATATTTTCATAAACAAGAAAAATATTTTCTAGAAATCCCCAGTAAGCTTCTTTTTCTAGTGACTAAACTGAGTTATATCTCTTCCACACTTTTAAGCAAATAAAGGAAAACATTGATTTATTGGTGATATTTGTATATTTAACAACCAATTTTTGCATGAAAATCTACTTGTTAGAAGGGTACATTGAGAATCATAGTGGACAGTGTTCATCAACTAGCATTCAAGGGTGTACTATAGATGGATTTGTACTGTTCCAAGAGTTACTTTTATTGGTTCAAACTAGTGGTTCTTAAGTTGCAATGTCTGAACCAGCAGCGTCAGCACCATTTGGGCATTAGTTAAAAGTAGAAATAAATTCTCAGGTCCTATCTCAGACAAACTAAAGAAGAAAACACTGAGAGCGGACGCTAAAAATTCATATCTTAGTAATTCCCCTAGGAAATTATAATGCATGTTAAAGTTTGAAAATCATCAGCTGAAATAAACTTCGTCTGCATCCTGAATCACAGAGACCTGATCAATATTTTACCTGAGTGTTCATTTGAGCCAGGTGTTATACAAATAGAATCAATGTTCTACTGAAAAAAAATGAAGGAAATAGATATTTAATATAGAAATCCAACTGTATTTCTATCATAGCCATGGTCTCTATTTTTTATCTTTAAAAAGTTCAGAAATTCAAAAGCATGGTCAAGAGTGGTCAGGTAATATACAAATTAAAAAAGAAAATGTGCAATAAAAATAATCAAAAGACAGAATTTTTGTGATGAATATGGTGAACTGGATATACTGAAATATTTCAAACAAATTAATTATTAATGTGAATCTACTATATGCTTGGCTTTATGTAAATACTATCTTGCATTTCTTTTCAACTCAATTTAAAATACATTTCAATATACAAGACATAGAGGAAAGTCTTACAGTAAACATGAGTCCAACATTAATTGATTCTTGGAGCCAAAATCTTTTATGAGGAGAGTTATTTTCTTGTCATAAATTTATTATGAAGTACATACTATTTATTATCATGGTATAAAATGTTTAATATTGTAAATACATAGAAATAACAAGTAATGTTTTACTAATCAATAATCTCTTGAGTGTCATCTTTTATGAACTGCTAGGAAAGAGGCATTTGTGTAATGCTTCTAGGGTAGAAAACATTTTCAGAAGTTCAGATTTACATATCATTGACACTTTTCTTACAGATATAGGAGGATCACAGTTATTGTCTTTAAAAGAGATGTAAAAAATTCTAACTTTAAAACTTTCAGGAGATCAAACAGAATAATCAGAAATTTAAAAATTAATATCTCTATATGTCAGCCAATATGTTCTCTCAACAAATGAAAAAAAGTTGTAAAAGTTCTCAAAAAACAATAATTTTTGTGCATGCAAACATAAAGGTAAAAATTTTTGCTTATTTTAATTCTACTGAAATATTTAATCCAGTTCTATCATATTGCTTCTTTTTTCCCCAACCCTTCTGACAAATAGACTTTACACAAAATGTGAGACATTTGCAAGCTGATGAATCATTATCAATTCATGAGTTATGAATATTCACGGAAATTTGCAACTAAAGGATATTAATAACTTGCAATTTTCCAATTATTTATTATGTTTCTTGTACCCAGCAGGTAACAGTGCTTTGAACATTGTAAGTTTGTTATACAACATAGAACTTACAGACTGAGGCAAATATTTCTGGATATTGAGTCAAAATTATATATACGTACATATTTTCATTCATATATTCTTTTCTTAAGCTCAGTTTTAAGAGCTATGTTTTTACTTTGATTTTATGTTTTTTCTCTTAAAATGATGTTTAAAATGTAAGAGCCCCTCTGAAGTGTTATCAGGGACATTTGAAAAATACACAATTAGTCTTTTTGCAAAAAGTAAAATCAGGGTTTTGAAATGAATAATCATGGACCCTATACTCTCCAACCACACCTCAGAGACTCTGATAAAAATTAGACACTACTTCTAATTGTATTTATCCTCTAAATACCTACAGAACACAAGATGCTATAACTCCACTTAATCTGAGATGATGCTTTATTAATTTGTATGCTAATAAATAAGATATAATTGGAATTAAAGTCATATACTTACATTTAGAACCTACTTGCTGATTTTAAAAATATTAAAAGTATGTGTAAATGGGTCTTAGACTGATAAAGAAAACATTACATGTTTCTCTTGGCAAAATTTTCAGAGAGGAACTTGTATAAATAGAGTGCCCAGCAATCTTAGAACATATGCTATGCCATTGGAAAACTTGACTGGAACAAGTATTAAACTCTGTAATTTAGATTTTGACTTAGCTTAAATCATTCATTATTTTTATTTGATTAAAAGTAATACTATTAATTGTCTTATAAAAGGAGTTATATTAACATTTAGACCTGAAAATAGCACACTGGATTTTCAACAATAGAGTACCTGGTAGTAAGTAAGCAGTTCTAAATAAGGAGAATCTTGATTAATATCTGTGGATGGCTTGTACACCTACAGGGAAGAAAAGCAAATCTCAGTCTTTCCTATAAGCAGTTTCAGCCAAGTTTCTATACCCCTGTCTCTTTTTATCTGCAGTTTTTCTACGTAACCTTATGGGTACCACCAGGCTCAATGCAATAATGGGCAGTGATCTCCAGATCTTTCATACATCTTTCTGTGGTTTCAAAAATCATTTTCCTTTTACTGCAATGTTCTTCTCATTGTAGACTGCATGGGAAATTGATTCTCATATTTTAAGTCTATCTTCTAGTGGCTCTTTTTCTTTGAATACTTTCCTGACCTATTTTAGTTAGTAAGGGTTCTCCAGAAGACAGGACTAATATTTTATATTATATATGTTAAGAAATACTATATATTTAAGAATTTATATGTTATATATAAATATATTCTTTATTACTAAATATATATTATGCTAAATATAGCATATACCCTATTAATATATAGTACATATATGTATAACTGCATATAAAATATGCATGCATAAAATACACATATATGTAATTCCTATTATATAGTAAGTATATATCATTACTTATATTAGGATTTATTATTCTATGTATTGTACAATGTATACATGAAGAGAGAAGAGAAGAGATTATTAGGGAAATTAGCTTACTTGATTTTGAAGTCTGAAAAGTCCACGATAGGCTACGTTTATTGGGGAGAATTCAGAAAGCCAGCAGCGTGGAACCATGAAACCCAAAGTCCTCAGAGTCAAGAACAATGATGGATTTCTTGGTCTGAGGTTGAGGGACAGGAGCTTTGTTGATTCTCAAAATTTTATAGTCCAAAAGCCAGACAATCTAGAGTTTTCAATCTAGAGTTCTGATAGAACATCCTGTTCCCAGAAAAGAGAGAACAAAATATTACCCATTTTCCACATTTCTGTTCCATCTCAGCCCCCAGCAAGTGGAATCTTCCTGGATCTCACTAGTAGTAGGTGGATATTCCCCATGTGGTTCATTCACAAGCCAGTCTTCTCTCAGAGACTTTCATTGATCTTCTAATCTAGTGCCAAAACACCTAAATTTCCCTTTCAGCCCAAGAGAGACAGACTCAGTGCCCATTGAAGCACCAAGAATAAAGAATGAAATGACAGAATAAATAGAGCTTTATCAGCTGTCTGGGGTACCCCTTTACAAACTCAGTCAAAATGACACACATAATCAATATTACATATCCCTACAAAAAAAATCTCGCTTTGGGCTACCATGTTTTCTAGCACAAATTTTATAGTGTGCGTGTGTGTACGTGCGTGCATGTGCGTGCGTGTGTGTGTGTGTGTGTGTGTGTGTGTGTGTGTGTGTGTATGTGTTCCTTAAGGGTCATAATTGTGCCCTACATCTCTATTTCTTCTGCTGTACTTCCTTCATATATAATACTAAGTAAAACTTCATTGAATCAATAATTATTTTTAGTTTAGTGAAATCTAAAGAAACTTTTGTTTATTGGTGCACTGTAGCCCTACATCTTAATGAAATACAAGAATGGTACAGTCAAACATACACACATCACTCATTTTTCCCTTCCCCAATTCTCACCCCATTTCTTCCCCCTCTGTCCTTCTCATGTTTGGTTTACAGATTGAAATTGATATTTTTGTGAATGTAGATCATGTACATTAGGGAATTTTCTTCTTCCTCCCTCCCATCCCCCTCAGTGAGATTGCCTTAGAAACTTTTGTACTTAAGAAACAAGCTACACTCAAGTTCTTTTTAAGAGAGTCTTTCTTTCCGTGCTTTTATTAAGAAACATGATGAAACTTTTAGTGTTCTTTTCTTCCTGGAGACACGTATTAGTTATTATAAGAAAGGGACGTGTTTGTGTTAAGTTTTCACTTTTGAAAAGAAAGATTTAAGTTTCTTCTTTCACTTAGATAGTACATATGGTATAGTAAATAAATAATGAGTTTTAGCACAAATTTTGAGACAAGTAAGTGATAAAAGACTTTCTGAAATGTCTTAACCAATACTCTATTTTTAGGAACTAAACTTCCCAAGACTTCTTTAATTGCATTTGAATCAATTCTCATTCTTTTCTCCTCCATTTTTTAAAGAAATGCAAATAAGATTGGAATCTAGGGAGGATTCTTCATGACTACAGATGCCCCCAAATCCAACTTGCTCTACTACCTTGCTTTGTTAGATTCCACTCTTCTCACCTTATTTTAACAATTTATTTTACATTATATTTTTCTCTCACATACTCTTTGTCCTCTGATTTATGCATTTGAAATTTCTATATTTTTATTTATTCTGGAGCTGTATTTCATTTATTATCACTCCTATCCATATATCCTTGCCAATATTTTTTAAAAAAACAACTACAGCTGTTTGTCAACACCAACTTTCTTCTCACACTCTTTTCTTTTAAGTAAAATTAAACTTTTATAAGTACTTTCAGTTTTTACATCCCCACCAACAGGTGCAACTTTGAGAAGTCATTTTTTTTCTTCCACTATTGCTATTCCATTCAGCCAACTTCACTTTTACTGTTTAGAACTTTTAGTTCCCATTAGCAGTTTGCATCTTTTTTGCTAAGATTCCCAAAAGATCATTATGAGTTATCAGCCACTCTATCTTACTCCCCACTGCATTATTTTCTCCTTTTCTTATTAATATCACTGATATAATTTATTTATTCTTTCATAAGAGTTTGGATGAATACTGTTTTGGTGTGTGTGTGTGTGTGTGTGTGTGTGTGTGTGTGTGTGTGTGTGTGGTACTGGGGATGGAAACCTTCTACCTCCGGGTTACACTCCCAGACCTATTTTATATGCTTATTTGGAAACATATAAAGAGACAAGTAAGTGATAAAAGACTTTCTGAATTGTCTTAACAAATACTCTATTTTTAGGAACTAAACTTCCCAAGACTTCTTTAATTGCATTTGAATCAATTCTCATTATTTTCTCCTCCATTTTTAAAAGAAATGCAAATAAGATTGGAATCTAGGGAGGACTCTTCAGGACTACTTTTCATGGTATGAAATGTGCTTTAAAGAGTTCTTTGAGTTGCTGTTTTGCATTTTATTGTTTGGCTATATCAAAGTTAAGTAATCAATCGGATGTGGTGGTACATGTGTGTAATCTCAGTTCTTAGGAGGCAAAGACAGAGGGTCACAGGTTTAAGACCAACCTTATCAATTATCAGTATTCATCCTCTCTTAAGCCAGCAAGGCTTCGAACCTGTGCGATCTTCCTGTCTCCGCCTTCCAAGCCCAGGGATTACAAGCCTGCGCCACCACGTGTGGCAGAATATTGTTGTTGGTTTGTTTTTTTTTTGGAGGGGGGGGGGTTGAGTGTGTGTGGTTTTAAGGATCAAATCCTAGACCTCATGCATGCCAAAAAAGGGCTCTATCACCTAGCCATATTGCTAAGCTTTGAGTTCTGATTAAGTGTGAAGACAATATATTTTATAAAGGTTTACATATTCCTCAGTATTTCATTGCCACATGAAAATAATCTGAAATACTACCTAGAAGATTCTTGGGGTGATGTCCATTTCTCTTGCATCTATATTATATTATCTGGTAGTATCTAAGCTCACTGATGAAAATATATTATTTTATATTATATATAACTCCGGCCTTCTGTGTGGTAGACTATATTGTTCTGTAACTCTGAAATTTAGAAATTTGCCAGGCTGTATGTAGGTCTGTTGCACAAATACCAGTTCTGCCTGGAATTTAGTGAACTGTTTAATTTGCAGACTCATTGTTTCTTCACACCAGAAACATTTTTTTCTTTATTTGCTTAATTTCTGTCTCCTCCATCTGTTCCCTATTTTTCATTTTTGAAATCTGTCATTCATTTCCCGTGTCTGTGCGCCATGCTTCTTTTCTACCACTTTATAATTTTCATCTTTTCATATTTTTGCTCTGTATCCTAAGATATTCTTCTGCTGGTTTCCCAGACCACCAATTCAACAGTAGTGATAATTCTTTTCTTTCACAGATCCTTTGAATTTGTGGAGGGGGGCTTATTTTTTTACATCCAGTATGCTATTTTTTGTGCTATTTTGACCTTTTAGTTGGATTTTTAATTGATAAGTAATTCACAGGCATAAATATAAAAAATGAGAATATGATATTAGCCATATACTACAAAGGTATTATCTGTATCTTTTAATGGTATGAAATGTGCTTTAAATAGTTTTTTGAGCTGCTGTTTTGCATTTTATTGTTTGATTATATCAAAGTTAAGTAATCAGTCGGATGTGGTGGTACATGTGTGTAATCTCAGTTCTTAGGAGGCAAAGACAAAGGGTCACAGGTTTAAGACCAACCTTATCAATTATCAAGACTCAGTAATATAGCAAGACTTTGTTTTCAAAAACAATAGGTCATAAGGGACAGGAGTATGGTTCAGAGTTAGAACCTCCTTGGGTTCAGTTCCCAACATCAAACACACACATAGACATACATACACACACACATGTGCACACACACACACACACACACACACAAAAAAAAAAAAAAAAGTTAAGTATTCATTTAGTAACTATGACTGAGATTTTTGGCTGTTTTGGTCTTTTTAACTATTAAAGTGTAATACTACTTGTGAACAAATACATATGTTTAGAAGTCTTTGTGTGTGTATGTATTAATATAAAAAAGTTGGGTGAGCTTCTGAAAAAAATCTTGGCATTATTATCTATAAAAATGTCTATAATAATAAAAATATATTAATAACATACTTTAAATTTTATTTCAAAAATAAAGTAATGGCTGGGCATGTTGGTGCATGCTTGTTTTGTAATCCCCACGCTTGGGAGGCTGAGACAGGAGAATTGTGCAGGTTCGAAGCCAGCTTCAGCTACTTAGTGAGGCTGTCAGCAACTTAGTGAGACCCATTTCCAAATAAAATTTAAAAATAGGTCTTGGAATATAGCCTGGACATAGAAAGCCTCTGGGTTCCACCCCCAGTACCACACACACACAGAAAAGTAAAGTAATGTTAAAATTAAAGTCTAGTTATAATACAAATACAGCTGTCTCTACATTTACATATTACTCAGCTCACTTTCTGGCCACCTACTTTTATTGAACCTTTATTATTTTCTTTTATCACCTTTTTATATTTTTAATCTACTTAGCATAGAGTTTTATTCCTGAGAAAAGTTTAATTCATTACATATAATTCACAATGTTAAAACATTGCTGTGAAAAATGCAGAAAATAAAAAATGATAAATTACATGAAAGACATTGATATAAATTCTTTTGGTGATTCTTGAGATGCAACATAGATGAAATTCAAAGTGTAGACACTTCTTTTAACTTAGAAGAGACAATAACTTTCACATATTTATATTTTATTTATTATTTATTTATTCATGAATTCCTCATTTACTTAGTGTGAATTATTTTCCAGATCCTCATCTTAGAGCTAAATATATTATCTCCTGTTTTATTTTTAATTTATTAATAATTATCCAAAATTTTTTTTCTTTCCCTTCTGCTCCTAATTAGCTTGGTTTTAACCCATGGTATTCATACCCTCACTCTTCACACTGGATAAATTTTTAATTAGAAAATTTCCCAATTTTATTGTTATTCAGCCATCTATTGCATGTAGAAATATTGCTGTATTGCTTGTCAAAGACAATTATTTCTTAAACTGCTACACATTGTGCTTCACATTTATGAAGTTAGAAAAGAAAGTAATCTTACTGTTTGTACTTTTCACCTACCCTATAAAAAAATCTGGTGCTGGTGAGTACTATTAGCTGTAAATAAATTAATAAAGTTCTAAGGAGATTCTTTAGCCTCAGAGTTAGAAGCTCTTCTCAGTTGGACAAGTCTACAAAATGAAAAGTAGCCTAACCCCTGACATCAATTATGAGTTTCAATAATACTAGGTGTGGACAGACAGACTAAACAAACAATATGAGGGCTTATATAGCCTCAAGTGTTACAAGAGGAAGGTAGGAATGAGAAGCTAATGCTGTCATCAGATTAGGGGCGAGCAAATCCATACCGATTATTTGTCATTTAATACTTAAAATGTCTTACCATTTACAAGAATATCACTTTGCATCCTAGTTTGCATACCTTCTGATTAATGAACAATAAAGTCTATGCAAAATAGCAGTGCCACTGGGACATTGACATTGCCTATTTCAATTGAACACTTTTACTAAATTTTTAAAAATGTTATTGCTGTAATTGGAAATTAATACAAGCACTATGGAGGTCAGTTTGGAAATTCCTCATAAAACTAGCAATGAAAACATCATATGGAGCTGGGGCCCGGGTCACGGGACTCTGGGCCCCAGGCCGAACTGCGCATAGCACGGCAGACCCCTGGAGAAACTGGGCCCAGAACAGAAAAAGATAAAGAAAAATATCGGAGAGGAGTTAAGAAAGCCATTAAGGATGCCAGGACACTGGAGATGCAGACAAAACTTATCTAAATGCACTGGAACTTATGGAAAAATTCGCCGTGAAAGAGGACTGCTATTTCTCTATATTGTTAAGAATCTCAGACATCACCTGTAAGGAGAGAGTTTAGCGGAGACCAAGGAGAAATGCGGTGTTGAAAGAGTTCTCTGCGATGGTGGTGGAGACTTGTATTCAGGAGAAGCAGAAACCGGATCTTACCAACTTTATTTTTTTGGAGAAATTACACCAAATGTCAAATGCTACCATCACGCATGCTTAGGAACACTGGACAACATTCAGAGTGGAAAAAGAGCCTGGGAAGGATTTGAAACGGTGGAGGCAGTGGCAATGCCAGTGGCCAATACTCAGGGGAGGCAGAGATCTGATACATTACACCTGGAACCTTTGAAATAATAACCACAGAGACAGTGATCGGAACCTGCTGAGGGGTTAGGCGGGCGCCGGGGCCAGTGGCCGACATCGGAGCTTGCTGTGAGGCAAGGCCACTACTGAGGCCTCCGTGGCCGGGATTGGAACCTGCCGAGGGGTTAGAACGATGCTGGGGCCAGCGAGGCCAGCATTGGAGCCTGCCATGAGGCAAGGCTTGTGCTGGGGCCTCCGAGGTCGGGCCTGGAACCTGCTGAGGGGTTAGGCCGGTGCTGGGGCCAGCGAAGCCGGCATCGGAGCCTGCCGTGAGGCAAGGCCGGTACTGGGGCCTCCGAGGCCAGGATAATAGCCTGCCGAGGGGTTAGGCCGGTGCTGGGGCCAGCAAAGCCGGCATTGGAGCCTGCCGTGAGGCAAGGCCAGTGCTGGGGCCTCCGAGGATGGGACCGGAGCCTGCTGAGGGGTTAGGCCAGTGCTGGGGCCAGCGAGGCCGGCATCATAGCCTGCCATGAGGCAAGGCCGGTACTGGGGCCTCCAAGGTCAGGATAAGAGCCTGCCGAGGGGTTAGGCCAGTGCTGGGGCCAGTAAGGCTGGCATCGGAGCCTGCCATGAGGCAAGGCCGGTACTGGGGCTTCCGAGGCCGGGATAAGAGCCTGCCGAGGGTTAGGCCGGTGCTGGGGCCAGTGAGGCCGGCATTGGAGCCTGCTGTGAGGCAAAGCCGGTGCTGGGGCCCCCAAGGCCGGGATAAGAGCCTGCCAAGGGGTTAGGCCGGTGCTGGGGCCAGCGTGGCCGACATCAGAGCCTGCCGTGAGGCAAGGCCGTTGCTGGGGCCTCCGAGGCCGGGATAAGAGCCTGCTGAGGGGTTAGGCTGGTGCTGGGGCCAGCGAGGCCAGCATCGGAGCCTGCCGTGAGGTAAGGCTGCTACTGGGGCCTCCTAGGCCGGGATCGAAGCCTGCCTTGAGGCAAGGCCGGTACTGGGGCCTCCGAGGCCAGGATAAGAGCCTGCCGAAGGGTTAGCCCGGTGCTGGGGCCAGCGAGGCCGGCATCAGAGCCTGCCGTGAGGCAAGGCCGGTGCTGGAGCCTCCGAGGCTGGGATTGGAGCCTGCCTTGAGGCAAGGCCGGTACTGGGGCCTCCGAGGCCAGGATAAGAGCCTGCTGAGGGGTTAGGCCGGTGCTGGGGCCAGCGAGGCCGGCATTGGAGCCTGCTGTGAGACAAGGCCAGTACGGGGGCCTCCGAGGGCAGGATAATAGCCTGCCGAGGGGTTAGGCCGGTGCTGGAGCCAGCAAAGCCGGCATTGGAGCCTGCCGTGAGGCAAGGCCAGTGCTGGGGCCTCCGAGGATGGGACCGGAGCCTGCTGAGGGGTTAGGCCAGTGCTGGGGCCAGCGAGGCCGGCATCATAGCCTGCCATGAGGCAAGGCCGGTACTGGGGCCTCCAAGGTCAGGATAAGAGCCTGCCGAGGGGTTAGGCCAGTGCTGGGGCCAGTAAGGCTGGCATCGGAGCCTGCCATGAGGCAAGGCCGGTACTAGGGCTTCCGAGGCCGGGATAAGAGCCTGCCGAGGGTTAGGCCGGTGCTGGGGCCAGTGAGGCCGGCATTGGAGCCTGCTGTGAGGCAAAGCCGGTGCTGGGGCCCCCAAGGCCGGGATAAGAGCCTGCCAAGGGGTTAGGCCGGTGCTGGGGCCAGCGTGGCCGACATCAGAGCCTGCCGTGAGGCAAGGCCGTTGCTGGGGCCTCCGAGGCCGGGATAAGAGCCTGCCGAGGGGTTAGGCTGGTGCTGGGGCCAGCGAGGCCAGCATCGGAGCCTGCCATGAGGTAAGGCTGGTACTGGGGCCTCCTAGGCCGGGATCGAAGCCTGCCTTGAGGCAAGGCCGGTACTGGGGCCTCCGAGGCCAGGATAAGAGCCTGCCGAAGGGTTAGCCCGGTGCTGGGGCCAGCGAGGCCGGCATCAGAGCCTGCCGTGAGGCAAGGCCGGTGCTGGAGCCTCCGAGGCCGGGATTGGAGCCTGCCTTGAGGCAAGGCCGGTACTGGGGCCTCCGAGGCCAGGATAAGAGCCTGCTGAGGGGTTAGGCCGGTGCTGGGGCCAGCGAGGCCGGCATTGGAGCCTGCTGTGAGACAAGGCCAGTACGGGGGCCTCCGAGGGCAGGATAAGAGCCTGCTGAGGGGTTAGGCTGGTGCTGGGGCCAGCAAGGCCGGCATCGGAGCCTGCCATTAGGCAAGGCCGGTACTGGGGCCTCCAAGGCCAGGATAAGAGCCTGCTGAGGGGTTAGGCCGGTGCTGGGACCAGTGAGGCCGGCATTGGAGCCTGCCATGAGGCATGAGCAGTGATGGGGCCTCCAAGGCTGGGATCGGAGCCTGCTGAGGGGTTAGGCCGGTGTTGGGGCCAGCGAGGCCAGCATCGGAGCCTGCCTTGAGGCAAGGCCGGTACTGGGGCCTCCGAGGCCAGGATAAGAGCCTGCTGAGGGGTTAGGCCGGTGCTGGGGCCAGCAAGGCCAGCATCGGAGCCTGCCGTAAGGAAAGGCCGGTGCTGGGGCCTCCGAGGCCCGCATCAGCCTGTCTTGAGGCAAGGCCGGTACTGGGGCATCCGAGGCCGGGATAAGAGCCTGCCGAGGGGTTAGGCCATTGCTGGGGCCAGCGAGGCTGGCATCGGAGCCTGCCGTGAGGCATGGCCGGTGCTGGGGCCTCCGAGGCCAGGATAAGAGCCTGCCAAGGGGTGAGGCCGGCACTGGGGCCAGTGAGGCCAGCACTGGAGCTAGCCATGAGGCAAGGCCTGTGCTGAGGCCTCCGAGGCCGGGATTGGAGCCTGCCTTGAGGCAAGGCCGGTACTGGGGCCTCCGAGGCCAGGATAAGAGCCTGCTGAGGGGTTAGGCCGGTGCTGGGGCCAGCGAGGCTGGCATCGGAGCCTGCCGTTAGGCAAGGCTGGTACTGGGGCCTCGGAGGCCAGGATAAGAGCCTGCTGAGGGGTTAGGCCGGTCCTGGATCCAGTGAGGCCGGCATCTGAGCCTGCCGTGAGGCATGGCCAGTGCTGGGATCTCCGAGGCCAGTATCGGAGCCAGTCAAGGGGTTAGGCCGGTGCTGGGGCCAGCGAGGCCATCACCGGAGCCTGCCATGAGGCAAGGCCGGTACTGGGGCCTCCGAGGCTGGGATTGGAGCCTGCCTTGAAGCAAGGCCGGTTCTGGGGCCTCTGAGGCCAGGATAACAACCTGCCGAAGGGCTAGACCGGTGCTGGGACCAGCAAGGCTGGCATCGGAGCCTGCCGTGAGGCGAGGCCAGCATCGGAGCCTCCCGTGAGACATGGCCAGTGCTGGGGCCTCCTAACCCGGGAACGGAACCTGCCAAGGGGTTAGGCCGGTGCTGGGGCCAACGAGGCCGGCATCGGAGCCTGCCGTGAGGCTAGGCCGGTGCCAGGGCCTCCGAGGCCGGGATTGGAATCCTGCCAAGGGGTTAGGCCGGTGCAGGGGCCAATGGCCAGCATCGGAGCCTGGCGTGAGGCAAGTTCACTCCTGCGGCCTCCAAGGCCGGGACCAAAGCCAGTTTAGGGGTTAGACCGGTGCAGGGGCCAGCACGACCAGAACTGGGGCCTCCCAGGAGGCAAGGCCGCTGCTTGAGCCAGCGAGGTCTGGATCAGTCCCCTGAGTAGCCAGGCCACTACTGGGACCATCAAGAGTGGGATCAGTATTTGCAACGCAGCATGCACAGAGAAATATCGCAGAAAATATAAATCAGACGCTTCTCTTAATCAGCAATAACTAGGAGGAAAAGGGCAACAGGAAGAGGTTGAGCTATAGAAAGGGCCCTATAGTGAAGCAACTAATGTGACCAATCAGAGGATATGTAATACTGGAGGACGGAGCCTCTTTAAAACGCAGGAGGTACATAAACAAATGTATCAAAGTAAATCACCAAAGAAGCATGGGATGGAGGGAGGGGGATGGAATGGGATGGGGGCTGGAGGAGGGCTAATTGGATGTGTGCTTGTATATCCTCTCAAGTCTTGTACTCCAATGTGATTGATATATGACTACAATGCACCAATTTAAAAAATAAATTAATAAAAAAAAAAGAAAACATCATATGACCCAGGTGCATCACGTCTCAGTATATATTCAAAAGAATTAAGGTCAATCCTGGGGATAGTGACATACACTTGTAATCCCAGCATTTGTGAGGCCGAGACAGGAAGATTATGGTTCACGGATAGCTTCAGCTTCTTACCGAGGCCCTTAGCAACTCAGTGAGACCCTGTTTTAAAATATAGAATAAAAAAAATTAGGTCTGGGGGTGTAGATCAGAGATACAATGCCCCTGGGTTCTAACCCTAATACCACAAAAAAAATAATTAACATCGTAATACTACAATGATACATATATACTCACATTTATAACAGCACAATTCATCATAGCCAAATTATGGAAACAACCTAGGTATCCAACAACAGATTAATAAAGAAAATTATAAACATATATTTATACTTAAATATATATTTAAATATATATATATAAGATATATTTATATATCAAGATATATATATATATATGTACATATATATATGTATATATATATATATATATATATATATATATATATATATATATGCAACTAAATTCTACTCATACATGAACAATCATGACATTGGCAGAAAAATGGATGAAATTGGAGAATAGTATGCTAAGTGAATTTAGTCTCAGAAAGTCAATGGTCATATGTTTTCTTTCATATATGGAAACTAAAGAAAATAATAGGAAACATAGTGTAAAGATTTGGATTTATAATCCCTCCAGTTCTCATAGAAAAAAAGATATCATTGTTCTAAGTGTTCTAAGTGGGCTTGTTTGCTAAGGAAGTATTTTAGGGTTAAAGCCTAGGGGATTATATAAATCGCTCCTCTCCCTACTTTCTCCTGCTTCTTCCTCCTGGATATGAGGGTGGAAAATTGCTTCCTGCTGCCCTGACTTGAGCTCTACAGTCCCAACTTGATATGGACTGAACCTCTAAACCTCTAAAAATATTAACAAATAGCAGGGCATAGTGGTGCACACTTATAATCCCAGCATTCGGTTTTGGACAGCCTCACCTACTTAGTAAGGCCCTCTGCAACTTAGTGAGACCCTGTTTCAAAATAAAGAATAAAAAAATAGGGCAGGGGGTATATCTTGGAGGTTGAATGTCCCTGGGTTCCATCCCCAGACCCACACACAAAAAAATTAACAAATACATCTTTTTTCTTCTAAATTATGCAGTCAGTCATTTTGGATTATGCCAACAAGAATGTTGACTGAAAAAAATAAAGAACTTGAAATAACATAAAGGGAGACCTATAGATCATTTGAGTGAGGTTAAGGGAGAGAGGAAGAAGATAAATAACTGAAAAAAAACCAGTTAAAATAATACTACAACAATATATGAAGGCATTATGACTAATCTTACTAATTTGTGTGAGGAGAAAGGAGGGAGTATCAGGGTGGGATATAGAGAAAAATATACCAAGATCTGTACACATGTATGTTTGCATCACATTGAATCTCCCTTTGATGTATAGTTGCAATATATTAGTAAAATAAGCTTTGAAATATTTAAATAGATTAGGTATATGCAGATACAATAGATTAGGTATATGCAGATACAAATAAATTCTAACAAAGCTATTTTGCACTGGCAGTGATGTGTTAGTTCTACTGGGCTTAATAGCCTAAAGAGGAATTGTGTGTCAAATCTCCAGACTTCTCTCATTTATGTTGTTTGTTCTAAAAAATAATGACAAAAAATCTAATATACAAAGCACAAAATAATTCTATGAGAAAGAGTGAGTTATTAAAATAAAAATCATGTAGTTACACTTGAATCAAATTCATAAAAACCCACCATAATTCTAAACAGCATGGTATTGGAACTGACTTCTAATTTGTCTCAGCAAGGAATAAGTGAGATTGTTAGCCAGGCCAAAGAAATTTTTCAAATGGATAAGTTCAGATTATCTCTTTGATAAGCTCAATATCCCATATTCTTCTAGGTGGTTGCCCTGTCATGAGGGTAGGTGCACTATATTAATACATTATACTAAGTGAAAATAACTTCCAGATGTTAGGATGCTGTATCAGAATTCAGATTCTAAATGCTGTCATAACTCTGATTATATACACCATAAAGCTCCCTATTTTAAGAAGACTGCCTTAATTGTCCCTTTGAACAAAACTGTGGAACTCAGATATATCTCTTCCAACTGTGTCTCTGTAGAGAGGTACTGAATTTTCTCCTTGTTCCCTTCCCACCTACAAACAGAAAAAATTCTAAAGTTTTTTGACCTGTGATACAGACTGCAAAGTTTTCCCAGTCAAACAAATGATATAATATTATTGGCACAAATCTATCATTATAAATTTTTCCCATTTTGACTATGTTTTTTCCCTTTGACTTTAAAACTTACTTTCTTGCATGTTGTAATAATCGCTGCATGTCTAGGCTAAAGTTCCTTGGTTTGTAAATGATAGAAACTTACTCAGTTCGGCTTTCATCAAAATAGGACACATATGATAAAGCCAAATCTCTAGTTCATAGACCTCAGGGGAGAAGTCAGCCTGCAGGGGGGAAGAACTAAAGGATCAACGGGAATAAGGAAGCTCCTCTGTTGTCCCTCCAGGTAGCCTCATTTATTTCATCCTCTCCCTGCTCTTCCTCCTCCACTCCTTGGAGCCATCAAATCTTTCAAATCTGATAAACTTTGAGTATCTTAAAATCCACTCTCTCTGCCAGAAGCCTTTCCTACTCCTCTTTTATGTGGGGGAAATGTATGCTCAGCTGCTTTATAGTTTGCAAGTTTCAGTTCAGAAAAAAGACTGAATTAAGTACTATCTCTGAATCTCAATTTGAAATTCCTGCTCTATCCAGGTGTCTAAAAGAATTGCAGATAGCTATGTCCAAGAGAATGAAATCACCCAGCACAATCACAGCTGCCAGGACTCCCACTGGGAACTTGGCAGACCATCTGAAAAAGTCCTTATTACTCTATCTAAAAACAAACAGAAAATGTGTGATGTTTTTGCAATGTATCTGAAAAATAAGCATTTTTAAGACACAAAGAAAAAGGAAAAGGATCATTTCTAGTATTACTACAGCCAAAGTGCATATTGATGCAAGTCGGTTTTCAAACTTTAAAGTTGTATGCAAGTAAGTTTATATCTTCTTCAGGAAAAATTCACACGTAAATAGTCTACTGAAATACAAGGCTACTGTGTAAGATTTGGAATCTGATGGGAAAGAGATGCAGAAATAGCACAGTGAAGGTGTACAATCATCTCTTTTTAAATATACCCATGCTCTAATTTGCAGTCCCACCAACAATGTGTTTGAGTTCCCACTTCTTCACATCCTCACCAACATTTATTGATGTTTGTGTTTTTAGTGATTGTCATTATAGTTTAAGTTAGGTGAAATCTCAGGGTAGTTTTAATTTGCATCTCTCTGGCTATGATGTAGAGCTTTTTTTTCATGCATTTACTGGCCATTTGAATTTCTTCTTTCATGAAATGTCTATTTAGTTCCCTTGCCCATTTTTTTTATTGGATTGTTTTCTTAGTACTGAGTTTCTTGAGTTTGCAGTATAGTCTAGATATTAGTCCTTTATTGGAGTAGTTGGCAAAAATCTTCACCCATTCTGTTGGCTCTTAATTGAGGTTCTTCACAGTTTCCTTTGTTGTACAGAAGCTCTTCAGTTTCATGCAATTTCATGTATTGATTCACCCTTTAGTTTCTTGTGCCTTTGGGGTCTTGTTGAAAAAGTGTTTATCTGTGCCTATGTGTTGTAGTGTTGGACCTATGCCCTCTTCAAGGAGCCTCAAGGTCTCTGGTCTAATTTTGAAGTCGTTGATCCTTGGTCCTTCCCCATGATGAATGAATTGGGGTAAAAATGTTCACCTACCCTAAGAAATGTATTGTACCATTTAACTATGGAAAAAGAAAAATGAGAAAATGAGCTCAGCAAACTACAAATAACCAGCATACTTATTTTCAAGAATTTATTTAATAATATATTTAATATCCTTTATCTTCCATTTGTCAATGCCACAAGAAAAATAATAAAAACATTAAGTTACCCTAAAAATCTTTGTTGCTTAGGTAGACAGTTTCATACTTTCTGTATTTACAAAGAACAAAGGATCTCTTAATCGGAATATATATATATATATATATATATATATATATATATATATATATAGTGTGTGTGTGTGTGTGTGTGTGTGTGTGTGTGTGTGTGTGTGTGGTACTAGGGTTCCTGGAAACCCTTCTACCTCTGGGCTACACTCCCAGACCTATTTTATACTTTTTTTAAATTTGGAAACAGGGTCTCTTAAGCCAGCCCAGCTGGTGTCAAACCTATGCAATCCTCCTGTCTCCACCTCCCAAGTAACGGGGATTACAAGTGTGTGCCACCACGCTCAGCATAGGTATTTTATATATACAAAAAGACAATAACGAATGTTTCAAATGCCTTATTAAAATAAAAAATTATGAGAAATTTAATGAAAATAACTGAGGTTTTATAGTTAGAAGTAATGTAAACCAGACATATTTGCATGTCTTTAATGTCAGTACTTGGGAGGCTGAGACAGGAGAATCACAGGTTCAAGGTCAGCCTAGACTGTAAGCAATACAGCAAGATCCTATGTCAAAATTTTAAAAAAGTAAATTTGGGGGTGTAGTTCAGACATAGAATAACCCTGGATTTAATCCCAGTAACACAAAAATAAAGTTAGAAGCAATTTATAAAAAAAGCATGTTTAAACTAAACTTTATTACTCTTAAAGAGTAGATTAATGGTATATTTTAATGAGTAAAAAAGAAATAGTAAGAAAATTTTACATATTTTTTTAAATTTTAAAAAGTATTTTATGTGGATCATATTGAAAATTTCACACATTCAGACTGTGCTTGGTACTCCTCTCCCCCACTTTGCCCTCCCCCCTCACAACAATGGGTGACCAGGTTGACCACGCTACATGCATACTTTTACACATATTAGAATGTAGCTCCTCCATTAATCAATCAAGCCTTCTTCTTCTCCTACCCTCCATTCTAGCTTTGTTTCCCCTCCATTATCTGGAGTCCCTCTGGTATCCCCAGTGATCCCTAGTTTGGGTGTATTACAGAAAACATATGTCTCTTCTCTTTCTGTACCTGGCTTATTTCACTTAACATAATGTTCTCCAGGTCTTTCCATTATCTTGTGAATGACATGATTTTGTTCTTTTTTATAGCTGAATAGAATTCCATCATGTGTATTTTCCATAATTTTGCAATATATTTATTTGTGGATGGAGACATAATTTGGTTTCATATTTTAGCTATTACAAATTATACTGCTATGAACAAGGGTATGCATATATTATTGTAGTTCTCTGACTTCAACACCTTTGGAAATATACCCAGGAGTGGTATAGCTAGATCATATGGTGGATCTATTCCCGGTTTTCTAAGGAATCTCCACACTGATCTCCATAGTGGCTGAACTAGTTTGCACTCCCACCAACAGTGTAAAAGCGTTCCTCTTTCCCCACATTCTCACCAGCATTTGTTGTTATTTGACTTCTTTATGAGTACCACTCTGATTGGGGTTAGATGGAATCTCAGTATTATTTTTATTTGTATCTCCCAGATGGCTAATGATGTAGAATATCTTTTCATGTATCTATTGGCCATTTGTATCTCTTCTTTTGTAAAGTGTCTATTCAATTTAGTTCCCATTTATTGATTGGGTTATCTGTTTAGCTAGTGTAAAGTCTTTTGAGCTCTTTGTATATTCTTGATATTAGCCTTCTATCAAGAGTGGTGACTGGTAAAGATATTCTCCCATTCTGTAGGCTTTCTCTTTAGGTATTTGGTGGTTTCCTTTGATGAAGAGAAACGTTTTAGTTTGATGCCATCCCACTTGTTAATCCTTGCTTTAATTTCCTGTGTCATGGAGGACTTTTTGAGAAAGTTACTGCCTGTGTCTCTATGTTGGAATGTTGAGCCTAAGCCCTCTTCCAATAACTTCTAATTTCTATGTCTTTGATCCATTTCTAGTTAATTCCTGTGCATTGTGAGAGGTAATGATTTAGTTCCATCTTTCTACAAATAGATAGCCAATTCTCCCAGCACCATTTGTTGAAAAGGCTGTCTTTTCTCCAGCATGTGTGTTTGGCCCCTTTGCCAAAGATCAATAGAATATAGGTGTGTGCATTTGTTTCTGTATCTTCTATTCTGTTTCATTGATCTGTATGCCTGTTGCTGTGACAGTTCCATGCTCTTTTTAATATTATTGCTCTATAGTATAATTTGAAGACAGGTATTGTGATGCCTCCTGGATGGTTCTTATTGCTGAGGATTGCTTTGGCTATTCTAGGTCTTTTCTTTCTCCATATAAAATTCATTACTGATTTTTCTAGGTCTATAAAGAATATCATTCGTATTTTGATAAAAAATTATATTAAATCTATAAATCACATTTGGCAGAATGGGCATTTTGATGATATTTATTCTTCCTATCCATGAGCAAGGGAAATCTTTCCATCTTCCAAGGTTTTCTTCAATTTCTTTCTTTAATGTTTTATAGTTTTCATTCTAGAGGTTTTTACAAATTTGGCTAGGTTTATTCCTAGGTATTTTATTGGTTTTGAGGTTTTGTGAATGGAATTGTTTTTGTTATTTCTTTTATTGTGGATTCATCGTTGGTATATAGAAAAGCAACTCATTTCTTTAGAATGATTTTGTATCCTGCAAATTTGCTGAATTGGTTAATCACCTGCAGTATTATTTTGGTTGAGTTATTTGGGTTTTCTAAATAAAGAATAATGTCATCTACAAACAGAATAGTTTTATATTTTACTTCCTACTTGAACTCCTTTGATTTTCTTCTCTTGTCTTATTGCTGTGGCAAGAGTCTCAAGGACAATATTGAAAAGGAGTGGTGATAGTGGGCATACTTATCTTGTTCATGATTTTAGAGGAAATTCTTGCAGGTTTTCCCCATTCAATGTTATGGTTTGAGAATATGTTACAGTTTGGGGAAACTGTTCCTGGGGACCCCTGTTAGGGTCCCGGACACAATTTCCCTCAAAACAAAAAAAAACCTAAAACCAGAAAAACAGAAAAACCACGTGTTCTTGTCCTGAGCTAAGGATAAATTCACATTAACCTGGACTCTTGCTGAAGATTTAAAGACGTTTATTAAGAAAATAGAAATACAGAAGACAGTTAAAGCCCCATGCCATTCAGAAGTAGTAGTGTGGGGGTGGTTTGAACGAATTCACTGAGATACAACATGTGGACCAGACTTTTTATACACATGACCTCCATCTTGTTCACATAATTCGAATGTAGTAAATGTCGCTGTAAGGTACCTCCCCTTACCCTGTAAGGTACTTCCCCTTACTTACCTGCCAAAGTGTCTTTCACAAAGGTCAATCCCCTCCTACCATCCTAGCTAGATTATTATGTAGATCTGTCTTTAGAAAGACAAAGTCCTAGTGCCCCTTTCCTATGGACTTGCTAATTACTTTTAGCTAAGTCAATCTTAGTTTCAATAGCTGTTTGCTTCCTGACCAAAACCAAGACCAAGTCTTTCACAGATTTGCCCCTCACCCAATTTTTGAAATATATTAATAATTAGAGCTTTCTCAAATCTTCCTAGGCCATTCCCAATACTGGTACATTCAACATGATGTTGGCTTTGGGTTTATTGTACATTGCCTTAATGATGTTGAAATATGCTCCTTCTATCCCAATTTTCTGCAGTGCTTTCAACATGAATGGGTGTTAGATTTTGATAAATGCTTTTTCAGAATCTATTGATATGATCATATGGTTTTTGTTCTCAGTTCTATTTATGTGGTAAATAACTTGTATTGATTTCCATATGTTAAACCAGCCTTGCTTTTCTGGTATGAAACCAATTTAGTCATGGTGTACAATTCTCTTGATATAGTTTTGAATGCTATGTATAGCTAGTATTTTTGTTTAGAATTTTTGTACCTATGTTCATCAAGGATATTGGTCTGTAATTTTCTTTTCTTTTCTGTTTCAATTATTGTAGCTTTATATGGTTTGAAATCAGAAAATATACATCTTCTAGCTTTGTTCTTTTTCAAGATCATTTTGGGTATCTAGAGTCCATATTCCATATCAGGATAGATTTTTTTCTGAAAAATAAATAAATAAATGTATGAGATTTTCACCTAAAAGAAAAAAAGAAAAAAAATATTCTCTGGTAAGAAAGAAAGCAAAAATAAATATTGAAATGTTATCTTTAAGTCATCAAAAGCTTGGTATCAGACAAATGAAACTGTTATATGAGATTATCATCGTTAATATTGGATAAATTGCTATAAAACTAGATGTTAACCACTAAGCCAAGCACGGGAAGAAGGGATGGGGAAGGAACGGGGTGGGGATCGAGTAGGGGCTAACTGGGCGATGTGTGCATGTATGTCTACAAAAGTATTTTCTTTATACCATTATGATGTATGAATACATTGCACCAATAAAAATTAAATTAAAAAATAACATAGAAGCCATGCTAAATGGTCACATGCTTTATAGTTTCTTTTGTATGACATATTCAGGGAAAGCAAACTCATAGAGACATAGAGCAGATCAGGGGTGACTAGGGGATGGAGAAAAAAGAAAGTATCTTTATTTGATTTTGGGATTAATGTGACACTGGCCTCATAGGAGGAATGTGGGAGAATTCCATCTCTTTTAACTTCCCAGAACAAGTTGCGAAGTATTGGGATTAGTTCTTCACTGAAGGTTTTATAGAATTCAGCTGGAAGCCCTCAGGGCCTGGGCTTTTCTTTGATGACAGAATTTTTATTGCAGTTTTTATTTCTTTCCTTGCTCTTGGTTGGTTTAGGCTTGCTATGTCCTCTTGATTCAATTTATATAGATTATATATAGTTAGAAATCTGTCAATTTCTTTCACGGTTTCCAGTCTATTGCGGTATAAATTTTCAAAATAGTTTCTGATAATCGTTTGAATTTCCCTACTGTCTGTGGTGATGTCTCCTTTTTCATTTCTGATTTTAATAATTTGAGCTGATTCTCTCTTTTTCTAGGTTGCCCAGGGGTTTGTCAATCTTATTCATCTTTTCAAAGAACCAGCTTTCTGTTTTGTTGAATTTTTTTGTTTTTCTTTACTTCATTTATTTATGCTCTGATATAAGTTTAAGGTCAGCCTTACCCACTTTGTAAAAATTTCAGAAACTTAGCAAGACTCTATTTCAAAATAAAAATAAAATAAAATAAAATGAGATGAGGCTGTAGCTCAGAGGTAGAATTGCCCTGGGTTCAATCTTCAGTAAAAATAAAAAAAAGAATGTACAGGCCAAAAAGGTGGGTAGAAAGCATGAGGTAGCTCAACAAACCCTTACCACTTTCCTGGAGATGTTTCTTATAAAAGCCAAAATCATTCCTCATAGTTCTCTCTGCTTCCTGGAAGGATATATAATCTTCTTGCTACTGCATACACTGTCTGCCACTGCCATATGTGCCTTAATTTGATGCAGTCAATGAGGGGGGCCCTCATCAAACCTGTGGTATGCCATTTGGAATTTAGACCTCCAAAACTGTTATTTAAATAAACTTTTTTTCTTCATATGTAGTTTGTTTGAGACACTTTGTTATACTGAGGAGAAGCTGGCTAATATAGTAGTTGCCTTCTAAAATAAAACAAAGTGAAAAAGAATTCTAAGTTTAGGGAAGAACTGAGAAGACTGTTTCCTAAGTCAAATGCTAGCTAGTGTAAAGCTAGCATTTTATTTATTTATTTATTTATTTATTTATTTAGTGGTACTGAGGTTCCTGGAAACCCTTCTACCTCTGGGCTACACTCCCAGACCTATCTTTTATATTTTTATTTGAAAACAGGGTCTCTTAAGCCAGCATGGCTGGTTTGGAACCTGTGCGATCCTACTGTCTTTGCCTCCCAAGCATGGGGATTACAAGTGTGCACCACTACTTGTGGCAATTTTATTGATTTTAAAACAATTTCACTTTCTTGTGTGGAAAACACACATAACATTGTTTGAGCATAGCTGGAGTCTTATTTTCTTTTAAATTCTATGTTTAAACAAATCAATATAAATCTAAAAACATTTTGTTCAAACACGAGATAGATAACTATTATCTACTAATCCAAAATAATTTATATAGCTAAGAAACAGTATAAAAGAATGTAGAAATCCAATGAGCTGTGAAGTAATGCAGTATTAGAGAGAGTGGCAGGCATGTTGAGGCATGCTTGTAATCACAGCATTTGGGAGGCTGAGACAGGAAGATCTGGGTTTGTGGACAGCCTCAGCTAATTAGTGAGGCCCTTGGCAACAGAGTGAAACCCTGTTTCAAAATAAATAATAAAAAATATGTCTGGTGGTGGAGCTCAGAGGTAGAATGCCCCTGGGTTCCATCCCCATTGCCACAAAAGAAAGAGAGAGAGAGAGAGAGAGAGAGAGAGAGAGAGAGAGAGAGAACGAGAGAGAGAGAATAAAAAACCTGGGTCTCAAATTCTTTACTCAAAAACTCTTTGACCTTAAAAAATTTGCATCATTCATGATTTTTTCCTAAAACTGAAAATAAAATATCTGACCATATTAAATAACTACAGTAACATTGGAATACTGTCTTGGCCAACATTCTCATTGCTATAATCTAAAATTACTGACCACACAATTTAGAGGAAGAAAAATATAGTTGCTCAATTTTTGAAGATTCAGGGTTCAATCCATTCAATGCCAAGTCTACGGAGCTCAGACAAAGGCAGCTGGAAACACATAAAGAAATAGAACATGGCTCTGTTTTTTACATCACAGAAGCAGAGGGCAAGGAGGGGAAGGAGAGAACCTATATAATCCCCAAAGCCACACCGCTATCGTGCTTACTTTAGCAACTACACCACACTTCTAACATTATTACTTTGTTTGAGTGAGGGCTAGGGGGACATTTTAAATACAAAACATTATGAACACTAATAATCACTGTACTAGAATAAAATATTTTATTATTTTATTACAATTGCAGAAAGGAAACCTAAAGAGACATACTGGTTTAGGATAAAAATTTTCAAAACTAGTTTTTTAAGTTATAAACTCAAATTCTCAGAATTCCAAATACACAGAAAAACATTTAAACAAAAAAAAATGTCAAATTTCCCAAAGTCAAAATCAATACCAAGTATTAACTTTTCTAATATATTTTTATGTTAGTGCATGAAGTAAATATTGAAAGCACAAACAGATCAACTTAAGATGACTTCCATATATATTATAAGATTAAATTTTTCTCCCTTTCCTGATTAAAAATTTTATATATGAAATAATAAAAATAAATAAGAGAAAAAATTTCAATCCTAAAATGAGTTCTTTTTTTTTAATTTAGTACTGCCCAGAGGCATTCTGCCTCTGAGTTTTACTCCTGACCCCTTTTATTTAATTATTTATTAATTAAATTTTGCAACAGGGTCTCACTCAATTCCCTTGGCTGACCTCAAACCTGCAATTATTTCTGGCTTATCTTTCAAAATATAAGTTTTACAGATGTGCTACAACATGCCCAGCTTTATGAATATTTTTATATACATTATTTTTAGCTTTTCAACAAGCTTGAAGAGGATATCATTGTCTTCATTGTGAGGAAGAGGAGACAGATTCACATTAGCTGTAACTTGCCTATAACAACACAATCTTTATTACAAAAGTAAGTTTTATTTTAGAGGAATATTACTTTGAAATCTAGTATTTTATCACTACATATATTTTTCCAAAATACTGCTATATCACTATATCCAATAAATGGCAACTCTTCTCATATGTATGAAAAACTTATTTAAAATAGGTGATTTCCTTCTTTGCATCCTTATGCACCATATCTTCCTATTCCTTAAATTCTAGATCAAATTTAGCCCTGTACATAACTACCTTTTTTCTATTATTTTTCTAGCAAACCATAATAAAACAATTAATAGAAAATTAATTCTACAACTTTCTCAGCCCCAAATGCTGAGAAAATGAATTGTTTAGGACCATAAAGAGGGTTTTAACCACTATAAATATCTACTGAGGCATAGAATACATATTTAAAAGTAAAAAGAGAAAATAGCCATAGCTTACAATAAAGGAAAGAAGAAAAAATACATAAAAAAATTTGTGAAAGGCTGATTAAGAGAAAGGAGAGTTCTGGGGTGTGTGTGTGTGTGTGTGTGTGTGTGTGTGTGTGTACACATGCAAATAAAAAGAAAGAAAAAAAAACTGCTACATTTATAATACTAGTACTTAGGAGGTTGGAACAGGAGGATCAAAGGTTTCAGGCCAGTCTCAGCAACTTAGAAAAATCTTCACCAACTTAATGAGATCCTGCTTCAAAATTAAAAAATAAATAAATAAAAGTGCTGGAATAGAGTTTAGAGGTAGAATGCCCTGGAGGTCAATCCCCAGTACAGGAGAAAATAATGGGGAGGAATAAAGAGAGGTGAATACAGTGAGTGGAGAATGTTATTAAAGATGTGTTCTGCTATCATATGCAGACCACTGATTATCAACTGTGTAATAAAAATTGTTTTGATAGATATTGCCTATTGTTCTCCAATCAAATATGAATTTTCTTTTTTACCTGAAAATTTGTCATTATTTCTGCTAAAGATTAAAAATTTTGTAAAAGAATTATGATTCTATCTACCTAAAAGTCATACATCTAATTTGATTATAAAATCAATAAAACTTTAAAAATTATTAGGAAGTACTTTTGGTTTAAAAGTAAAAAAAATATTATTTACTTAGAAAAGATGCATAAGCAGAAAAATTTGTTTTGTTTTAAAATGTGGTCTTTTTTAATAAGCAAATAGTGCTCACCTCCAGTTAAGACAACTGTGTTTCAGTCATCACATGAATCAGAAGATAATCAGAAGCATCGTTCACTTCTATATTTGGTATCATCAAAATGCTCCAAATGATGGAACGTATTATGTTAGCACCAAATCTTGTTGACAAGTGCTTTATTCCACACCCTCTGCATTCCTCACCCTACCATCTGTTTTTCATGGTCTTTAGTCACAAGGAAAAAAAAATGTTTTTTTTCCAACACTCATATCAAGCTAATCTCATGCCAGATTCCAATTGACTTCAGAGAATACTCAGTCTTTGGATTGGTACATACCCAGGGTGTGCAAAGAAAGATGTGAAAATGATTCAGAGAACTATGTAAATGAAGCAGAGTCACCATTGGGAGCAGATGCAAATGCTCTCCTACACGCTGGATTCCGCAAAGCAAGGGCAAACATTATCACACATTGAAACACACAGCAAATGAAGTTGTTTCTAAGAGCAGATTGGAAGTACAATCTGACTCTCAATGATGCTCTCTAGTAGCTATGCTTCCACAAATCATGCCTTTCATTTGACAGATGATGCATAATGCAAATCAAATTTACCCTTGTAAATACATCAATCATTAAAATTGTTACTGGCTTATTTATCCATTACTTAATTATAACCAATAATCTGGTCTTCATTTCCACCTAATCTCTCCTTTCTTCTAACTCTTTCTAAAATTTTTATTCTCTAAGCATGTTATTAATTTGCATATGTTTAATGTTTATAAGAATAGGCCATACAACATGAATAATAATCCTTCATATGGGATGTGTAATTATCTTAGGTTCATTCAGTCACCGTCAAGTTAATTAAGACTTTCTATGTCCTCTTGTGATTAGATTAAGATGTAGTTTTGGCTATTGGGAAATGTCCACTCACTTGATTAGGGAGTATGTGTATAATTTTTCTTCAAATAAAAACTCTTCAACAGTAGCAACTGTCATTAATTTGATAGAATCTCAATCACTTTTTTTTTTTTTACAAACTCAAACAATCCCTATGCAGATGTTGAAAAGAAGAAGTTGATCACTTGAATGACTATATCTGAAAATACCTAGTCTTCAGCCACACTAAAGTAATTGGCCTCTGGATTGTCCCTTGTGTGATTTCTCCATATTTGAAATACTTTGAGGATAGACACTCATTCTGTTCATCTTTATTTCCCTTCTTGAGCTAGCTTAACATTTGGTGCATAGTAAACAAACAAACAAAAAACATGAAAAATATTTTTAAGTATAAAAGAGAGAAATTAACTGGATTAACTGAATTAAGTATCTAAATAACTGTTTAATTACTCACAGTCTACATTAAATAAGTTTCATGTTCAGTCATTTTCTATGTCCATTACATTGTCCTACATGTCCACAGAGTTCTCTGTAGTTTTCCCTCTTGTGTAGAATCATTTGATCAACAGATCTATGATCACAAAAAAATATGTATTATCCTGACCCCCCCAAAAAAAAAAATACTATTTCATTCAGACAGCAATCTTTGTACCTGAGAGCTTCAATAGGAGTTCTGTAAAATAGTCCCCATCAGTTCAAGTCAGTGGGTCTGTAATTTATTGGAAAAACTTGATAAAGGGTTCTATTCATATATAGGATGTTGATAATTATTGTATAGGCCACTTATCATTTTATGCAATCTCAACTATTCTGGAGAATTTAGGGATCAACCAAAGTTTCATGGCATGATTGCAGCTTTCTTTCAGGCATTCATCACAACCCTCATTGATTCTACTCATGACTTATTAATCCAGGCACTATTGTGGCTAAGTGACAGAATTCAGATTTCAGTGTAATATCTTTTTTAATGGCTTTTCTAAAATCTGTATGGAAGATTATAGAATGAGTATATAACCTGAATTAAGTGTGTACATCTCTGAACACATGTGACTTGTTTTCAGACAATTCCAGAGGTACTCATAGATTATGTTTGCACGAGAAGTAGACTTTTCACATCACTAGAGTAAAAATCACTTGTACAAACACAGTATCCATACTTTATGTATAATTTTAACTAAAACGTCATAGGAAAGAGGATATGATCCAGTCAATAATGACTAAGACCTGCAAACCAGATGAGTTCTGAGAAGATTCAGAAAAGATAAGGAAAAGCACTGATCCTCAAACAGAAACATTTTAGAAGTTCCCTAGGCAACTGGCCTCAGAAAGGTCTAAAAGCCCATAGCAAGACTCTTCTATGAATAACAATAATAAGAAAGAAACTACATTTCTGGAAAGGTGGAAGACTTCAGAATTAAAAAAAAAACAACAGTAGAACCTGAATAATATTTAAACAACTAAGGAATAACTCAACTCTATGATGATACAGAAATGTTTTAATCATTAGAAAATTAGGTGAAAACAAGGTTCTCAGCATAGTCAATAAAAGCTCTATTACTAGGTCTGTATAACAAAGTAGGACCAGAAATCTGGCTGACTTGTTGAGAAGGAAAACAAAAGCCAGGAATGGTCGCACATACTTGTAATCGCACATACTTGTAATCCCAGCATTTGGAAGGCTGAGACAGGAGGATCATGGTTTGCAGATAGCTCAGGCACTACTTAGTGAAGCCCTTTGTAACTTAGTGTGACCCTGTTTCAAAATAAAGAATTAAAAAAAATAGATCTGGGGGTGTAGCTTGGAGGTAAAATGCCCCTGGGTTCCATCTCCAGTACAACAACAACAACAAAAAGGAAACAAATAGTAGTCCAGATATTGTTCTTACCTACCCAAAGTTTTAAAATTATGTGGAAAAGCAAACTTTACATGAGATAGTGGCCAGTGAGGAGGGTTCAATGTGCACAGGAAAAGAAATCCAGCCCTACCCATACAGCCCCAAGCCATTGATTTTGCAGCTTCTTCTCTGCCTATACACCATCAAAGTTATGGAAATCAAAGGACATTTAAAACAGAAGAGATGATCTCATGTACCATATTGAAAAGAAGTGGTGATTGTAGACATCCTGTCTTATTCCTGTTTTTACAGAGAATTCTTGCATTTTTTTCCCATTTAATATGATGTTGGCTGTGGGCAGATTGCATATTGTTTTTATCTTGTAGATGTATGTTTCTTCTATTCCAATTCTCTGCAGTTTTTTTTTTAACATAAATGGATGTTGGATATTGTTGAATGCTTTTTCAACATCTATTGAATGAACATGTGATTTTTGTCTGTGATTTTTTTTAATGTGATGAGTTACATGAGTTATTTTTCATATGTTGAACTAGCCTTGCATCCTGGGATGAACCCTATTAGGTCATGGTGTATGATTTTTTTGATGTGGTTTTGAAAGCATTTTGCTAGTATATTATTTAACAGTTTTGTGTCAAAGTTCATCAATGATATAGGCCTATTTTTTATTTTCTTGAGCTATCTTTATTGTGGTTTTGGTAATGATGTGATGTTGGGTAGGTAGAATGTATTTGGGAGAGTTTCCTATTTATTTCACAGAATAGATTCAGGGTATTAGGATTAGCTCTTCTATAAAGGTATTATAAAATTCACTTGGGAAACCATCTGGTCCTGGGCTTTTGTTTGATGGCCTGTTTAAATTTTCTATATCTTCTTGACTCAGTTTAGGAAGGTTGAGAAAAGGTTTAGAAAATTGTCAATTTCTTCTAAGTTTTGCATTTTATTGGAGTATAGTTTTTCCAAGTAGTTTCAAATAATCCTCTGGATTTCTATGCTGTTGGTGATAATATCTCATTTTTATCTTTTATTTTAGTAATTTGGATTGATTCTTTCTTTTGGCTAGGTTGGTAGTGGTTTATTTATCTCATTTATTTTTTGAGAAACCATCTTTTGGTTTTGTTGATTTTCTGTATTTTTTGTTCTGTACTTCATTAAATTATGCTCTGATTTTTATAATTTTATGTCTTCTACTGGCTTTGGGTTTAGACTGTTCTGTTTTCTAATGGCTTTGGGAAATGTCACTAGGTTACTTATTTGGTGACTTTTTGTTCTTATGTGGCACTCAGTGCTATAAATATTCCTCTTAATACTGCCTTCAGGGTGTCCCAGAGGTTTTGGTATATTGTGTCTTTATTTTCATTTGTTTTCAGGAAATTCTTAATTTTACCCATTACTTTTTCTATGACCCATTCCTCATTCAGCAGTGTAGTGTTCAGTCTTCCTAATATACTGAAGTTAGGGAGAAAAAGGGACATAGGAGGACTCTGGAAGAAGAAGTGAAATCCATAGAAAAGCAAATAGGATGACACAACTGAGGAGGATAAAAGTGGGGAAGAGAAAAAATCCGTAATGTACATGATGTACATTCATAACCATATCAAAGTCATTCAGTAAGCCAAACATGAAAAGCAAGGTAGGGAGAGGGGATGGGGTGGGAATTAAAGAAAGGCTAAATGAGTGATGTGTGCATGTATACCTCTACCATCTTGTACCCCATTAAAATATATAGCTACAGTGCACCAATACAGAATGAATGAATAAATAAATAAATACATACATAAATACATAATAAAAACAGAAGAGAAGGACAACTTTAGTGACTAACTAGAACCTTTTTGTTTAGAAGTGTATAAAGGAGATTATCTTTATTTTTGCTCATATATTACTTTAAGAAAACATACCCAGGAATAACTTTTAATTTAACTTGGCCAACAAAGTAAAAAGTTGAATATGGAAAAAATATCCTAAGGTAGAATAAAGATGATGGAGTTGGCATGTTCACAGTCTTTAACATATCAAGAGATTTAAATCACTACCTATAGAAGGGATGGAAACTAGAGAAAAAGAAAAGGGAGACAAGCAGAGAAAGGCAGAAAAGGGAGGAAAAAGAGAACTGGTATTCTCCTTGATAACTATCATTGTGTATAACTCATTTACTATAACTTTGTTCTTTTCAATTGTCATTTTCTTTGAAATAGAAAAAAGCAAGACAGTAGAAAATAATGCTTTGAAAAGGAGCATTTATAACCATACTAGTGAAATTATCATTTCTTTTTCTTCTTCATCTTTCCCACCTTCTTTAACAGTTTAAGCCTGATAAATAAATCCTCAACTCAATATTGTTTTTTTTTTTTTTCTATTCACAAATGAAGAAATCAGTGTGTGGAGCCTGCACACAATTCAGAAATAATATTTCTGAATGAAATCACTGCCTCAATGAAAGGTTAATGAAAGTGGAGCCTGCTGTGAGAAGCATATTGCTTTATGCACAGTTGGTATAGAGAGGTTTAATAATAAATTATAAGAAGTCATTTTGTAATGCATTTTACAAATATCATTGATTCTGATTCCTATGTGCTTGCATGTGTATGTGTGTTTACAGAAACTCACTGTAGAAACTCAGTATATTTCACAACTAAAAATATCTAAAACAAAGAAATAAGAAAACCTGAACTGACCATTTGATTTAGGCTTTGTAAGAGACCAGGTGAAATTAGCAGAAGCAAAACCAAAGATAGGAGCTTCGTGAAATTTCAGGGGACTCTTGAAATTTTTGTGAGTTTATAAACATTTTATAAGCTCATTCATTTTCTTGCCCTTCTTGCCAGCTGCCATGAGTTTTCATCCCCTTTTGCAATCACAAAGATGCAAATATGGCAGCTTCATTTGGATGCAAAAAGATGAATCTAGGTCATTAAATAATTTATGCTGTTCTGGCAGATTCACACCCTTCTGAACTCTGTGGGAATGAGTTCAATTCCTTGCTTAGGATTTTTACTTCGGTGCATGACCCTTAAGCCAGAATCTTAAATTGCCTCAGCCTATTTCATCATCTGTAAACACAGAAGCAACAAAACCTGTTTTACTATTCTTCTAGATCCTTCCACAAGTAACAAAAGAGTATGCATTACATAGCTGAAATAGATTAAAATTTCATAACTGTGCAAAGTAATGGGATTAATCATGACATTTTAAATCGCTTATTCTTTAATTCTGAGGTCACTTGCATGTATTCCTAAAACATAATTATGTCAAGATTCTTGAATATGAATTGTCCTTGTGGCCTAGAAAGTAATAAGTATAACACTAATAAAATTGTATTCATTCAATAAATATTTTTGAATATCTACTATTAGGCACCAAGAATTTATTAGTTTGTGTAATGGTGAATGAAATAAATACAATTGTTACCATGATAAAAATTACATCTAATGGTGAATATATATAATGTATGTATATGTATGTATTATATATGTATTTATATGAAGTATTATATATATGTATTTATATGTGTATTTATGTCTATATGCATATATACATATATAAGGCATTTATATATTTATATATAATGTATTATAGGTGTATTTTTTGTATGTGTTATATATGCATTTTTATAAAGTATTATATATATATATATATTTCAGTGTTTTGTTTAGAAAATAACCTTCTTTTATTTAGTAATAATGGCAAGTAAATGCTTACAAACTGAATTGATATGAACAATTAGTTAGCCTAAGGTCAAGGCCCCATTCTTTCATGGATGCCATAGGTGTGGAGATTGTGATTTATAATTTAATTATCATTCACCACTACATATGTTCTTATATTTTACCTTGTTTGCATAGACCCATATATACATTCAGATGATTTTACAAAAGAGAACTTTAAAAAAATTACAAAAAGAAACAGGGCGTGTCGGCACATTCTTGTAATCCCAGTACTCCGGAGGCTGAGACAGGAGGATCACAGTTTCAAAGCCAGCCTCAGCTACTTAGTGAGGCTCTCAGAAACTTAGTGAGACCTTGTTTCAAAATAAATATAAAATAGGTCAGGGGCATATCCTGAAGGTAGAGGCCCTTGGGTTTCATCCCCAGGACCACACACACACACACACACACAAAAAAAAATTGCAAAAAGGACAATTGATGAAATTACAAATGAAAGATGAGCTAAAACCTTAGTTTTCACTAACTCCATTTTCTCAATGTTATTCTCAATTTCAGAACTGACTGATCTTTTAACATTGATAAGCAGAGAGAAGTAGGCAAATTCAAAGTTTAAACACCCTCCATAAAATATCTGGAGGCAAGTTGCCTTGTTACCAGATCCCTAGAGAATCCGATGATATCAGAGCCCATCACCAGTTCTGGTTGGAAAGATACCCTACAGAGCTCTAACCAAATGTCAAACTGCCTAACATAGCCCAAGCATTACTAAGCGATTTGGCAAAAATTTTATTTTTCCTTTATCAGAAATAAGTTTCTCCTTTAAAGAAAGACTTATACTTTCAAGTAGGCCTATGAACACAAACTAGAGGAAATCTAGGGTAAATTAATTCTATTCTTTTAGTTAGATCTTTGATTCTTAGTGTGAAGTAAAATATATGAATGGGAGAATAAAATGAGTGTGTGTTTTGAACATTTTATTCTTTTTATCTTTATTCTTTGAGTATGGATGGAACTGAACAAATTTTCTGAGGTATTTTGTTTCTCTAATCTACCAAAAGACAGACTTATGGCGAAAAAGAAATTGAGGATGATTTATGGCACATCAAAAGCAACCCACTAGTAGAAGTTCATCAAGATCAACTGAGTAATGGTCTGATCCACTTAGTAACATCAACAAAGTGCTGACAGAGTACATCTTAAACTTAATAATTACAGCTTTGAACTGGGTGGCTAAGATAATTGATTCTACATTTCCCTTAGTAAAACCCCAATTCACCAGAATTAAAAGAATGAATGCTCTAAATCTAACTCTACCGGTTCCTTTGATTAGCAAAAGGTTAAGCCAGATATTTTTTTTTCCTTGTAGAAAATTTTAATTTTTTCTTCCTTAGAATGTGCATACACTATTGAATAGGTTTTGGTCCAGGTCATTTAATTTGTCAATGAAGGATAACTGAAGGCACCTTATTAAAGTCACACAAATATTCTCATACATTTTATATCTTGGGAAAAATATAGTTGTTAATTGTGAAATGCATGGTAGATGTGAGAGGTAAAAGAATATGATTAAGCATGTACTATTGGGCCAGATTTTCTGAGTCCACCCTACTGGCCTGATTTCTTAGGTGTGCAGAATTCAGCAATGCTTTGGTTTCTTTTCACAGAATTAATCACACTATCTACCTCAAAATATGTTATGAGAATTAACATTTATAAAGTTCTTAGGACAATGCCCATATGATATTTTGCATATATAAATGTTTATTAAATAAATAATATACTAAGAAAATAATTTTTATAGGTGACTCATAATTGGGTTCTAAAGTCAAGTGAAAACTAAACAAAAATCTTAGAAATATTTTTAATAACAACAGTGTCATTAGAATAAGTAAATGACCTTTCCAAAGGTGACTACCTGGAAGAAAACATTAATCTGAATATATAAGTAAATATAGATGTTTCTTAAAAGCTATTTTATATCTCTCTATTCCACATGTATATAATGACCTAGATATGTCTGCTAATCACATTAAATATTTTGTTTTCATAGTTAAAATTCCTCTAACACAGAAAGGGAGCTTTGAAATTAGAAAAGTGAAATCTAGTCAGACACAGTAAGAATTTCTTGCTTTGCAAACAAGTAAACTGTTGTTGACTTTGTAGCTTAAGTTTTAAAATGAGAATAAAAAGTATATCAATCAGGAGCAGAGATGGAATTTAAGACAAATAAATAGGAATATACAAAGATGATAGCTATTACTTCTTAACTACTGTTTGTGTGGTTAATATTTTACACAAAGCTTCTTTCTTTCTCTCTTTCTTTCTTTCTTTCTTTCTTTCTTTCTTTCTTTCTTTCTTTCTTTCTTTCTTTCTTTCTTTTTATTTTTTGTGGTCCTGGGGATTGAGCCCAGGGGCATTCATTCTACCACCAAGGTACACACCTAGCCTTTTTTTTAATTCTTTATTTTGAAACAGAATCCCACTAAGTTGTGGAGGGCTTCACTAAGAAGGTGAGACTGGCTGTGAACCTGGATCCTCCTGTCTCAGCCTCCCAAAGTTTTCTTTTAAAAAAGTATGGTGGGTCCGGGCTGCTGGCCCTGACCCTGGGCGGACAGGTGGGTGCTGGCGGGGAACACTTAGGTGACCCCCTCCCCACCTGGAAGGGCCCTGAGGTCCAGGCCGCTGGCCCCAACACTGCAGATGGGTGGACACTGGGGGAGGGGGTCACCCTTAGGCGAGCCCCTCCCCACACACCCGGAATGAGAAACTTTTCATCGTTACCAAGTGCCTGATCCCACATCCTCCCCAAACCACACATACTCTCTTCTCTTATTTAAAAAAAAAAAAAAAGGGAAAAGAATAAAGAAAAATATTCGAGAGGGATTAAGATGGCTGAGGCGGCAGCTAGAATATTGGAGATGCAGACAAAACATATACATCTGAACTGGAACTTTTGGAAAAATTCCCCGTGAAGAAGGACTGAGGCTTCTCTACATCTTTAGAATCCTGGACATCACCTGTAAGGAGAGAGTCTAAAAGAGACCTAGGAGGAAGGTAGTGAAGGCAGCAGTGGCCGAGATGGCAGTGGAGACTTGACTTTGGGAGAGGCAGACATCTGATTCAACCCACCCTGATCCTCTGAAGAAATTACTCCAAAGGTCGAATGCTACTGTCGCGCATGCTTAGGAACACTGGACATTATGCAGTATGGGAAAAGAGCTTGGGAAAGATTTGAAATGGTGGAGATGGTCTCATTGGCCGCGGCAAGTACTCTGGGGAGGCAGAGATCTGATGTAATACACCTGGAACTTTTGAAGAAATTACCTCAGAGGTAGAATACTACCACCACACACCTTGGGAACATGGGACAATTTGCTGCATGAAGAGGGGACTCAGATCAGAGCCTGCTCTGAGGCAAGGCAGGTGATGGGGCCTCCGAGGCTGGGATCGGAGGCTGCTGTGGGGTTAGGTAGGTGCCGGGGCCATCAAGGCCGGGATCGAAGCATGCTGTGAGGCAAGGCCAGTGCTGGGGCCTCCGAGGCCAGATTTGAAGCCTGCCAAGGGTTTAGGCCAGTGCCGGGGCCAGCGAGGTCAGGATCAGAGCCTGCTGTGAGATGAGGCTGGTGCTGGGGCCTCCGAGGTCGGGATTGGAGACAGCTGATACATTAGGCCAGTGATGGAGCCAGCGAGGCTGGGATCAAAGCCTGCCATGAGGCAAGGCCGGTGCTGAGGCCTCCAAGGCTAGGATCGAAGGCTGCCGAGGGGTTAGACTGGTTCCGGGGCCAGCAAGGCCAGGATCGGAGCCTGCCTTGACGTATGACTGGTGCTGGGGCCTCCAAGGCTGGGATTGGAGCCTGCCAAGGGGTGAGGTCAGTGCCGGGGCCAATGAGGCTGGGTTCAGAACCTGCCATGAGGCAAGGCCACTACTGAGGCCTCCGAGGCAGGGATTGGTGCCAGCCAAGGGGTTAGGCCAGTGCCGGGGCCAGCAAGGTTGGGACTGGAGCCTGCTGTGAGGCAAGACCAGTGCTGGGACCTCCAAGGCTGGGATTGGACTCTGCTGAGGAGTAAGGCCAGTGACAGGGCCAGCGAGGCTGATATCGGAAATTTCCATGAGGCAAGAATGGAGCTGGGATTTACGAGATCAGGATAGAAGCCTGCCAAGCTGTTAGGCCAGTGCCAGGGTCAGCAAGGCCGGGATCGGAGCCTCTTGAGAGGCTAGGCCGGTCCTGGGGCCTCTGAGGCTGGGAGAGGAGCCAGCCGAGGGGTTAGTTCGGTGCGGGGGCCAGCGAGGCCAGGATCGGGGCCTCCCATGAGGCAAGGTCAGTGCTAGAGCCAGTGAGGTCGGGATCAGAGTTCTCCGGGTGGCCAGGCCACTACTGGGGCTGTCAAGAGTGGGATTGAAACTTGCAATGCAGCATGCACAGAGAGATAAGAGAGAAAATAAAATCCAAGTCTTTCATTCAAAAGGGATGGATGATTACAAATAATAATAATAATAAAAATATTAAAATTTTTTTAAAAAGAAAGTGACAGGTGAGTAGCTGCCAAGTATTAAGGAGGAAGCAGGACAGGAAAGAAGTGTGTCTGTCTCTAAGAGAGCAACTTGAAGGACCCTAGGCTGATGAAAATATTTTGTCACTTTACTATATCAATGTTAATATTTGGGTTGTGATATTGTTCTGTGGTTTTGCATCATGTTGTCACTGGTAAAAACTAGGAAAAGGATACACAAATGTATTTTTTATCTGACAACTGCCTATGGTCACCAGTATTATCTCAAAATGAAAAAAGGTTTAATTATTTTGATAACAATAAAGCATATCACAATTCTGTGAAAAAAAGTATGGTGTATAATAGAATTTATATGAGCTAAAAATAATGAAAGTATAAGATGTATGGGGGAGGAGGGTGAGCTCTATAGGGAAACATATCAAGTGCTATGTGGATGTATGTTTTTTATGACTTTGAACTTCAATATGGTGTGTAATCCAGTGCAAAAATTGAATTATACAATAAATATTGAAATTTTGGCATCAATCCAATGAATAAAAGTTTTTAGAAGATTACATCTAAATTTCAGTTATGAGACATTAGCTGATTTAGAGATATTTTTATCTTAATTTCTTAGATTATATTTTCCCCAAGACCAGAAAAACAAATGGGAAGATGGGAATTTATTTTTAAAATTTTAGGGGAGAGAAAGGCATTTGTTTGTTTTTTATATTATGCAACAGCATGTAATTAATCAATTGACTTTTTCTTTATTTTGTCTTCTATTATTTTTAAAGTAAATTTAGACAATTTTATTTTACCTTTCAGACTGTGGTTTTTATTTTTGTTAGAACTGGATTTAGTTGAATTTCAAAATGTAAAAATAATAAGTTCATTTTATTATAAAAATGTGGACACATGAAGAAATGCTATAGAAATCAGAAGGATGAAATATACATATGGACTTGGTAATTGTCAATTTGCTTCTGTAGGTTCTCTCTTTAGACTTTGATATTTTTCTTTGATGAAGAGAAATTTTTCTAGTTTAATGCCATCCTATTTATTAACTATTGTTTTAAATTCCTAAGATTTTGGAGTCTTATTGAGAAATTTTCTATGTATGCCTATTTATTAAAGTGTTGGACCTATGCTCTCCTCTAGTAACTTCAGGGATTCTGGTCTAAATTTCAGGTCTTCGATCCATCTAGAGTTGTCTCTTGTGCATGAGAAGTAGGGATTTCATTTTATTTTTCAACAAATAGATAACTAGTTTCCTCAATATAACTTATTTGAAAGGATATTTTTTCTTCAATGTATGTGTTTATGAGATTTGTTGAAAATAAATTGGCTATAAGTATATAGATTTGTTTCTGTGTGTTTTATTTCACTTTATTGGTCTATGTTCAACATCATTAGCAACCAGGGAGCTGCAAATCAAAACTACACTGAGTTTCTATTTACTCAATTCAAAATTTAATCATCAAGAAGTCCGACAACAATACGTGCTAATAAGGATATAGGGCAATAGGACTCTTATACACTGCTGATGAGATTACAAATTAGTATAGCCACAGTGGAGAGCAGTGTAAAGATTTCTGAGAAATTTTGGAATGAATTCACTATACAATCCAGCTGTAGCACTCCTGGGTATCTTTCTAAAGGAATTTCAATCATAATATTATAGTAATATATGCATTGTCCATGTTTATAGCAGCACAAATTACAATAAAAAATTATGGAACCAACCAAAGTGTTTATCAACAGACACAGACATACAAATATATGAGATATGAACACAATGAAATTTTACTCAGTAGCCAAAAAGAACAAAATAATTTAACTTGCCAACAAAATGGATAGACCTGGAGAACATTATGTTAAGTGAGATGAACCAGTCTCAGAAAGTGAAGGGCACATGTTTTATCTCATATGCAGAAGCTAGGGCGAAATTGGAATACCAGAGGGACTTCAGATAATGAAGGAGAAACTTCAGTGGAGGGAGGGAGATAGTCTAGGGGGAAAAAAAAGAATCAGTGAAGGGATCACTTCTATTGATATTACGTACATATGTGAGAATACCATTGCCAATCTCAGTATCTTGTATGGGGAAGAGGAGAAACGGGAAGGGAACTTAAGGAAGGTCCATCAAGTACTGTGTGTATCACTATGAATTACATTGATATGAGACTATAATGCACAAATAAATGTATTTAAAATAAAAATAGAATAGCTAGATACAGAAAGAAAGAAGAAAGAAAGGAAGAAAGAAAGAAAGAAAGAAAGAAAGAAAGGAAGAAAGAAAGGAAGGAAGAAAGAAAGGATAAGCTTTCAGACTGAGAGTAAAAGCTGTTAATGCTTGCTTCATCTTCCAACACCCTCCCAAGCTCAGGACTTTGGCCCAGCCCACTCTGGTTTCATTGCTGTTCCTGAATTCACCAAAATTCTGTTTTTTTAGTCAAGATTCTCTAGGGAAATATAATCAAGAGGATGTGAACAGGAAAAAAGTGTGAGAAGGGGTAGAAAACTGTATTTGAAAAGACGGTTTACAGATTTGAAAGGATAAATCCAAAATCTGCAGTTTAAGCCAACCAGCTAAAAATACAGTGAAGCACTATAGCTCTTATTCCAAAGGAAGTCAGCCAGCAATATTCTTTCTTGCGTGGGGAATATTAGTCTTTATTCTTCTCACATTTTCAACTCATTATATGAGGTTCACCCATATTATCTAGGGCAATGACTTGTATTAAAAGTCATTGGGACCATTTTGTTCTGGCTTATGGAAAGGAAACTGAGTGGATGTGCTCCCTTCAGGAATGGTATAACAAAGCTGCTGCTTTCACAGGTTTTTTTTTTTTTTTTTTTTTTACTTTTTATTTTTTTTTATTTTTAGAAAAGCCAATACCTAAAGCAGAAAGATTGATTAGACTGGATTGTAGAAAACAAACTTTAAGAATCTAGGATGTATGAGAGTACTACTAAGTATCCTTTGCTTCAGATACCATTTTACTGTTTCTACCAGGACTGCTAAGTGTCTGCTTTTCGCAAGATACTGTGAAGGTGGCTTGGCTTGACTCATTATACATATACTAAGAGTAAAAGGATCCTCACAGAGAAGAAGAAGAGGAATCCATTTCGACAGATGGTAAATTTTAGATATCTAAAAACATGAGGATACAAGCTACAACTGAATTTGTTGATATAGAGGACAGAAATTTTTAGAAAAAGAATTCAGAAATTTTATTTTTAATATAATCAAGATCATGTGATTATTAAGTAATGAACTCTAAAAGATATAAAATAATATATCAACAAAGAAATAAAAATTTTATAAAAGATAAAAACAGAAATTTTGAATGAAATGAAAGACATAGCAAGTCAAATTTAAAAACTTTAGGAGAAAGTGTCACCTGACCACACGAAGCATAAATCCTCAGGCATGGAAGACAACGTATGTGAATCCTTCGTAATAAAGAAAAGACAATACAAGACCATTATCAGAACATGTAGGAAACCTGTGAAATCATTAACAGAACAAACCTAAAAGTAATTGGTATTAAAGAAGGATGGGAAGCACAAACCAAGTGTGCAGATAAAGTCTTCTCAGAAATAATATCAAAGGATTTTCCAAAAGTAGATTATGAGATAGATATTCACACTCAGGAGGCAATCATAAATTCAAATAGATGAGATCAAAGCCTCAAGAAAAAAATGTCATGTCACACTCAGAGATAAGACAATAATAATTATAGCTGAGTTCTCAACTCAAACTCTAAAAGTAAGGAATACATCATTTCAAGTCCAAAAAGAAAAATACTTCCAACCACAATTGCTATATCATGCAAAGCTATTCTTCAAAATTAAAGAACTATTTAAAGTACTATTCCAGAACTACAGAAAACACAAACAAATGATACACAAAGAAGAAAGGTACAGCCAGCTGATCCCTGCCTACAAATATGCCAAAAACCTACATTGGAGGAAAAACAGTCTTTCATTCAACAAATAAGGCTGCAAAAATTGGATACCCATAAGTAGAAGAATGAGAATAGTCAACCTAAATGTATCAACGACCTAGAAATTAGACTAGCAACTTCCAATTACAAGAAGAAAACATAGGAGACACTATATAACATATAGAAATAGGTAAAGACTTCCTAAATAAAATTTCTTAATTATAGGAAATAAAACCAAGAATCAATAAATGAGATGACATCCAATTAAAAAAAAAAGCTTCTGCACAGCAAATCAAAGAAACAATCAAGAGTGTGAAAAGAACCTACAGAATGGGAAAAAATTCTTGCCAGCTACTCTCCTGACAGAAATAATATAAGAATATACTAAAAATTTTAAAAAGTAACATTCAGAAAACAGATTAATTCAATCAATAAATGGGCAATTGAACTAAATAGGGACTTCTTCCTTTTTTTTTTTTTTTTTTTTTCAGGTTTGGAACCCAGAATATTGGACCTCTGAACTATACCCCTTGCCCTATTTTGTATTCTTTATTTTGAAATAGGATCTCACTAAGTTGCAGAGGGCCTTACTAACTAGCTGAGGCTATATACAAACCATGATCCTCTGGTCTCAGCCTCCCAAATGCTGGGATTACAAGCATGCAGAACCACACTGGTCTAAATAGGGACTTCTTAAAAGCAGAAATAACAACTAGGTCTAATGCCACATGCCTTTAATCCAATTACTTGGGAGGCTAAAACAGAAAGATAGCAAATTTGAGGCAATCCTCAGCAATTTAACAAGAACCCATTTCAAAACAAATAATAAGAAGGGCTGTGCTATAGCTTAGAGCTAGAGTGTCCCTGGGCTTATTTTCAGTATCACACACAAAACAGAAGAAATAACAATTAACAATACACAGGAAAAATTGGTCAACATCTTTAGCAATCAAAGAAATTCAAATTAAACTATCCTCAGATTCCATTTTTAGATAGAATGGCATTCATCAAGAACATAAACAATAATATGTGATATCCGGGATGTGGGGGAAAGGAACACTTGTATGCTGATGGTATTGTGTATTAGACCAACTACTAGGAAGATCTGTATGAAAGTTTCTCAAATGATTGGAAATAAAACCTCCATATTACCCAGATGTAGCACTCTATGGTATCTTTTCATAAGTCAGAATAATATAGTGATGTATATATGCCTCTGTTTGTAATTGTGCCAGCAGATGAGTAGATAAAGAAATGTGGTATATATCCATAATGGGCTTAAAGAAAACATGTCATTTGCAAGAAAATGGAAGGAACTGGAGAACATCATGCTAAGTGATTATCTTGGTCAACATTCTCACTGTTATAATCGAGAACAACTGACCACACAACTTAGAGAAAGAAAATTTAGCCAGTCATGGTGGTACAAGTTTGTAATCCCAGCATTCAGGAGGCTGAGATCGAAGGATCGTGGTTTTAGGACAGCCACAGCTACTCAGTGAGGTCCTCTGCAAATTATTGAGACCCTGTTCAAAATAAAGAATAAAAAATAGGGCAAGAGGTATAGCTTGGAGGTCGAATGCCTCTGGGTTCCATCCCAGGCCCTGAAAAAAGAAAGAAAAAAAAAGAAAAGAAAAAAGAAAAAGAAAGATTTATTTGGTCACAGTTTTTGGAGACTTCGGGTTCATTCCAGAAATCAGAAAATCTAGAAAAACATGTTTTCTCTTCTATGTGGAAGCTAGAGAGAAAAATAAAAGAAATGGACCTCATTAAATTAGAAAGGTCAGTAAAATAGTGAAGTGGAAACAGGAGATGGAGGAGGGAAAAGGAAGGTTGGGGAAGGAAAAGGAACAGATTATGTTATGTGCATGTATGAGTATACCACTATAGATCTCACTATCATGTATGATGAGGGAAATGGAGAAGAAAACAGACCAAATAATGTTTTGTGCATATATGATTACATCATGATGAATCTCACTTGCATGTATACTTACAATTCACCAATATAAGTTAATTTTAAAAAGTCAATGGAAGTCGGGCATAGTGGCACACACCTGTAATCTCAGTACTAGGGAAAGTAAGATGGGAGGGCTTCAGGTCTGAAGCCAGCCTTATCAACTTAGTGAGAACTTCAGAAACCTATTAATATCCTATTTTCAATAAAAAATGAAAAGAGTTGGGGAAATAGCTTGAAGGTAGAATGCACCAGGATTCAATCCCTAGTACCACACACACATACACACACAAAGAAAGTCAATGGATTAAAATGATAATTTTGCCCAAAGTACCTTAATAGAAACATCGAATAATGTTTGACCAAATTATCTGAGCATGTGTCAAGTTGACACACAAAATTAATCATTGTATCACCAGATTCCTTCACATCCTTTGCTCTATTCCATATAATACTAGTCCTTCCCTGGCCAGCTATGATGTAGCACCCTCTGTCCATCCTCTCCTTCAGTTCTCCATCCTCATTATTTATCTTCCAGTATAGTCTCTATTTACCTAATTAGTCAGTCCCTAACAATGTCTGTGTTTGTGTAGGAGGCAATGCTAAAATAAACAAGACCTGTGTCATATTCTCACTTCTGGAACACTGCATGGAGCCAGCGCTATCAAAGCTGCATCATCTGAGAAGAAGCCTGAAGTGTACACAATGGAATTTTACTCACCCATAAAAAAAAAAACAAAACACAATTACATTATTTACAGGGAACTGGAAGGAACTGTAGAACATTATGCTAAGTGAGATTAGTCAGTCACACAAAAGAAGAAATCGGATGCTTTCCCTAATATGCAAAAGCTAAGGAGAAATGTGTAACAGGAGGAACTCTAGATGAAGAAGGAGATCCTATAGAGGAGCAAATAAGGCGACCTAACTGAGGGAATGGGAGGGGGAAGAGGGAAACTCTCTAAAGCACATGATGTACTTAAACAAACATATTAAAGTCAATCATTAAACCAAGCATGGGAAGGAGGGATGGGGAGGGAATAGGGTGGGATTGGGTAAGGGCTAATTGGATGATGTGTACATATATGTCTTCACAGGTCTTTTATCCCATTAAGATGTATGACTACAATGCACCAATTAAAAAGATAAAAATAAAAATAAATTCTTTTAAAAATTTTAGAATACTTTTAAATTTACAAAAAAATACAAAGATAGCACAGAGTAGCTTATTTGTTACAATTAATGAAGAAATATTGAGATATTAATGTCAAATGGGGTTCATAGTTTATTTAGATTTTCTTAATTTTATATAAGGTTCTTTTTACTCCAGGACTCATTCAAGATACCAAATTGCATTTAGTCATCATGTCTTCTTAGGTTTGACTTGGCTGAGATGGTTTCTGAGAGTTTTACTCGTGAGGACCTTGGCCGTTTTGAAGAGTAACTAGATGGTATTTTGTACACTATCTCTCAGTTGGGATTTGTCTGTCTTTATTTTTGTTTTCACAATTAAGTCATAGTCAGAGTTTGGAAAGAAATATCTCAAAGGTAAATCACTCTTTTCAAACCTTAAATAAAGGATATATACTATAGATGTTAATCTTGATCACCTGGTTGAGGTTGTCTTTTTCCATGGTAAACTTTCTCTATTTCTTCCTAATTTCATACCATACTTTCAGAAGGAAGTTACTATGTATAAGAAGTGGGGAGTTATGCTCCATAACCTTGAGGGTCCATTCTCTACATGACCTATTTGTTTTTTTTTCTATATAAGATATTCATCTATTCTTAAAAACGTAATTATTCACATATTAAAGTCAGTTTCATGAATATTTATATTACACTTTGGGTTATAATAAAATGTTTCATTTATTTTGTTGCTGAAATTACTCTAGTGTTGGCCACTGGGATTTCTGGAAGTTGACTCCTGTTCCTTTTAACATAAGTTGTGTGTGTGTGTGTGTGTGTGTGTGTGTGTGTGTGTGTTTGTGTGTGTGTGTGTGTGTATGTTATGCACTGTCCTATGTAGGCACTATAAGAAGCCTATATAGTGTATTTTAAGATTAATTATCAGAAAAATGTTGAATGACTATATGGGGTCAATTACCAATATCATTTTTTAAAAATAAATCAAAAGAACTTGTGGGAATTGAACTCAGATTCTGTTCAATGATGTGTAACAGTTTGCTTCATTATCTCTACTAGAAAATTAAATGTCTTACCATAACAAAATATTATGTTCCAACTTCCATGCTAAGGCCCATACTGACAGTTCCTTTCAGCTCACATAGACATTTCTGTATTTAATAAAGAAGGTATAAATTTGTATAAAAGAAGGTATCATTTGTATAAAACCAGTACACACAAAAAATTCCTATTCATATTTCATGTCACTCAAAGATTTCATATTTTAGAAAATACTGTTTTCTGTGTCAGATCCAAAAAGCATGGATTATCACAGTTTGATAGCAAACTTCCCATTTTATTACATAAATCCCTATAAAATCGTTTCAGTTCTGGATCCTAGTGTGTAAATGCTTATTGCAAAAGCAAAGATAAAGCAGATAATATAAAAACACAGTTTGCCAAGACTCATTCTGGAAAAATTATGAGGAAGTCGGATTTAACATTTCTCTAAACCTTAGTCCCCTCCTGTGTGTCACCATCCAGTCATGATTTGAATCTCATGATTCAGGCTTTGGAATGACTGTCTTACTAGCCATTCCTCAATAGAAAGTCACTATCTTAATGCCATATATTTACTATCTCTTAGTTAAGACTGTTCTTCTACAGAAAACATCTCTCAACTACAGACAAAATGCTTTCTAGATTAGTGACATTTAATTTTTTCTATGCCAAAATATTATTCTTGCTTGGTATAATTTCCTACTGAATTTAGAAAGTTAGCATTTTTATCCCTTTAAAGCCAGTAGAAACAGAAAAAAGTATATCTCTGGATTTCTGATGTTAGAATTGTTTAATAGAAATTTATATCCCTTGAAAAGTTTGTTAGGCTCTGCATATATATTATTCTCACAATTGCCTGACATACTCGATCACGTTCTTGTTGTATCGACCACCTATAGGCTTAAAAACTTATCTCAGAATTCGTGTCTTTTGCCTTTTTCTTCCACTTGTTTCTGTTTCTGGGTGTCTTTACATCACATCCTGGTGGATGCTCTCCAGCTCTCCAGTCTGTTAAATAAGTCCTATGGTTGATTGACCTCAAATATTCTTTCCTCCAGTAGCCAATGGAAAATATTCTTCTTTTCCTTGTGACCAGCTCCTTCAGAGAGCTTTCCCAAAGTAAGGGAGTTGGAAGACAGTAACTGATTAAAAATAGAAATTGTGTGTGTGTATGTGCATGTGCGTGAATGTGTATGCACACATGCATGTTTGTAGCTGATAGTTTGAACAAGATGGAATCAGTATTGGATCAGAAAAAAAAAAATTACTGTTTCCTAATTCCATGTTAAAATTGATCCTACTGCAATAGTTGTGGTTGTTAGGTAAGAAACACTTCCTTCATCCTTGAATAAAAAATCAGAATAATCCAATGATTATCCTCATCACCTATGAGGATAAAGCATTTAAAATAACAAATACAATGTCAAATAAACCACTAGCATTTCAAATCTTCATGTTACAACAAAATCTTTAAAATTTACTCAGGTGCATAATCAACTTTGGGGACATAGGGCATAGGTCATAGGCATAGGCTCAGCAAATCCATTGTCCCTCTTGAAACATTCACCAAGGTATAAAAGCAACATAAGGCTAAACATAAGCATAAATTCCAGAACAGATTTGTATGTGCAAAACTAAAGAGGATTAGTAAAACTTAGATCTTACAAATTTGAGGCAGATGACAAATTTGAAACAGAAATCAAATAATTCCAAAATCTCTTTCTCACCCAGATTAATACCTTTCAATGACTCTTTACTGTCAAAGCATTATGGTCAGCTTGTCTAGGAGATATGGCATGATTTGATTGCTGGATTCCTCCTCACATCACTTTTCACCACAACTTTCCTTGCATCCATTCTTTGCACATATAGAATTGCTTGCAGTTCTCATAACTGACCACACTATTTCAAAGCTGTCATCATTCACTGTGCTGTTTCCCTCTCCTCTAATATAATCATTAAAATCTTGATTTATTATAGTTAGGTATTTAGAGACTTGCCTCAACCATTCCATTCCATTTCTTCTTCTTTTATATTTATTCATTGTTTTATTTTAAATGTCTTGCAAAGTACAAAGCATCTATTAGACCCAACATAAATGCTTGTTGAGTGGATAATTGAATACAGTCCATAATTGCAAAAATATGCAAACTAAAATCAATGTTATGAATAGAGGAATATAAAGACATAATGAAATAAAATAGCATGACAATATAATACAGGTAATAATACATATATTTAGATATTAATTTAGTAACTGACAATTCTACCTATAATAGGTTAAATAGTTTCTTCCAAAAATTTATGTCCATCTGAAATAACAGATTATAGCCTTATTAGAAAATAGAGACTTTTCAGATATAACTAGTTCATTTATAATGAAGTTATATGGATTAAGCTGGGTCTGAAATTCAATGAATAGTGCCCTTAGAACAGTGCAGGAAATACACAGACACAAACAGGACAAGCCAGATGAAGATGGGGGCAGAAACTAAAATGATGTTACTTTAAGCCAAGGAACACAAAAGAACTTTCAGAAAACTCCAGAAGCCAAGCAAAGACAAGATAGTTTCAAAAGTCACTTTCTTGGAGTCTTCATAGGGAGCATGGTCATTCTGACATCTCAATTTTGGATTTCTAGCCTAAAGCAGCATAAATCATTTTCTTTTGTTTTAAGCCACATCACACAGCTTGATAAAATTTGTTATAGCATGACTAGTAAATAAATATAATTCCCAAGAAGAAACTTAATTAAACTAGGACACTTAGAGCATTTCATGAAAAATTGAAATCTTTAAAAATATCCTGTTCATGTTACATATACATATCATTGTTGAATGATCTCCTTGGTGAGTATTCAATTTAGCCTCAACCCCATTTCAAATTTGACATGCATTTCATACAGACAGTGTCCTCTTCTGAAGAAACATAGTTTCTACATTTAAAGCTCCTCCCCATACCTAAAAGCGTAGTTTCTTATTTTTCTTTAATTCTTTACTTCCTGAGTGTCATCATTTTGAAAGTCTTTTCAAAAAGGATACGCTAGTGCATGCATATCTCTATCCATTTGAACTTCCTTATGATAAATGATTATAATGCATCAATAAAAATTTTAAAAATATATGTGCTTGATAATTCTTTTTTAAAATAGCATACTTTTCACATTCAATTTTATTCTGAAAGCTTTTTCTCTCTCCTTACTTCTGCAACTTAACTTGTGGTTAAAACAATTGCATTACATATTTACAATAATGATGTGCTGTTCTATACATGGAAGGCTAAAATATCTCCAATGAAAGGAGCAGAGACTAACAAAAGAGATGGAAAAAAGGAAACTGTGTAGAAGCTAAATATTTTATAAATATTTGCTGGAATCATAATTCTGAAAAGGATTGCCCTCTTTATCATAAACACAGCTATGCCAGAGTTTTGAGGGTTGGAAATATTGGAAATCCTTTCACATTCCAAATATGGAACTTGGAGAGAGATGCCAGTGTGAGCAGCTTTTGGAGGAACCCTTCCTAAAGGCCTAAGTAGATTTCTACTCTGCCAACCAGCAGTGGACTGTAATACCTGGAAAAACGTTCCTTCTTAGCAAAATACAAAGGAGAAAATATAAACATTATCATGAACACATTTACAAAGAAATTAGAGTTGTGACAACCAAGAGAGCCATGGTGTTCAGAATATTTATCTCAAAGCCAGCATGGTGGCACACGTTTGTAATCACAGCATTTGGGAGGCTGAGACTGGAGGATCGCGGTTCACGGACAGCCTCAGGTACTTAGTGAGGCCCTCTGCAATTCAGTGAGACCCGGTTTCAAAATAAAAAGAATAAAAAATAGGGCAGGGGGTGTATCTCAGAGATCAAATGCCCCTGGGTCCCATCCCCAGACCCGAAAAGAAAAAAAAAAAAGAATATTTATTTCAAAATACGCCATCAGAAGTGAGAAAGTCGTTTCTTACCTTCCCTCCATTCCTCACCTCTGAAGCAGGTCACAAAGCCCTCATTCCAGAGGGACTTTCTCTACACCCTGTGAAAAAGAACATCATTATCTCTGAAGATGCAGGACACAAAGCAGTAGGTGAGCAAACCAGCCCAGGTTCTAAGTATTAGGTCATACCCCTTGAATCTCCAATCACATTTCTAAATGTGAGTACACTCTCTATCAAACTGAAGGTTAGAAAGACCACTTTGCCTGTTTCTTTGGCCTTAATTTTCTTATGAAAGCTCTCATGACATGTAAAACATAATCAAATGACTTAGTATGCTTCTCTTTCATGAATCTGTCGTTTGTGACAATCATCTCAGCCATGACCTACTAATGGGAAGGGACGAGTCATCTTTTCCTTCCCATAGAAAGCAAAAATCATGGAGACAAGCCCAACATTTGGGGCTTTAACTGCATTTTGTGCTTCTTAAGAAAATTGCTGAGGTTTGTCTCTTTTATTATCTCAAGCTTTGAAAATTCCTACTTTTCTTAGCCAGTTTACTTTAAACGTATACCTATGCAATGAAAAACAAATTCTATTTTTATTTTGATTAAGGTAATTTCTATGCACATGAAAGTTGCAATATTTTTGCCAGACATTACAAAAGCCATTTATAACCCCATAGAAGACTTATTCTTTATATTATTATTATTATTATTATTATTATTATTATTATTATTATTTTATTTATTTATTTTATTTATTTGTTTTGGTGGCACTGGGGTTCCTGGAAGCCCTTCTACCTCTGGGCTACACTCCCAGACCTATTTTATTTTTTGGAAGCAGGTTCTCTTAAGCCAGCCCTGCTGGCTTCGAACCTGCGTGATCCTCCTGTCTCTGCCTCCCAAGCGCGGGGATTACAAGCATGCACCACCACGCCTGGCCTAAGACTTATTATTTTTGTATGAAGATGGGAAAAAATTAATAGAGTATATTAAAATTTCTTATTTATTAATTCAAGTCATAAAATTTGATAGTAAATTATCTTACTGTCACTATTTGGAGGAAGATATAAAATGTAACATTTACTTCTGTGAAACTATTAATACCCCAAAGTACTAAATAAACAGAATATCACTCAGGACAAAGCTGCTTTCTATTTAATAGCCCATAAAGCTAAACAATGTACCAACCTTACAGCTTATACCAAAGGAGTTATTGGATAAAATTAAAAGATTCTTTTATGTTTATGATTATTTTTATAAATCACCAAAATATGGGCATCAGAGTCATCAAAAGTGAAGACCAAGTGGACCATTCACAGAACCACTAGACAATCCCCATGCAGGCTCTGTCATGACTTATTGACACTGTTTCAAAAAAGAACATGGATTCATCAGAAATCTAATTTGTTAGAGGTTAATAACATTTAGCTTTTGACTGCAGAGGTCTGGTAGCATAGGATTTAGAAAATGTATGGATAATTCAGACTGATGAAAAAGAAGTTAAAGAAAGTCAAATTTAGGTGTTCCTTCTTCAGTAAGAGATTTCTGTTAAGAAAGATTATAACAAGTTTCTGAGTACAGTTATCAAGAAAAGGGTGAAACTCTATTAACATTTTCACATTTTGAAATTGGGCTTTTATTTATTTCCTGAAAGTCTGTTGAGAAAAGTTTTGGTCTCAAATCATCTCTCCCACCTTTCAAACAAGAAGACATTCTTAAAATGCAAAATGAGAATTGAAATGGATAGGATTGAAGCTTTGTATCTTTAACAACAATTGAAAAATTAGCAAGAGACATCAGCAGTACTGGATAAATATGTACAAATAATTTATTTCATTTTCTATTGCTTCTGAATAAAATATCATGGAACATATTAAAAATAAAGAATCAATTGGTTTTGGTATGTATTGTAAACTCCACAAGGGCAAATCATGTATTCTATAGCCACCCAAAAACTTAAGTTGTAATTATGTACTGATATTGGACAAACAACACTAATAATCTCATTTGTTATTAAAACATTTTAATAATTCTAAGTTAACAGAAAGATGCAGAGTTTGTTGCCTGAACTGAGTGCAATTACTTTTCAACACTTGGCCAAGCACTACTAAAATTTTGCTAAGCAAACTCTATTGAATATCTGTCTTAAACATGCTTCAATCAATAAAAAGAAAACAAAGTTTATTTGATTTGTAATCAGATCCTAATTCTACTTTTACTTTTTCTACAGGCTAAATAATTACAATTAACCACTGATTAATGCCATAGTTAATGAGAAATTAAGGCATTTCTCTATTTTCTCCCCAATCCTAAAGCAATAGTTAGCTAAAATATATTTCATTGTTGACAGAAAACATAGAATACTAAGCAAATGTTTTTTAAAAGTTAAATGCCGCCAGACGTGGTGGAGCATGCTTGTAATCCCAGCACTTGGGAGGCTGAGACAGGAAGGTCACAGGTTCAAAGCCAGCCTTAGCTACTGAGTGAGGCTCTCAGCAACTTAATGAGACCCTATTTCCAAATAAAGTATAAAATATGTCTGATAGTATAGTGTGGGTGTAAAGAAGCCCTGGGTTCCACCCCCAGTACCACCAAAAATAAAATAAATAAATAATAAATAAATAAATAAATAAATAAATAAATGTTAAGTACTAATTTCAATATCATTCTTTTAATTTTAGTTCAGAACTATATTTAAACACCATTAATAGATTTTCTCCAAAATTAAATGTTTGTGTGAATGTATTTTGTGCATTTTATGTGTGTGCATGTGTTTGTGTGTGTATGTGTGTGTGTATGTATTGTGTTTTTTTGGTGATTGAACACAGAAGCACTCTACCTATAAGCTATACTTTCAGTCCATTTTTCTTTTTTTTAAATACAATTTCATAAATTTACCTCACATTCGCCTCAAAATTGTGATCCTCCATGCTCAGCCTCCAAAGCACTAGAGATTATATGCACATATCACCATGTCCAGTTTAAGATTATATTTTTTAATAGTATAGTCTAATTTGTTCTGTTCTAGCAAGTAAGGATTAGATGTGCTTGGATCATCTGAGATACTATTTTCCAGATATAAATGTATAATAATAATTTTAAACATATTTGGAAAAGCTGATGCAGTCTTGAAGATAATACATTTTCCATCCATTACATTTTCTTCCTTCCAGAAATGACTAATTCCATTATTTATATTAATTACAAAATTACTTTAGCAGGTGTAAGGTTAAAGGGGAAAATGATAGGGGCGATTTTGAAGCTCCAGTTTATCTTTAAAGGCAACAACTTTAATTATCACAAGAAAATATTTAGTGCTTGCTCAATTAACTGGAGAGAGATCATGATGTTAAGATAGTCTTTCCATTTTAACCTTTATACACTTTGATTAAATTAACTGTTTGACATATAAATTATCTAATTTCAGTCACAGTTTAAGATGAATGGTTTACAAAAACCATTGTTTAGAAACATATTCTCTCTTCGCCATTAATTCCATTGTACCACGATCCTCACAGAGGTCCAATTCAGAATGTGATATTGGAACAGAATTAAAATAACCTTAAGAACTAAGTTGATAATTCATTATCTAGAGTGTCTTTATTCCATTTTTTTCTTTCAGTTCTGGGGATTGTATGCTAGGTGTGTTAATTGTCTTTTAATTGTTGCAACAGAAATACCTGATAAAAACAACTTAGAGGAGGAAAGATTTATTTAGGCTTAAGGTTTCAAAGGATGAAGTTCATTGTTGGCTCATTCCAAGGTAGAAACATTATGGCAGAATGGAGGAAATCTCAATTCATGGCAGCCCAGGTCTGAAGTGTGGGAACAAGATAAACTCTTCCAGGACACACCCCCATTGTCATTCTTTCTCCAAGTAGTTTTCATCTCCCAGTAGTATGTTCAGTTACCAATGGTTTAATGTACTAATATGGTCAGAGCTCTGATGACTCAATCACTGCTTTAAATTCTCACTACTAGACTTTGCTTCATTAGGAAGGACTACACTTACAAATCTGAACTTTGGGTGACATTGCATATTCACACCATAAAGTCATTCTTAATCAATAAATTCTCCTGACATTACTTTTTATTTATTTTTGGTGGTACTGGGGTTCCTGGAAACCCTTCTACCTCCGGGCTACACTCCTAGACCTATTTTTATATTTTTATTTGGAAACAGGGTCTCTTAAGCCAGCCAGGCTGTTTTTGAACCTACACAATCTTCCTGTCTCTGCCTCCCAAGGACACAGATTACAAGTGTGCACCACCACACCTAGCTTCTCCTGATATTACTAATTCCACTAAACCACCCATCTTCACAGAACTCCAAATCAAAATGTGGTATAGAAGCAGGGTTAAAAACAAAGAATAAGCCGGGCGGGCGTGGTGGCGCACGCTTGTAATCCCCGCGCTTGGGAGGCGGAGACAGGAGGATCGCGCTGGTTTGAAGCCAGCCTTGCTGGCTTAAGAGACTCTGTTTCCACATAAAAATGTTAAAAAATAGGTCTGGGAGTGTAGCCCGTGGGAGTGTAGAGTGTATCCCGGAGGTAGAAGGGCTTCCAGGAACCCCAGTACCACCAAAAAAAAAAAAAAAAAAAAAAAAAAGACTAAGTTGTTAATGTATTATGCAGAATGCCTTCATTTATTATTATTTTTCAGTAATGAGTGTTGAACCCAGGGCCTTATGCATGCTAGGCAGGTGCTGTACCACTGAGCAACATCTCCAGCCTCATCCTTAAGTTTTCCTTGAAAAATAATCAAGGACAGGGACAAGATTGGCTGCACATTTTTAATCTTCCATGTCTATATTTACATAGCTATTTCTGGGGATTATCCTGTTCACTTTGTGCAGTGTTAAGCAAATTTTGACTTAGGAAAGACTGGTGTTTGGCATTATCTCATATTCTTTTGCCACCTTACTCCTGGAATCTTAGTAGACCAAGTGTTTAAGGTCACTGTTATTAAACTTTCTCTGTCATAACTACCAAACAGCATTTGATCTCCGGAAAGAGTTGTCATCAACTTTTTTTTGACTCAGGGAATGTTTTTACAGCAGGTATAAATTGCCTTCCTTTCTATTTTTTTTTTACAGAATACAAAAGTTGGTTCTCAGAGATGCTAAATAGCTTGCCCAAGTTCCTGCATTGAGTGAAAGATGGATCAATACTTTTCAAAGATTATCAGATCAAATAATCTGAGAACTTTCTATATTTTCATATCTATTTTTTCAGATTAGAGGGAAATAAGGAGTTAAATAAAAGCTTTGTGTGATAGAAAATTTCAGCTTACTCATTGCCCTGTATGTTATATGCATTTAACTTTGCTATACTGTATATATTATGTATATATTGGACATATGAGTCCTAATTTTACAATATCTAGCTTCTAGATATTAAAGAGGTTACTAATGTATGACAAAAGTAGAGTTAGTAAACTAACACATTTTGTACACTCTGTGTTAAAATCATAGAAAGATTGTCTTCTGAAAGGACTTTGAAAGCTAAATTATAAATGTCACATCTAAGTGACACATGTGCCTATATCAAATTTGATATAGGAGAGAAGAAACTAGAAAAAAATGAAGGATTCTAGGCCAGAATGCTCCTACTTAGAAGACATTTTCAGATATAACCATTGTTGACAGGTGTGTAGTTTATCCAACACTAGTAAGTATATAGTGGACAAACTTAAATCCTTATTTGAAACATCCAGTCTTTCTAGATCTTTAGAAGTGCACAAAGTATGTTAAAATTAGAAGTCATAGATACGTTTTGTAGATATTCTTTGGTTAAAATTCATAATGAAATAATTGTCTTTGGAAATGGAATGAACAAGCCACTTCTCTGAGCAGGACACATTGTGTATGTGCTGGCTCCGGGAAGGAGGGAAGGAATGCAGAGGGCTTCATACCAACGTGCTTTTGGTGAAGCAACATTGCCATTATTGCCCTTATGTCTGTGTTTTGTTTTACTTTGCTGTATAAAGAGTCTATATTCAAAGGACAAATGAGTCCTAATTTATAACATCTAGTCTTTCTAGATGGTCAAGAGGTTGCCAGTCTATGATAAAAATAGTAAACTAATACATGGAATACACTTTGTGTTAAAATCCATAAGAAAGGCTAAAATGAAAACCCATTAGGAAGTGAAATTACTAAAATGCTAAGCACTGCAGTTGCATATATCTGACCCTCGGGTTGATAAGATGGGAAGGGGAAGGGTTCTATGCCTGAATGTTTCTATTTAAGAGACACTTTCAAATGATAGCCTTTGTTAAGTATGTGTGTGTGCTTTATTCATTACTACAGAATAGATAGTGGGTAATAAGTGCTTGTTGGAAACATCTAGGCTTTCTGGATGTTTTTAAAGTGCATGGCACATGGTAAAAGTAGAGGGCTAAAGTTATGCTCTTTTAGTATTTTTTTGTTGTTACTTCATAGCAATGGTTGCATTTAGGGAATGGAATTATTAAACTTGATGTCTTGGAGAGGATACTGTTTGACTCTTGGTAATGTGTGTGTGGGGAGTACACAGAAGCTTTCTGTGCCCCATAGCTGGTTCATATTGTCTGGCCATTGTTATATATGTAAATTTTAGTTATAATTGCTGAGTATTAAAGGATAAATTCTAATGCCCAAAGTATGTTAGAAGTAGGAAAATACTCCCTATATAACTGTCCTTTTGTTATTTTTTAGGAAGAGCTCTCTTCTGGGATGACCTTCGTTAATCAATCTGTGTCTTGGAGCTAGGGGAGGTCTTGTACTTACTACATGTTACTGGAATGAGGAAGAGGGAGAGGAGGGATGGTGTGGGGAATGCCACCACATCCTCTTCCTCGGCATCTGCGTGCATGAACTTGCACGATTGACCGGCTAAATGCTTAACGAAAGCAGAGCCCCAAGGAGGGAGCATTGTCTGTGGCCAGAGTACTCCCTCACTCTTAGATATTCTTTTATAGCTATTATTCTTTTGGTAATGAGTCTTTTAACTTTCCACACGAATTGCTCTGGTGAAGTAAGATCAGGACTGGGGGAGAAACTGAGTCTGTGGAAAATAAATTTTCCAGTAATATGTCTGAGCCTTTAAAGACCCTTGGCTTTGCTCAAGCTGTAATAAAATCTAGTCAGAATTCAGATGCTGTGGTAGCATTAAACAAGCTACAACAATTACAAATGCAGAATTCCTCTCTATCTCTGACCTTCATTCTAATCATTAACCTATAGTAAAAGCCTTAAGAGTCAACTGAAGCCATTAGGCCTAAAAACTTGCAAGGGAGGCAACCAGTGCCTCTGTTTACCCCCTCTCCTTGTGATCCGGCCTAGATACAGAGAAGATAAACTTTGTGTGTGACTTCAAAGCAGCCTAGTTGATGAGCAGCTAATACTGGCCCATACAATAGAGCCGAAACGTAGGAAGATTCTTGACCTTTGCACCTAGTACGTGCCTGCCCAAGGAGGGAGGCATAACTTAGCTAAAAATGGATATGTCAGAATAATAAATGTGCAGGTATGGAGTTTTTGATGGAAATAAAGGAAATATTGTGGAAATAAGAAAACATTTTGTATGAAGAAGAGTTTATCCTAAGATTGTCCCAAATGGGAAAGAATCAGGATAATCAGAAAGATTAAAAGGAAGTTGCAGAAGGATTGTGGTAGGAAAATGGATTATTAAAAGAGGAATAGGTTTCTAATAAGCCTATCACTTGAGGAAAAGTGCTCAGCAGCTAGAGAAGTACATCTGACAATTAAATCTAAAAACTTCATGTTACTTTTTGGTATTTATCTGCTAAACTGTGTTGTGAGCTTGTTTAAGTTTTCAGACTTCAGATGGTGCTGCAGACAGAACCTGAAAGACACCTACTGCTGCCCTTTGGACAGCCATAGAGACATATTCGCTCATCTGACTCCCTCACCATCCACCTGCATGCCTGTGCCCTAGAGCCAGGCTCCCTGATCTCGTCCTCGGCCGACTTACCAGATAGGCGTGCCTGTCCATTCTGGAATTTGCCCTCCAGAGCCACCCGTCTGCAAGGGCAGGGGGCTGGATTTGGTCACAGGATCTGGAGCTAATCTTGAATGCCAGACCAGTGTCCTTTTACCTTGTTTACATGTCCTTCACTATTGTTCTGTGGTGTTTATACTTTTTACTATTAATCTCACTGGTGGAAGAATATAAATTTCTTTGGTTTTCTTGTAATAAAGTGTCAATTGCACAAGAAGCAGTTGTTTGTGTCAGTCTTTTCCAGATTTCTTTCTCCCGAACGGGGACTTGAAGGAGCTTTATTTGATAAGGGAAAGGAATCGCTGCAGAGAGGCTTCTGCAGGATGCAGCCGAATCTCTTTGCCCACCTTCCAGGAACCCTTGTCCCATGTGGATTTAGTGCCTGACTGAGCCGGTTTGTCACAGGGGAAGAGCTCATTGTTAGTATCTCTGTACCTGGAAGACAGTTTTAGATTCTTACCATAAATTTCTGTGTGTATTTTTGGTAAGTACTTGTGTTCATTGTGCACAAAGTTCATATTTATATCCTAACACCCTAACTTCATAGATGTCCCAAAGTGACAGTGTATGATAATAAGTAGAGCTTGATGAATTAGCCAACTTATAAATATCTTTTTGTTATAATTGTTGAGAAGGTGCATCTTGAGCATGGAATCGTCAGACCTCTGGGCAATGTGTATCAGGACTTGTTCATCCGGCTGGCAGCAGAGGGGCAAAAGGCAGTACACAGAGGTGAAGCAAGTGTTTCTCAGATTTACATTTTGATTTTGATGTGAGCCATTGGTGTGTGTGCATCTTCTGTGCTGTCCCATAGTAACACCTTAATTAACTAGGAACATACTTTCAAGCTAATATTTTAGTAGTAGAAATCTGCTAAATCTTACAAACATGCCAATATACTCTTGCTTTATATCTACTTTTAAATTGAACATTAAGTGAATGCAGTATTTTACTCAACTCTGCCAGTATGTCTATCCAATGGCCTGTTGCTCTTTTTATCTTCAGTAAAATTTTTCTCCCAAGAAAGGCAGGATTACATTTTTTTTGAACAGGTTGAGTTGGTGTACTATATCCTTGGTTATTGAAAATACCCTTGTAACTTTGAGATTTTGAGTTGAATATTGATGTGTGGAAAAGCATGATACATACTACAATCTTGATCACACAAATGGCATGTTGTGTATGTGTACACAGCCAACTAAGATGATCATGACTGGATGACTTTGTTCTTTGCTTCTTGTATTTTTGTTTCCTGTAGTGCATATATTAACTTTAAACAATAATGGTTATTTTATAAACATAAAAAAGCTTTGAAAAGATGATTCTTTATATTCTTAGTAGATGCCATGCCCACTACAGCATATATGAATGCAAACTCTGGAGATGTTCAGTGTCCTTCCAAGGAAATTAAACATGGTAACCCTCTCATTGGTAATGAAAGAAAGGGAACAAGTTGCATAGATTTTATATTTGACAGTAATTAGTTACTGAATTTGGAGAAATACAGGGAATCAGACATCAAATATAATTCTGAAACTGATTATGAAAGGTGGTTTTAGAATAAAGAACATAGGAAAAGTGTTAATGGTGGGAGAGATAGTAATAAGTTCATCACCAGATACACTGGATTTGATGTATTTGGGGTACCTGCTGGTAAAGATGTCCAGAAAGCAAAATCAATCTCCAATTCTCAAAATATGTTGAAATATAGTGCTAAAAATGTGTGTGTGTGTGTGTGTGTGTGTGTGTGTGTGAGAGAGAGAGAGAGAGAGAGAGAGAGAGAGAGAGAGAGAGAACCATTGACTCATTGAAGTTTCATATATAATGCTCATTGACAAAGAAGTAAGGATTAGAATTATGAGAATGTTTGGGGGAAAATCCCAGTGAAAATAAAATTAAGTAAATAGAGAAGTACAAATATAGAGTATTGAGGAAAAGATGATTTGCTTTTAGAAAGGTAAAAGGGTCAGCTATAAAATTTTAATAAGCAATGCAGATTCAAAGCTATAATAATCATGTGGATATCAATGAATGAAAAATCTTTAAAGAAGAAGAGGCAAATTCTTCTACAAAATGCTATGAAGAAGAAATAGAGAATAAATACTCGCAAAATAATAATTGGTTATCATGAAAAGGAGTTCACTGGTGAAAATGAATTAAAATACATATCTACAGTGAGATATGCAGCAGACTATCAGCTAAGCTCATTCATCTGGCTAAGGGACTTTTCCTTCACATTAGTCAAATATATTACTGTTTTAGCCTGGTCTCAAATATTTTACAGATTGGTTATATTTGAAAAGGTAGTTAGAATTTTATCAATATCTATAACTCATAACACACCATATCTAAATCTATATAATTCCAGCACTGAAAGGGATTAGGTTGAACAATAGATGCTACTTAAGAGAGAGATCGGAGAAAGGAAGGATGGAAGGAAGATTCAGAGTGAGAGAAAAGAAAATAAAAAGCTTTACTTACAAGCTACAATCCAAGCTATTCTAATTTAATCAATCAGTTTTTTTTTAATGGGGTCCTTTATAGTTACTGAGGCTGGCCTTGAACCTGTGATCCTTCTGCCTCAGCCTAATTCAAGTATTAGACTCACAGGTGTTTTTCACTATGTGGAACAGGAGGTTTTATTTTTTTATCTTGTTCTTTCTTTGTATATTTGTGACATTACTAATATTTATGGTATTCGATGGACCCTAAGAATAATCCCTGAATATTTCACTATGGGATGTACTCTTAAAATTATCTTAAAAATGAGCAGAATTTTAAGTAGAGATTAAATTTTTACATTCTATCAAGGAACAAATTTAGAGATTTTATTAAGTTTCAAACAAAGTTTAGGACTGTGGATGAATAATATTGAAAAAAAATATTTTTTTTACTCATTTTTATCTATACAGAAAGCACTTATAGCTGGCCATGGGTGTGCACACCTGCAATCCCAATACTTGGGTGGCTGAGACAGGAAAATTTCAGGTTTGAAGAAAGAGGGTAAATAGACAGGAAACTGGAAGAAAGCCTGCCAAGTGCTGTGTATGTCACTATTACTGCGAAGTGCGTTGTGATGTGAGACTATAATGCACCAATAAAAGTTTTTTAAAAGGTAAAAAATTAAGATTAGGATATAGTTCAAAATTAGAATGCTCTTGGTTTAATTCTTCAGTTCCAAAATTAAAATAAAATAACATCACAAAAGCATTTATATGCTTAGAATGTATATGAGGTGTATGTGCCCTGATCCAGTGAGACCCTTATGATAGAGTAGCAGAAAGATGCAAACTATTTATGTCTGTCTTTAACCGTTACAAAGTATTTAGTTATAAACCAGTCTTAAATGTACTTTTCTGATCTCTGGTTTTATTTACTGACATTCAAATTAAATAATATCCCTCCCAATGAATTCAGAATTTATTACCAGAGAGATAAGAGTGATTCTCTTTCATGTTTATGAAAACGTATTTAAAGAAAATGAAATCATACATTTTTATTATGTGGTGCAATATCATACATTATTGATTGTCAGCTTTCCTTTAACTTGTTAAAATATGCAGCACTTGGTTCTGATATTTTAAGTGTTTTACACATTTCCAAAAATAAAATAGTCAGCACTTTAAAGTTGTTATGATACTCAACTTATCCAAATGCAAATGTACGAATTCTCTTCTTTCAAATTAATAAGAAAAATGCATTAAAAACAAACTCATCTGAGTCTCTCTTACTCTCTTTTAGGGCTTAGAGTGCATTTTTACATTTTCATGAAAGTTTTATTTTTAATGTGTGTTTAAAACCTTCAAATAGCATTGTTTAATAACAAATGAGTTAGCACTCTTTATATACTTACTTTGTTAAACTTCTTGTTCCTCATTTACAGAATATTAGTCATTTGACCCAAGAATTTATGACCCTCAAGAATATTTTTCAAATTTCATCATTGTTTTCCTAATATATGAATACTCAGGTCAAAGATCTAAGTGTCCTTATGAGATAATGGCCGGTGGTTTATCCCACAGTGTAATGGAAAAATAAGCAAGTCATGATTTCATCTCCTTTTATTAAAATCTATTCATCTTGCTTGCATCATGGTGCCTGTGAAGATGGGAGAATATGTGGCTATATTTTAATGAAAACAAAAATGGTAATTTGACTTTTCATGGGCTCATAAAATAATATTATAAAACTTGATAAACCTATATTCAAGGAAAGTAATGATTTAAGGTCTCTCTGATGTAGCAAAACAAATATCTATACAACCTTGCACTGTTGTATTTATCATCAAATTTTTATTGATGTTTTCATACTTAAAGATGTAATCAGTGGACTGAAAAACTTTTTATTAAATTTAAAAGTTGTGACTTAAATATTCATGCTAATATTTTTTTATTTCTAGTGATTGAAGCCAGGGGTGTTCTACTTTCACAATATACATTCAACCATTTTTATTTTTTATTTTGAAAAGAGTATGGCAGGGTCTTCCTAAGTTGATGAGGATCTTACTATATTGCTAGAACTGGCACAGGGGTTGCAGGTATACCTCACTCTTCCTGGGTTAACATATCTTTTTAAAAAATACTTTGATTAGTGTGTTTTCATTGCATATCATAGTAGGTTCAAAGTGATGGGAAAATATATGAACACAGCACTTGTTTTGATTTCTTTTGCATTTCATCGTGCTCCCCCTTCCTTCCCTCACAGCCCATGTTAGTGAGATTGTTAGTAATATATTCATATATGAACACAGTATTAATTAAACTGTTTCTTTCCTCAGTCCTTTTTTTCCCCTCCCACCCACTTCTTCAATCACCATACACTATTCTATTGGTTTCTAACCTCTTTTTTCTTTTTTCTCTTTCTTTTCAGAACTGAGGAATTGAACCCGGGGATGTTCTACCTCCAAGCTATACCCCCAGTCCTAATTTTTATTCTTTATTTTAAAACAGGGTCTCACCTAGTTGCCTAGGGCCTCACTAAGTAGCTGAGACTGGCCAAGAATCTGCAATCCTCCTGTCTCAGTTTCCTAAGTAATGGAATTACAGGAGTGTCTCACCCAGTTTCTATCCTCACTTTTCTAAAATCCCTTGTGTTTCTTACTTTCCCTATAGTTTCCATATATGAGAAATTCATTTGTGGAATCACCATTCATTTCCTGTGACTGGCTCATCTCACTTAGAATAATATTCTCCTGTTCCATCAATTTTCCTTCAATAACATAATTTTAGTTTTCCTTATGGCTGAGTAAATTTTCAATGTGTGTATATACCACATTTTCTTATTCATTTATCATTAATGGGTACATAAATTTTTCCATAATTTGTCTATTGTGAATTATTGTGCTGCTATAACATGGATAAGCATGTAACACTATAATATTCTGACTAATGTTTTGAAAAGATGTGAAGGAGTGGTAGAGCTGAGTCATATAGAGGTTCTACTCCCTCTCTTTTGAGGAACCTCCATACTGAGCTCTGTATTGGTTGTACTATTTTCACTCCTTCTACCAGTGTATAAGAGCTTCTGTTTTTTCCATATCTCAACAGCATTTATTATTGTTTTTATTCTTCATGATTGACATTTTAACTGGAGTTAGATGGAATCTCTGTGTAATTTTGATTTGCATTTTCTTGATCGGTAGTAATTTTTAAATGTTTGCATGTTTTTATTGACCATTTGTATTTTTTTTCTTTTGAAAAGTGTCTAACTATGCCAGGGGTGGTGGCGCACGCTTATAATCCCCATAATCCCTGTGCTTGGGAATCGGAGACAGGAGAATCACACAGGTTCGAAGCCAGCCACGCTGACTTAAGAGACCCTGTTTCCAAATTTTAAAAAGTATAAAATAGTTCTGGGAGTGTAGTCCGAAAGTAGAAGGGTTTCCAGGAACCCCAATACCACAAAAGAGTGTGTAACTTATCCATGTTTATTTTTAAATTTTTTTATTTCTTTATATATTTAGATATTAGTCCTATATTAGAAGAGTAGCTGGCAAATATTTTCTCTCATTCTATAATCTTTCTAGATTCTTAATTATTTACTTTGCAGCACTGAATCCTTTTAATTTGACGTCAAAAATTTACTCTCAGTTTTCTTTCCTGAATTATGGAGATCTTTTTGAGGAATTATCCACCAGTGTCTATGTATTGTAGAGTTGGTCCTACATTTTTTTCCTAGTAATTGCCAAGTTCCCTGTCTAATTTCTAGGTCTTTGATCCATCTTGAGTTGATTATTGTGTGAAATGAAAGTGGTCTCCTTATAATCTTTTACATATAGATATCCAGTTTTCTCAGTACCATCTGTTAAGAGGTTGAAAAAAACCTCTTATAATCCACACTACATTATAATCAAAATAAGTAACATAAAGATCAAGAAGAGAATGTCAAGTGTATCCAGAAAAAAAGTAGTGGGTCAGAAGTAAACCAGAATGATTACTTTAGATTTCTTAATTCAAATTCTAAAAGCCAGGATGGTTTGGAGTGATATTTTAATATACCTTTTAAACTTTCTGTTTTCACTTGTTTGAACACATTTGCCCTTATTTTTATACAACACACTCATTTAGTACACTTAAATTGCATTTATTGACTTCCAAAATATTATTTTATAATTTTGGGGGGAAGAAGGTACTGGGGATTGAATCCAGGGGCATTCTATCTCTGAGCTAATTCTTGGCCCTTTTTTAAAAAAATATTTTTGTTTTGAGATGAGCATGGTGGCACATACCTGTAACCCAGTCCTTGGGAGGCTAACACAGGAAGATTCCAGGTTCCCAGCCAGCCTCAGCTACTTAGTGAGGCCCTCTGCAACTTAGTTAATAGCCTCTTACAAAATAAATAATAAAAAATAGGGCTGGGGGTATAGCTCAGAAGTAGAATGTCCTTTGCTTCAATCCCCAGTTCCACACACACACACACACACACACACACACACACACACACACACAATTGTTTTGAAACTAAGTCTTGCTACACTGATGAGAGTCTTACTAATCTCACTAAATTGGAGACACTGTCTTTGAAACTAAGATTTTCCTGGCTCAGTTTCCCAAGTACTGAGAACACAATGTGTGCACCATGCCTTATTTATCCTATATATCTTAATGTTACCATTTTTAAATGCTGAAATACTGTTATAATTACTCTTTATCATCAGCATTTATTTGAGATTTTTCCTAGATTTAAATCTGTTGCTTTTTTCTGCTTTCATCTCTGATATTACATCGGGATTCAATTTTTGTATTTTCTTCCTTAATAACAGTGCTTATTGTGCTTTTATGTACTTGCTGGTGTTAGTTTTTATTTCATTATATGCAAATACTTTTGTTATCTTTCCTTCATTTTTATAATAATGCTATTAGATGGGCATGGTGGCACATACCTGTAATGCCTGTATGTGGGAGGCTGACAGGAATTTGCAGGTCATGGCTAGCTTCAGCAACTTGATGTGATACTATTTTAAAAAAAAATAGCTGGGCATGGTGGTACACACTTCTAAGCATAGTACTTGGGAGACTTAGACAAAAGGGAGGATCATGGTTCAACGACAGCCTCAGCTACTTATTGAGACTCTCCGCAAATTAGTGATACCTCATTTCAAAATAAAGACTAAAATTAGAGCTGGGTGATATAGCTTGGAGGTAGATTGCTCCTGAGTTCAATTCCCAGTACCACAAAAAAATTTTAATAAATAAAATAGGGTTGAGGGTGTAGCTCAGAGAGAGAGAGTGCTCCTAGAATCAATTCCTAGTGCCACACACAAAAATAGTATTATAGTAGAGATATTTATATTGTTACTTGTGTACATTAGCATATTGAAGATGCTTCACTGTCTTCTGGCCTCTGAAGGTCAGTAATCATTCCATCATTCTTTTGAGATTAATCTCTGGGTACTTTTAATATTTTTATGCTTTGTTTACTTTATCAGTTCTGGGAAATTCTCATCCATTATCTCATATAAAAATCTCCCCGTGATACATTATAGCTATGTCTTTTTATCATTTGGGTTCATAGGATATTAGATCTTTTCATTGTATCCTCTCTTGCCTATTCTTTATTTCTATTTTTTGTTTGTTTTTTCTTTCTTTTTTGTAGCTTGGCTGTATCAAACTTGCTATTAAAATCATAAATTGTCTTTTTCATTTTAGCTATTATATTTTTGAGTCCCATAATTGCTAGTTTATTTTGATTTTTGTTTGAATATACAATATCACTTTTATAATTTCTAGTCCTTTGCTGTAAATTTTGAATGTATTCTTTCTTTTCTTAAACATAGTATAATTGTATCACAATTGTATTAGATATACATTTAGATATGAATGTATATCTAATAATTACAAAAACTTGCCATCCTCTGAACCACCTACTATTGAATGTTTTTCTACTAATTCTAGCTTGTGTATTTTCATTCTGTTAAATGCTTTATTATATTTTGTTGTTTAAATCATTGCTTTTAGGACTAAGATGATGCTATATTCTTTTAGAGATGAATTTTGTTTTTTCTCTGCTGGGAAGAAATGTGTGCTAAGACGCCAGTATTAAAATGTCAGAGTTGTGGGAGTTAATTACCTAGATGGGCTGCTGGAGACTAGTCCACGTTCTATCTTCAGAAATGAGGTTTCCCAGACTCTGCCCAGAACAAGGGGTGTGTTATCCTGGGGCTACTCCTTTTAGCAAGCACTGACTATTAACTCTCATGTTTCCAGATCAGCATGTCTGTTGAATGATAGTGTTCTCCTCAAATGTATCTCCAGAAATTGGCAGAAGTTCCCAGAACAGAAAAGGCAGTGAGGTCACCCCTCTCATGGGGGTTTCCTGTTTCTGGTGGCTCAGAACTCTGACTCCTGCCATCTGCTTCTTCTGAAATGACTATCATACTTAAAATGCCCCTAAGGAAGAAGTGATCATTCTCTTCTTTACTTTTACATGACATTCTCATTAACTTACAAAGATGCTTCTAGGTCCAGATTTTTAGGTGCCTTTAGCAGGAAATGTTAGCTTTTCATAATTTTTTTCCCATAGACATGTTATATTTGGAAGAAGTCAATAATTTGAAATTTTGTATTAGAGATATAAAAGTATTACTAACTTTTGCCATAAAACATTTTACTCTATCAGTTTACTTTAAGAAAAGAGAAAAATGGAGCACTTCATACATAGAGATACTAATTATACTACTTTTAGACTCTAAGAAAGGAGACAAAGCACACCAACTGTAAACTTTGGGGAAATAGATATGCTAACTATGGTTTATCCATGCAATGGAGTATTCCTTATTAATTAAAAATAGTATTTCTGCTATATTCATATTCTAAAATTCAGAATATAAAATTTTCTAGACTATATGATTTAATTTAGATTAATGGATAAGAAAAAAAAAGATTATAAGCCAAAAATACTAGAAGATAAATTACTGAAAATATATAGCTATTGTGATCTCAATGGTTATTTATGTTTTTACTCATATTTTACATAACTTGTTAATCATAAAAGTATACTATTTTTAGAATAATGAAAAATGTTATTTAAAGTCAATGTAAAATGAAATATAGCAAAATATAAAGAATAGTGGTGAGAATTTCAGCTTTCTCCCCCCTTTCAATTTCTTTGTACTTCAAAATGTTCTCAGATTATCTTGCACTGTTTTTATTATTAAAAAGATGTGTTCGCAACTTAGTGAGACTGTTTCAAAAAATAAAAATAAAGAAAAAATGTGTTCCATTTTAAAATTAAATGGTAAATAATAAAAATTTCTATTCTTCCTTGGAAGTAATGTTACATAGGCTCTTGCTGAAATGTGTTACATAAAAATTTCCCTGAAATAATATGACAATAATTCAAAAATATATTTGGAAAAGCCCTTCCAAAAGATATGCTTAGGAAACACAGGTGTTAGCTAGTGTTTAGAATAAAAGTTCACAAAGGGAGTTGACATAGATCTCCCTTTTTCTTGTTTTCTTTTCATGGCAACCAGTAATAAAAAAAAAATGCCCTTATAATGTTTAAAATAATTCCTGAACTGAAAGAATTTAATATGGAATTACTTTTTCAATCACTTTCTCAAAGAAAAATATGCCTCAATAAAGGAAAGCAGCCTTTAGAAACTTTATATAAGAAGAAAAATATCAAATGCCATTCAAAACAGGAAAACTCTGTAGAGTGTACCCTTTGTCTAATAAAGACCATAATGCAAAAGAATAACATGCATTAATTGCAGCAAAGTGTAACCTTCTGATCCATTTAATGTATTTTTTTCTCTTGGAACATCACATTGCTTTTTGCAAAAGGATTCCAAAGTGCTTCATCTCTTTGTAGGTGGTGTACGAAAAGGAATTCTAATTCTGCACACTATTGTCTTGTTGTTCAGATCTGATTGTTGTCCTAATCAATCACTGCTCATTAACTCCAGTTTTACTTCCCTAGTTACTCTTGGCAACACCCTGAAGTTGTGCTTCTAATGCTGCACTAGCTACGATTGTAGATTCATCATGCACAGTCTTTATGAATCTGCAGGTATTATATTGTTCACTATAGTTTCCAGTTACAGAAATAAAAGAATTCAACAAAAAGTCATTATGCCTTTCAATTATTTCTTGTCTGCTAAGCCAGTTAATTGTGACCTTAGGATCCAAAACCAGTGGCTAATTGAGGTGATAATTAGTTTACTGAGGTGGCTGAGCTTGTTTGGAAAACAGAAGGTAGTGCTTTGCAAACTAATACTATAACATTTTAACTTTTTTATTTCCTACAAACCATTGACTTTCAAATAAACATTTGTTCTCTTGATATTTAGATAAGCAAGCCAGCAAATGTTTTTAAATTCTAAATTTGTACAGATTTTTAATCCTGCTTTGCTTACAAAATTTGTTGACCAGATGGTTTCATGCCAAACTTGAATTTGAAAGTTTAAGTACAAATTTCTTTTTTTGTGTGTGATTTAAGATAATTTTATTATTAAGTCACACTTATTTATATATTTGTTTCATCGAATATGATCCTGATGAAAGAGTTGAAGATATATGTGTGTGCATGTGTATATGAGATAAAAAGTATAAAATTAATGAATTATCAAAGTGGAAAAAATGAAAGAAAAAATGTTAAAGGAAACATAACATTGGTAAATGAAAAGCTCTCTGTCATGTTTTTTCAATATATATATCTGTTGCCTTCAAGACATGAATTTGACTATACTTCCTCCAATGACTAATATTAAATAAAAATATGGTGAGCAATATAACTTAGTAAATAGCCAAAAATACCTCAAATAATTTTTTATGGCAATGTTGCTCTTCCTGATACTAAAATTAGAGAGAAATTCTGTGAATTCTCAAAAAAAGGTGCTATATTATCTAAATAATTCTAATTTCTTATTCATTCATTCACTTAATTTTGTGGCACTGGGTATTGAATTCAGGAGCATTGTACTTCTGAGATCCACCTCAGTCCTATTTTATTTTATTTTATTTTAAATATTGAAACAAGATCTTAATAAGTTGTGGAGGGCCTTGGTAAATTATCGAGGTTGGCCAAGAACCTATGGTCCTCCTGTCTCAGCCTCCCAACTACTGAAATTACAGGCATGCAACACCATGCCTGGTTTCTAATTCTTATTTTTTACAAAGCAAATTTCTTCATGATGTTGTTTCCAGCATAAGCTCATTAGGCGCAGATGGGAAAAGATCATCATTCATCTCATGAGAAATACTTCAAGGGGGGGCCCTGAGAAGAGGCCAACTGTAAAATTTGCATCTAGTCCAGTTTAATCAAAGCTCCTGCTGGATTCTTTTTTTTTTTTTTATAAATGATTTTTTTTTCCACAAAGACTTTCAATTGTATTTAAAAAGTGAGTTCAAGATTTTAATCCTCAACCAGTAGTTATTTTAAATTCCAAGTTCAGCATAAAGTAAGAGGTAATTAACAGTCAGCTGTCCTGGCATGCACTTTTGGGGATAGAACAGCATCCTAGCAAGAACCTGCATAAAAAGAAGCCTGCTGTACCCTCTGCCCAGAAATAAGAGATTATTTCTGGCAAGACAAAGTTTCTCCTAGAAAGTACTTGTGGATATAATCCCAACCGATGCTAAAATTTAGAGCATGTAGATGGTGCTTTGCTTATTGTTTCCTAAACAGTATGTCTCCTAAAGGATTCCATCTGTAGGGGAATAAGACAGGAGTGGAAATGTTATCTAATTCATAGAAGGGCTGTCACAAACTTGGCATGGGCCTCGTTAACATGCTGATGAATTCTGTACAGGTGGCCCTTGCTTTCACACAAATGTGATACAAATATCAGAAACAATGATTTAAGTAACAAGAGTCCCCCAAAATACAACTTAAATTTTACTTATCGTGGCTTAATCAAATAACAGCAGGCCCTCCAAAAACAGTGATTAAATTTTGGATTTCCTTTTATATGAATTACAAGGAATAACATAAAGTACAAACTTTGATATAAGCTTTTTAGCTCATAAGTCAATGAGCAAATAATTGCTTTACAATATGTTTAGTTATCAATCATGTTGCTTGTTTCAAATATCTCATTGATTGTTTCTAAGCATCTTTTAACAAGTCCATACACAGATAGCAAAATATATGATTTTGTTTCCTTCCAAAATCCCAGTGGTAAACTCATTTAACATTTTAGAAAAGAGGATAATTGAAAGAGGGAAATGACCATGAAAGATAGTTGGGTCATGATAAGGAAAAGGGAGAGAAGTGGGAGGAAGTGGAGGAAGAGGGGAAGGAGGAGGAGAAAGAGAAGAAAGAAAAAGTGGAGGAGAGGGAGGACGAGGAGAAAAACTTCATCCACAAAATTATTAATTGAACTGAAACTTCAACTGTGAGAACATTAAAATTTTTATTCCAAAGACTGAAGAGCACCCTGAAGCAGTTGGTAAAGATGAGCTTGTTTACATAAATGAAAGTGCTTGTGATGAAAACCATGAAGATATCACAGAGAAAGTGACACTGGCCAAATCTCCACAATAAAGGAACCCTCAGAGGTATGTCACCATATGAAAGCCTAAGGGTAAATTATTAGAAGCTGATCCAGGCTTTGGAGGAGAAAAATAATTCAACAGGGCATGAAAAAGATTCTCGGTTCATATAAAAGATTAAACAAAAAGGAAAGGTAAGTACTGTTCACATTAATGTTTTTATCTCAAAAATAAAACCCTTTGGTTCTTTTTTTTTTTTTTTTTTTTTTTGGTGGTACTGGGGTTCCTGGAAACCCTTCTACCTCCGGGCTACACTCCCAAACACCTATTTTTTTATATTTTCATTTGGAAACAGGGTCTTTTAAGCCAGCTAGGCTGGCTTTGAACTTCTGTGATCCTCCTGTCTCCGCCTCCCAAGCGCGGGGATTACAAGCCTGCGCCACCATGCCTGCAAAATATGCATTTTTAATTTTCTGAATTATTCAGAAAATTAAATTATTATTTAATTTTTCTGAATTTTTCATGCAATTCAAATCTGCCTATCCCCTGCATGTATATCTCACTCATTGTTTCTCATGGAGTATGTCATGATATTAATTCAGGACACATGTTAACTTCAAAGGCTCTTATCCACTTAAAGCACTGGGGGAAAATAATAATAAGCCACTCAACTACACTAAGTCAATATAACAAATGGGACATTTTAGTATAAATCTGGAAAAACATAATAAGAATAAATGCCTTAATTTCAGTATTTTAAGTTATGGAAGAAAAAATTAGATGATTGAAAACAGTTTGTAGAATCTTATCAGAATAAGACACTAACAAAATAACTTAATCTAAAATCTTAGATCAAATACCAACAAATTAGACCAGAAACTTTATAATTACTAGAACTAAATATAGGACCAACTTTCCAACATATAGATAATGGTAGAGACTTCCTTAATAACCTTTTCTGAAGCTCAGAAAATAAAACCAAGAATCAATAAATAGATATCATCAAATTTTAAAATTTCCATACAGCAAACAGTCTAGAGTCTGAAGAGAAAGCCTACAGAATGGGAGAAAGTTTTTGCCAGCTACTCCTCTGATAGGACTAATAGCTAGAATATACAAAAAAGCTAAACATTTAACACTAAAATTTAAATAACCAAATTAAAAATGGACAATGGAACTGAATACATTTAAAAAACTCCACAAATTTCCAATAAACTACGCAAAAATATTTAACATCATTTGTAATCAGAGAAATACAAATTAAAATTAGGCTGAGAGTCTATCTAACCCCAGCTAGGTTCACAATCATAAAAAATACAAGTGATTATAAATTCTGGTGAGAATGTGGAGAAATGAGAACTCATACATTTTTGGTGAGGTTTTTAAATTAGTAAAACCACTCTGGAGAATAGTATGGATGTCCCTCAAAAGACTTCTCAAAAGAGGAATAGAAGCACCATTTGACCCGGCGATCCTATTTTTTGTGTTTTTCCAAAAGAATTGAATTCAGAATATTATTGTATACATGCATATCAATTTTTACAGCAGTAAAATTCACAAGAGCCAAATTATGAAACCAACCTAGGTTCCATCAACAGATGGATGAATAAAAAATCATGGTATATACACAAAATGGAATTTTATTCAGCTATAAAAAACAGAATTATGTCATTTTCAGGAAAATGAATAGAACTAGAGAATATTATACTAAAGGAGATCAATCAATCTCAGAAAGCCAAGGATCATATGTTTTATCTCATATGTGGAAGCTGGAGAGAAAATTGAAAAAAAATTACTTTGGATAAATGAGGAGAGAGACCAGTAAATTAATAGAGGAGAATTGGGGGAAGAAGGTGAAGAAAATAGTGCAAATAATTCTAGGTCCATATATGAAGGTATTATTTCCAATATTACTAATGCATATGGGGAAAGCAGAGTGAGATCCAAAGGGAATCTCACCAATTGCTGTGTTCATGTCTGTTTGTATCACAATTAACCTCACTATGATGTATAATTACAATGCACCATAAAAGTATATACTTTTATGTATATATGAAAAAGTATGCAACATCATTTAAAATTGAATTTAAAAATAATATCCAAATAATGTGAGGTAAGGATTACATTAAATAATACATTTTTATTTTCATTTATCAAAATTGTGTTCATTGACATTAAGCAATTGGCCATAGATATATTTAAAATTGGTAGTTGCCGGGCGTGGTGGTGCACACTTGTAATCCCCGCACCTGGGAGGTAGAGACAGGAAGATTGTGCAGGTTCAAAGCCAGCCGCGATGGCTTAGGAGACCCTGTTTACAAATTTTTAAAAGTATAAAATAGGTCTGGGAGTGTAGCCTGAAGGTAGAAGTGTTTCCAGGAACCCCAGTACCAAAAAAAAAAAAAAAAGGCAGTTGCAGGGTTAAAGGTTATTGAGCTGTCCAGAGTGTTTTAAGGAGATGTGTTATGAATCTTATTCACCCACTCCTAGAACTAGATTGGATTCATTTTTTGCAACCTAAAAGTCTTGATGATGCAATGTATCACTTTGCCTGGTTAATAATGTTATTAACAAAATTTTAGGATTTTCAGAGCATAACAAAGATGTACTGAATTTGGAGAAAAGAAAATGCATACTCTTTGGAAATATGATATGTAATGGTAATACTAGCAAAAGTCAAAATAATTCTAAGGTGTCAAAAATATACTACCGAACTAATGCATGTGTATCTATGTTCATAGCCACACAATTCACCATTGCCAAGCTATGGAACCAGCCAAGATGTCCATAAACAGATGACTGGATTACAAAACTGTGGGATATGTACACAACAGAATTTTACTCAACCATAAGGAAAAACACAATTACATCATTTACAGGGAAATGGATGGAACTGGAGGACATTATGCTAGGTGAGATTTATCAGTCACAAAAAAATAAGAAATCTGATGATTTCCCTAATATGCCAAAGCTAGGGAGAAATGGATAACAGAAGGAACTCTAGATGAAGAAGGAAATCCTACAGAAGAGCAAATAAAGTGACCTAACTGAAGGGATGGGAGTGAGGAAGAGGGAACCTCTACAGCACATGATGTACTTAAACAAACATATCAAAGTCAATCACTAAACCAAGCATAGGATGGGGAGGGAATGAGGTAGGGATTAGGTAGGGGCTAATTGGGTACTGTGTACAAGTATTTCTGTTCAAGTCTTTTATCTCATTAAGATGTCTAACTACAATACACAAATACAAATTTTAAAATATATTTAAAATGCATAGGAGCAAAATTCCATTTATATGTCACCTTGATTTGCTAATAATTAATATTGAATCTATAATTGACAGAGAAGCATTTGGCTTCTCAAATACATGCTATTTTATTGGAAGTAAAAAAATAAATAAATATATTTAGAAAATACCATTTTAAATAGGAAAAGATTCTAGACCCAAAAATTGTTTGTGCCCATTTTTGCTTTTACCAGCTAGAGTAATAAAGTAATGCTAGCCCAAATGAACATTTCCTAGTCTGTATTATAATTTCTTTTTTTTTCTGCTGAAGAAGCTCAACAGAGAAGGAAAATAATGGGAGATGATTTTTGCCAACTACTCCGATAGAGGACTAATATCTAGAATATACAGAGAACTCAAGAAACTAAACACTAAGAAAACAAATAATCCAATAAATAAATGAGCAAGTGAACTAAATAAAAATTTTATGGAGAAAGAAATTAAAATATCCAATAAATGCATGAAAAAATGCTCAAAATCTTAAGCAATCAGAGAGATGCAAATTAAAACTACCCTGAGATTTCACCTTACTTCAACTAGAATGGCAATCATTAAAAACACAAACATCAACAAATGCTGGCAAGGAGGTGAGAAGTGGGAACTCTTAGACATTGTTGGTGGATCTACCCTAAAGAATGGAAACCAATCTACTAAACTAATGCATGCATATCTATGTTCATAGCTGCACTTTCACAATTGCAAAGTATGGAACCAGTCAAGATGTCCATCAACAGATGAAAGGATTACAAAACTATAGGATATGTACACAATGCAATTCTACTCAGCCATAAAGGAAAACACAATATGTCATTTACAGAGAAATGAATGAAACTGGAGAATATTATGCTAAGTGAGATTAGCCAGGCACAAAAAATAAGAAATTGGATGCTCTCCCTAATATGTGGAAGCTAGGGAGAAAATGATTATTAGGAGGAACTCTAGATGAAGAAGGAGATACTGTAGATGAGCAAAGCAGGTGACTTCAGGGGGATGGAAGGGGGAAATAGGTAAATTCTCTATTGTAGATGATGCGCATTAACAAACATATAACTCACTAAGACAAAGATGAGAAGGAGGGAGGAGGAAGAAATAGGGAGGGCTAATTGGGTGATGTGTGCATGTATGCCTCTACCATCTTGTACTGCATTAAGATGTATGACTGCAATGCACCAATAAAAAAATTTTAAAAATTTGAAATAAATAGTTATATATAAGCATGAGACCACATGGGGATCAAAAGATGACGTGAATTTAAATGTTAGTGTGCTAATTTGGTGAACTATCTTTTCCTGTAGATATGTGCTCAGTAATTGATTATCTCATTCTACTAATGTGCATTTTTCAGCTATTTTATAATCTGGCACTATAGATCCAAGCACTGTGATCAAGATAAGAAGAAGAAATAAGGGTTGAGTTCTCTTACAGTGCTTAAAATCTAGGATTAAAAGGACAGAATATAGGACTGGGAAAAATGAAATGTTTGACTTAACTTCGTATAGAAGTATTTATCTACTGAAATTCAGAGATGTCATAGATGGTTTAAAAAAAAGAAAATATTTTTGGGCCATATTTAAGTTTGTATGAGAGCTTTCTATCAAGTAACATACATTTAATAGGATATACTGAGATCATAGTTGCCTGCACAGGGAGACCTGATAAATGACAATGATTGCAGTGGTAGATGTCAGAAAGCCTGCGTGCTCACCTGGGCAGCACAGGGAGCTTCTTTACTGTTGTCAAACCATATTTTCTCAGTCAAAATATGGAAAACAAAGTTCTGTATTACCTTGATTGCTTTTCCAAAGGAATAGCATTGATAAAAGGAACTTTATTGTAAGCTTTTCTCTCTACATCTCAGAATTATTTTCCTGATGAATTGAGACAATTTATATAAAAGAAATTTGCATATTCATTGGAAAACTCTGTATGTAAGGTATTGTTAATAATGAAACAAAAACCTAGAGGCAAAATCCCAAATGGAGTATGTTCAGCTATTTTGTACTCAAGTGAGTATGACATATAATTGCCTAAGAGGAAATGTATTGTAAGAGGAAAAAATATTTCTTGAACTGTTGCGACAGATTTGATAAATTGAAATCTCAGGTTTGCTAACCAGTGATTTAAAGCCAATGCCATCTCTCTAAGCCATGGACTCTCTTCCTGGGGAGTTAATAATAGTTTTATTTCATAATATTGTGAAAATTAAGAGATAATACTTTTAAAATGCTTAGCATACAATTTGTCATTTCGGTAATTGCTCAATTTATCTGAGCTATTACTTCATGTCTTTTGTTGATCAACTGAATGCAATACATCCAATTAGCTTAAGAAGTGAAAAGATGCATATTCCTACAGTCATTTAAAAATATCTTCAATGAATAAATACTATTTTGAGAATAATAATATACAAAGTTAAACCAAAAAGGTGAGATATATCATTTTAAGTTTACAAAGGAAAAGAGGGTGAGATGCTACTGGGCTTATGATGAGGTTACAAACCAAGAAACCCAGTATACATTGAAACACTGTAAGTAAAAAATACATTTAATACATCTAACCTACTAAAGATCAGAAGGTAACAACAGGGTATATTGTCGAGGATAGACCCCGAAACTAATTGGCTTACTGTTCCCTCTTCATTTAAAAATGGATGGACGAATGGACCTTGAAAATATTATGTTAAGTGAGATTATTCGGTCACAGAAAGTAAAAAGGTCACGTTTTATCTCACATACAGAAGCTAGGGAGTAATCAGGATGCCAGAGGGACTTAAAATAATGCAGGAGAAACTGCAGAGGAGCCAAGGAGGAGGTGCAGGGGAAGGCGGGGTGGATGTAGAGGAAAAATCAATGAAGGGATCACTTTCACTGACATAATGTAATTATGTGAAATTGTCAATGTCAATCTCAATATCCTGTATGGGGGGGGGAGTGCAGAGGGAGCCAGGGAGAAGCCCACCATGTGCTGTGTGTGTGTGTGTGTGTGTGTGTGTGTGTGTGTGACTTTCACTAAGAACTACATGATGATATGAGATTATAATGCACCAATAAATGTACAAAAATAAATTAAAAATATTACTCAGCACCCTTTAGGCAGTTTCACAGCCATCTTATTCAATATGTCTGAGGCTGCTACCACCCTCTGGATCTTTCCAACCCATTCCCCCCAAGAAGTAATATAGACTTGAAAAATCTCTTCAGAGAGTATCAATCCTATGGCTGATTTGGGGCTGCACCTGGCTGCCACCACCCCAGTTCAGGCGAGTATTTTATCCCACATCACTAGGCCAGCAAAATATAAAACTTTAATATTAAAGTATATATTCTATTGAATATGTATCTCTTTTATAGTATAAAAACATTTAAATCAAACTATATTAAGACAGGGACCATCTATATAGGAAAGAGAAAAATATGCTGTTTTAAGAAAAATTACTGGTTACTCACACATAAAAATTTAGTACAAGTTAGGCTGGTGGTGAAGCTCAGTGGCAGAGTGCTTCCCTGCCATGAAGAAGGCCCTGGGTTTTATCTTTAATAATGAAAAGAAAATTTAGTAAAAATGTATCCTAAGTGCCAGCCCTTAAGTTTACACACTGAAAAAATGCAATGTCTGAGTAAGAAGTTAGCTCATGTCAATTAATCATCTTAACTGAGGCTTCTCAAATGGGGTTTCATATTGAGCCACAAAAGACAGAAAATATTTAGAGCAATTATTTTCTTGTTTCATTGAGGGTTATTTTATGGGCATAGGTGAGAAGTTAATTCATAACACTCAATGAATGAAGACCTAGAGAGCAAATATAAATATTTTGCATATATACATATGACATATTTATGTATGTATTCATCTATCTATCTGTATCTGTCAATATGCCTATATACTTATGTTTTTGTTATTCCTTTATTTCCTTATTCTTTCTCTTTTCTTTCATTCTTCTAAATATCTAGAAAGGGAGAAAGAGAAGTTATCTATTATAAGAAATACACTATTGAGTTTCACTGAAACTGATTAGCATCTTCAATCCTGAAGAAAGATTTGCAAAAGAATGCCAGTTATTTTTGGAAAGACTTTTTGAAATATAATGTATCCATATGGAAATAGTATGACTGAGTCATGGTGATCTGATTTATTTCTCTCCCCAACAGAGATAGACTTGCTGCAAGGACTGGAAAATTACTTCTGGTCCAGAGCACATTCTCCCTCCCCTGAGCCTTGAGTAGTACAGTGTCATTATTTGCTTCCATGATTTTCTCTTTTCAATGATGTCCTGAAGACCTCTCTTCTGATGGACTCATCCCCCTTCAGATATGTCTCATACATAATATTCCACTGAAAATGAGTTTGACTTAACTTTCTAGGTCATAGGGCTTGAAAGCTTTAAGAAAGGTGAATCTCTTCACAAGAGGAGCTTAAAATATTTTAAAACCTCTAATTGCATATCACATTTTAGATGTGAATTTTGCTGATATATTTCATACATTTCATAAGTTCCCTTACTCTTTTCTTTCCTTCACAATGGGACACCATGTTGAGAGGCTTGAGTCTAATGAACATCCATATGAGTTACAGTCTTCTCTCCTTGCAGCTCTCTAATGAGCTCCACCTTTGTCCCGGGTACACCAAGGTAATGAGACCTATATTTTTTATCATTAGAATCAAAATTCCCATTTTCTGTTTTTATTACTCATTTTAACCAAATGGGAAAAATGCAATATAACAGTGGCTTTAGGTGTCTCATGAGCAGAATTATTCTTCATTCAGATGGCATGTGTAAGAGGAACTACTTTGACTGTAGTGTAGGAAGAGAAAAGACCAACTTGCTTGCTCTATCCTCTCTTCCATCTCTTGCTGCAAATAAATCCCTAAGGCATATCCATGGTATCATCAGTGAGATTTAAAAAATATCTCTGCGAAGATAGATGATTGATACACATATGTAGATAGGTAGATAAGATACGTAGTGCTTGGTCTGTAGTGTAATGCATTGGCTCCCTTTTGATGCCATACTAAATTAACACAGATATTTTGGTAGGTTGAAAATCTAACATGGATCTCATTGGTTTGAAATCAAGTTAACAATAGGGGTCCACTATCAATTATTAAGATTCATGGGCTTTGATTCTTTTTCCTTGTACATTTGGATTCTTGGCAGGGTTCAATTTCGTATTGAAGAATTTAGATCCTCTTTTTTGCTGGCTGTCAAGCAAGAGTTGTTTTCATATTTAGAAACCACCTTAGCTGGGCGTGGTGACACACGCTTGTAATTCCCATGCTTGGGAGGCTGAGACAGGAGGATAGCTCAGGTTCGAAGCCAGCCTTGCTGGCTTAAGAAACCCTGTTTCCAAATAAAATATAAAATAGGTCTGGGAGTGTAGCCTGGAGGTAGAAGGCCCCTGGGTTCCATCCCCAGTACCACACACACAAAAAAAAAAAAACCAAAAAAAACCCAAAAAACACCTGACTTCTTTGGATAATGATCCCCTTTCTACACCTTCTTTTTGTGTGTGTCTTGGGATGGAATCCAGGGGTATTCGACCACTGAGCTATACCCCCTGCCCTATTTTTTTATTCTTGATATTGAAACAGGGTCTCACTAAATTACAGAGAACCTCACCAAGTAGCTGAAGCTGTCCGTAAACTGTGATCCTTTTGTCTCAGCCTCCTGAATTCTGGGATTATTACAAGTATGCGCCACCACTCCTGGCCCTTTCTACATCTTCAAAGCCACCAATTGAGTCTAGTCTCTTTCATACTTCAAATCTCTCCTTTTATCTTGACCTTTCTAAGCTAACTATGATAGGTTCTGTATTTTTAAGGACTCATGTAATAAAATTAGGCTAACCAGATAATCTAGGATAATCTCCTCACCCCAAGGTCTGTTTCATGATCACATTTGTAATACTTTTATTAGTGAATTGCAATTCCACATTATAGTGAGGTTTGATGTGATACAAGCAGACATGCACACAGCACTTGGTGGGATTCTCTCCACATCCCACTCTGCTATCCCTGGTTCTTTCTTTCTGTATCATGATCACATTCTAAAGTCAAGCTTGCTACCTAAGATAATATATTTACAGATTCTGGGGATTAGATAGTGGATATATTTGGGGTTGGGGAAAGGTCATTTTTATTCTACTTATAACAGGCAATGTTTGTGTAACTCTGTGCTTGCTTCTATGTGAAGGTCTTAACCAAAGGCAATGCTAACCATAAATTAGTTTAAACTATTTTATTCTTAAACAACTTGTTTAATAAATTCATGTTCTGTTCTGGATATCATTTTCAGTTTTAAGGAGGGTCTGCCTAGCACAATTTTATCAACTATATGCTGCTTTTCATTAAATTTCTGGGGATAATAGAATCCTCCTCTTCACCCTCTCCTCTTCCTCCTCTTCCTCCTCCTCATTATTATTATTATTGCTGTTGTTGTTGTTGTTATTGTTATTATTATTATTATTATTATTATTATTATTATTATTATTATTTCTTCTTCTTTTTTTGTAGTATGGAGGATTGAACCAAAAGGCATTCTACTTTCAAGCTACAGACTTAGCCATTTTTATTTTTTTTGGAATCATAGTCTTGCTAGGTTGCTGACAGTTCTGTTAAGTTGTTGAGTATAGTCTCCAACCTGTGATCCTCTTGACTCAGCCTCCCAAGTACTAGAAATACAGGCATGCACCACTGTGCCTGGCTTTCAATATTTTAATTGACTGTATTTAGGGAAAGCTCAAAATTGCTCTATTTAGTGTTAGTATAATATAGAGGGTTGTAGTCTAACCATGAGTCACCTGATTGATAATTAGCAGATTATTAACAGGTTTGCCAACAATATGACCCTTAATATACTGGATTAGTCAGCTCTTTGTTCCTGTAACTAAAATATCTGACAAGAACAACTTGGAAAAAAAAGTTTATTTTTATTTTGGCTCTTGGTTTCAGCAGTTCAGTTCATGTTCATCTGACTCCAAAGCAGGAACATCATGGCAGAAGGTTGTGGCAAAGGAAGGCTGTTCACTTATGGCAGCCAAAGAGAAGTGAAATTGAAGAGAGAGACCAGAGACAGATAGATGTCTGAGGTCGCATCCTCAGTGACTTACTTCCTCTTACCAACGTCCAACCACCTGCTTACAGTTTCTGACATCTCCCAGTAAATCAATTCAAATTACTAATAGCATATATTGAATTAATTCACTGAAAATATCAGAGCCCTCATGACTCAACCATTGATACATTTCCTTACACATGATCTTTGAGGGTATATTTTTTTAAGTCAACCATAACAGACACACACACATGCACACACACACACACACACACACACACACACACTCATACTTGCAACCACAAAGAGTTATTTATATGATAGAAACTGACCCAGAGCCAGGCTAAACAAAGTTTTGAATATATGGAAGGACCCAATTTCGATATGCTTATCTGAATCTAATTGGTGATCTTTATGTAGCCATTTATCCGTAAGTTCTGTCACTGCATTTCATCTATTATTTATGATCACATTTAGATTTCAAAAACAACCAATACTTCATGACACATCTTAATTTATATTTTCCCTTTAATATCTGGTTACTCTGTGAGACAAGAGCAGGACACTTATTCATGTGCAGAGAATAGTTATGAACCACCAACAAAGAGTGAATTCACTTATATAATGAAGATGGAGTTATGAGTTCATCCTTGATGTCTGAATGCTGATTTTAATAGTGATGGGAATGACACTATTCCTTTTGGTAATTAGAGGGCAGGCTCATTCCATGACGTTGTTACCTCTGGCTAGCCACTTCTCAGGCTACTGTGAACAGAAGATGTTAGGGGTACTGATACTGATAGGTATTATGGGGGTGATATCATTAACTCTAGTTACTCAGGGTTGAAGTGATTTCTATCCAAGACAAAACTTCTAAAAATCTCTGTAGCAGAACACTGCTCATACCTAATGTGCTAATAACAGAGATAAAAACCAAGTTTCTTTTCTTTCCCATTGGAATACCAAAGCACAATAGGACAGCTACCTGCAAAAAGTCCTGAAGAACAAGGCAGCAACACAAAAAAAAGACCCAAAAGGTGCATTTCACAATTCCTGACATATGACATGTTTTCTTTGCATTCTCTACAGATCAAGCTATTTTTCAAATGCCAATTCCTATCACAATTGGCACCTTTGGCACTTCTAAAACACTTAGCATTTTGCAGTCAGCTTGGGAATTTGTGTGTTCAGGAACCAAGAACTGAATGAATGCAAGTGTCCAGGTTAGTTGCTGCCAATCAAAGTTCCGCATTCCACAAAGATATACTCAAGGGAGACAGAGGTCCAAGTTTCCTTTAGGGAAGTTTTTCTCTTTAGCCAAAGTAAGCCCAATAATATATTCAACTGCACTCTACAATCCCAATGTGCAGCATGGAAAGAAAAATTAGCATAATTTTGAAAATGGGTATTATACATAAACAATAGCATTATAAAAGGTAAAGTCACAGAACTTTCTACATACATTGATTTGGAAAAATCACATTAGAATAGCATTTGATGTAATAATTTTAATGAGTTTGACAAAAAAAGAAAAAAGAGTAGTACTTTAGTGAAAGCGTTATTTTGTTCTGAGTTTGATTCTTTTTGAATCACAAGAATGGCAAAGTAATCCCCCAGTCCCAAAGGGTCAAACACAGGGGCATATCACAAAATATCTTTCAGATTCACCTCATGCAAATAAATTTTAGGAATAGCTAAATCAAAATGTCATGACTTAACAAATAAAAGCAAGTTCACTAATAAGACTACCAATGATGAAAAAGAATATGTTGATTAACTTAATTGAAAATATTTTTCAAAGCATTATAGAACTTGCTATATGAACAAATTAAGAGTGAAGGAATAACTATCAAAATCCAACCAGTATTCATTTTCATTCAAAAATAATTCTCACATTCCAATGTGAGAAAATTTTGGTTTTATTTTTTTAATTAGGCTGTGCTAGAGGAATTATAAACAGCAGGCACCATCAGCTTTAGAGTTTTTTTTTTTTTTCTTAAGAAAAGAGACTGAACACAAGGTTTAGCTCCATCAAGACAGGCACCTGGAGGTGAGCAGACAAATACCAACCAATTTTATGAGCAGCTGGAAGGTCTGAAATTTCCATGCCCTTTTTATTCTCTAACAGACATAATTGCTTACTGCAGGGCACAGCTGTAGAGAAGAAATGAGACTCTTTAGTTGTGCAAACTTAAACTGACTTGTTTGTGAAAACCCAAACTCTCCCAACCCTGAAAATACTTTTGAAAGACCCTCATATCTAAGAATAATCTATTTGGCTTATAAAATCCACATGAAGCTTGCACAAAAATTATGTGTATTTTCATTACTTCTACAACTCGCTCTCTCTCTCTTCCTCATTATAGGTTAAGAGGGCATAAACATGTGCTAGCAGTAAATACTTGTAAATACTTGCAGCGTAATAATGCAGCATTCCCTCACAAATAAATGTTCCCCGGAAGACCAAACAGAGGAGAAAGGACAGGCAAAATGCATTACACTTATTTAGCTTCATTGCATCATTTTATTTAGGGCTCCAAGCTGATTCCCTTAGTGTGGCTATAATTTCTTTTGATCTTACACAGTGTACATTAGGTTAATGAGGTCAAGTCTATCTCTATATGGTACCCTAAACCCATGCCATCTCTTAATAAAACATGATTCTTTGGTAACAACAGAGGGGAAAGAGCAAATTTATATAGATCAGACTGAAATCTGGGAACATTCTAGATTTCCTTTATCTGCATGCCCCATATTTAATTTGATAATGAAAATGTCTCTCAGGTTGGCTCTCTTCCTTGCATCTTCTACAGCCTGGCTTTAATTCAGGCTATCATTGTTTCTTATATGACTTATGGCAGTAATCAAAATGATTCTTCTGTCTCCCATCTGTCTCTGTGTTTATTCTGCTTCCTACGTTGATACCATGGTGATGTGTCTAAAAAACATATTTAATATGTTGTTTATTTGTTGTTTAAATCATTTGGTTCACTTCTAATTCTGTGAATGTTCATATATATGGGGCTTCTGTTAGTGTTATTTAATGTTTCTGACCAAGTAATACCTAAGAATAAAAAATAGGAGGTAAGCACCATATCCGAGCCCTTGGATACAATCATCCTAAGATAGAACTTGAACCTGGTCCACAGCAGGTGTCCAGACCAATGCAAACACATCTATTGGGTTGGGAGACCTTACAGAAATATGATTTTAGGAAGTATAAACTATGACCCTGAGGAGGAAAATAATCTTTGAGAAAGAATAAATTTTCAAACTTTTTACAACAGCTAGCATCTATTTTAAGATGCACGGTGAACTTATACTTGGAGTCCACTCAAAGGAGCTGAGTGCCCCACCCTCTAACCTCAATGCACTCTGCAAAGAAAAGTGTTATGTAATAAAACCTTGGCAAAATATGTCAGGATGAAGCTTAAGATCTCTAAAGCTAAGCCTCTTTATTTACTTGATAAGTATTTAGAGAAAGAAACATTTTTCAGTTAGAGAAAAGAGAGTAGCTGCAGTAAGGATGCCTGCCTAGCAAGTGTAAGGCCTTGAGTTCAATCCTTAGCACTAGGGCAAAGCAGGGAGAAAAAGTAAGTATTTGAGTTGAGTAAAATCAATGGTAAGAAAATCTTTAGATAAAAATGGAGAGAACACAGATATCTCCATATATGAAGCCATATATAATTCTTTAAGAATCCTTAGATATGAGAATTATAGACTTAGAGACTCACTAGCAGAAATAATAATTTTCCTGAAATCAAGAGATAACATTTCTAATAAAGGCAAGACCAAGTTTTAGAAAACATGCCTATGAGACTCATCTATGCACTTTTTCTGTAACTGGGGAATGAAGCTTAGGGGCATTTTACCTCCAAGCTACACCTCCGGCCCTATTTTTTTTTTTTAATTTTTTTATTTTGAAACAGGGTCTCATTAGGTTGCACAGTGCCTCACTAAGGAGCTGAGGATGTTTTCAAACCATTGGTCCTCCTTTCTCGGCCTCCTAAGTATTGGAATTACAAGTGAGTACCACCAAACCCTGTTACCTATGCACATTTTTGAGAATTTCTAGAGACATTTTTTAAAGGGATAATTCTCTGGTGAAGGTTATTGGCATCAGTTGACATTTGTATCAGTTACAATAGTTTAGCTGAACATGGCAAAAGACACAACTTAACATGGTTTAAACTGGGAAGCTAGCTGCTATTATATAACAGGAGTCCAGGGATAGCTAGGTTCCAGCATTGCCCATTCAAAACTTAAAAGCAGCCGGGCCTGGTGGTGCACGCTTGATAATTCCCGCACTTGGGAGGTGGAGACAGGAGGATCACGTCGGTTTGGAGCCGGCCTCGCTGGCTTAAGAGACCCTGTTTCCAAATTAAAAAAAATATAAAATAGGTCTGGGAGTGTAGCCCGGAGGTAGAAGGGCTTCCAGGAACCCCAGTACCACCAAAAAACAAAACAAAACAAAAAAAACCAAAAAACTCAAAACATCATCAAAGCCATAGATCGAGTTCACCTTTTACTAACCCACATTTAAAATGCCACCTTAGACCTTTGGCTCACTCTTGACAAAAGTACTTGCAAATATTATTGCATCCTTTAACCATAGATTCAACTCTTCTTTAAGATTAAGGACACTTTTCTCATTTATGCAACCATGACAATCTTCATGCCCCATCGGCGAGGGTAGGTTGTATGCTTACTTTAATTACTAGCAAGGAGAATAGAACCCTCAGGATAGATTTAAATATACTTTTTTCTCATCCAAAATGAAACTGTGGCATTTTTAGCTCAGACAAGAGGACAGAGTTTTTAGTTGAGCAAGGACAAATAGTGTCCACAATAGTCAGGAGTCTCAGACTTTGTGGTCTTGGTCAGTACTTTGCAAATTTGAGGTTAAAATTCAGTAGATCTTGGCTGAGGCCCAGGGCTGTATTTCTTACAATCTCCCAAGTGATGCCATCACTGCTGTTCCATGGGCAGCATGGTAAATAGCAAATATTTAGATGGCATTAAAATAATTTTTTGCTTCAGTGGCTTTAATAACCTTCATAATAAAATCCACACTCTTTAGCATGTCTGTCATACAATGTCCTTTCTGAGATCCAATTTTGTAACTTAATTCTTGTTGTGCATCACCTTAATACAGTGCTCCAATATGCCTATGCTATATTACAGGGACTGGGCAAATTTAATTTCTTGTGGCTTTTTTTTAAATCTTGCATTTATTACTTATTCTGCTTATGAAATAGTTTCTCATCCTCTTCTTATTTTTTTCTTCACTGGGCCAAATGGAGTAGTTTTGGGAGCCTTGTATAAACCCAACTCTTCATTTCCAATCATGTGCTAGGTGCCTTCTTTGAGCCCAATCCCTCTTTTTGCAAATTGCAATAGAATAAAGTCATTTTCTTACTTTTCTATCTCCTTTATTACATGGTGCAATATTGAATGGTAAGGATATTCAAAATATCTTATGGTTAAACAATGTCTAATAAAAAGTATTTTTTAACTTTTTATTGGTACATTGTAGTCATACATCTTAATGAGTACAAGATGGTAGAGGCATACACTCACACATCACTCAATTAACCCTTACCCAATTCCCACCCCATTTCTTTCTCCTCCCTGCTTTTCATGTTTGGTTTAATAATTGACTTTGATGTTTGGCTTAGTAACTGGCTTTGATATGTTTGTTAATGCACATCATGAACATTAGAGAATTTCCTCCTTTCCCCCCTCCCATCCCCTCAGGTCACCTTATTTGCTCATCTATTAATATCTCCTTCTAATAAAGAGTACTGTATAAATTAAGTCATCCCTTGAATATCCTTTCATTCATATATGCCCACCTACCTACTTAGAATGTGAACATCATCAGGTCAACAGGACTTCAGTCTCATTGTGACAAATTTTTGACATTATTTGCTTTGTACTTTCTTTTCACTCTCTCTTCTTTTTCTTCATCCCCCTTTTAATTGTTTTGTTATTTTGCTAGCAATCGAACCCAGAATTTCATGCATTCTATTTACGTACTGTACCACCAAGCTATACCCCCAGCCAATCATTTTTCTTTCTTAATTTTTTTTGCATTACCAAAAATATACTAAGTACTTAATTCAAATTTTATACCAATAAATAAGTTTTGACCCTACATGATTTTGTAGTCTAGTGTGAGAATAAAGATAAGCATTATACAAGTCTAAAGCATGATTGAAAATGAAACATCTCATAAAGAATTACTTATAAAGTGCTATGAAGGGTTTGAAGAATAAAATATTCTAGGTAGGTTTTAATAAAGTTGTACCCACCACTATTGCTTGCTTACTCCTCTGATCTCAATAATATGTTATTTTTTAAAGGCTATTGAATTGACAGTGTCAGTTTCTTGATGACTTTTACCTGGATACCTCCCTCAGGTCTTTGTGTGTGACCCTTGAAACATGATAGCCAACTTCCATTAGATGAAAAATGAAAAATGAAGCAAAATTTCTACAAGATGGAAGCCTCACACTGATGATAAATATGATAGTGGAAATGAAATCACACCACTTTTACCATACTGTGTTTGATTAAAAATGAAAAAACTAAGTCAAGCCCACATCCAAGGGCTGAGGATTATACAATAGAAGGACCTGAAGTCAAAGATTATTGAAGGCTATGTAGCATACATATACCTCATAAAAAATGCAACAAACAAAAAATAGGAATCTAGCACAGACTTCCTTGTAGGAATCCAAATAAGTGACTATATAAAGAAAAATTGGAAGGGATGACAAAAATTTAAAAGGAATGATAAGCAAGAATATTAGAAAATGTGAAAAATTCTAAATAAGAATTTAAAATGTTAAATAATAGTAATAACTCCTATAATTAACACAGAAAGTGGAAAAAAAGAAGGAAAATAATTACCAAAAAACTTGAGACCATAATAACAGTTAAAAGACAGTAACTGATGCCGGACGTGGTGGCACACACTTGTAATCCCCGCGCTTGGGAGGCAGAGACAGGAGGATCGCGCAGGTTTGAAGCCAGCTGCACTGGCGTAAGAGACCCTGTTTCAAAAATATAAAATAGGTCTGGGAGTGTAGCCCGGAGGTAGAAGGGCTTCCAGGAACCCCAGTACCACCAAAAAATAAAAATAAAAAGATAGTAATTGAAAGCAATAAGATTTGATTTGAAAATAAAGCTATTTTATTAACTATAAATTTTGTTTCAGAAACTATGCGATGCATTTTATACCCCTGATCTTATTGATTTGAATAAATACTTAAAATAGTGATACTCTTGCAGCCATTATACATATAAAGAAATTGAGGCAAAAAACACTAAGCAACTTTGACCCAATAACACAATTAGTCATTGAATAAGCTGGGATTTAAAAAGTATTTTTATTTTTGTGTTATAATTATCCATCATCATGAGATTAAAAGTGATAAACTAATACATATGTATATTTTACTTCATGTATTTATTTCCACATCCCAACCCACTTCCCGCTCATCTATCCCTATACATGTTAGTGAAATTGGTAGTGAAAACTTTAAATATGGACATAACATTATTTGAATTACTTCCTACCTCAATCCTTCTTTTGTCCTTCTTCATCACTCTCTCCAATACTTTTCACTATTCTACTGATCTCCTTAAGTCCCCCCCCTTTGTTCCTATTCTCCTTCTAGTTTCCTCATATAAAACATGAGCCTTGACATTCTGAGACTGGCTGATCTCATTTGGCATAATTCTGTAGTTCCATCCATCTTTCTACAAATGGTATATACATTTGTTCTTTAGGGCAGAGTAAAATTTCATTGTGTATATATACCACAACTTTTAACCATTCATTTGTAGACACGCATCTAGATTGGTTTCATAATGTGCCTATCATGATTGTGTTGCTATAAAAATGAATATGCATGTGTACCACTGGGATTTACTCCCTACTTGGGCTGACAAGAACCCCTACCATTTCTGTTTGCATCCTTTCCTCTGTATCCTGCCTGAATGTTATCTGGATGCCTCACAGGTAACTTAGCAAGTCCCTGGTTCCAAATAAAAAATAATAAAATGGGACTTGGGAAGTATATTGCCCCTGGCTTCAATCCTCAGTATATATGTGTGTGTGTGTGTGTGTGTGTGTGTGTGTGTGTGTGTGTGTGTATGCCCTTCTACAATTCCATTCCCATTCCCTTCCCTTTTTCCTCCTTCTCATGCTTGGCTTAGTCATTTCTGACGTTTGGCATATATGAGACCATGGTGAGTAAATCATTTACTAGCTATAAGCCCCATTTTTCAGCCAAGATGTTCATTAACACATTAATTACAAAACTATGGGATATGTACACAATGGAATTTTTACTCAGCCATAAAGAACAAAATTGTGTCATTTTCAGGGAAATTAATGGAACTTGAGAACATTATGCTAAGTGATATTAATCACACAAAGTAAAATATCGGATGCTCTTTTTAATATGTGGAAGTTAAGGAAAAAATGGGTCATAGGAGGAACTCTACATGAAGAAGGAGAAACCGTAGATTAGTAAACAAGGTGAACTAACTGAAGGAGATTGAAAGGAGGAAGAAGAAAATTCTCTAATAAATATGATAGATATTCATAACCACATCAAAGTCAATCTCTAAGCCAAACATGATAAGAAAGGGGTGGGGTGGGAAGTGAAGGAATAAATAAGTGGTTTGTGCATGTATGCCTCTACTATCTTGTACTCCATTAAGATGTATGACTACAATGCACCAGTAAAATAAAATAAAAAGTTTTGGAATTTTTTTTTCCTTTTTTTAGTATAGGGGATTGAACATAGGGGCATTCTACTTTCAAATTACACCCCTATTTTTATTTTTATTTTGAAATAGGAACTTTCTTGGTTGATGAAAATCTCACTACTTGCTGAGGCTGTCCTTGATGAAATAATTTGAAATGAACAATTTCTTTAAAGATACTCCTCTTTTACATAATACTACTACAATTACAGAATTCAGTGCATTTTTCATTTTGGATATTTCAGTTAACCTCCCAGATATTTCTCTACAAATTTGATATGGATAATTTTTCTATCTTTCATGTCTCTGCACCTTTTACTGTGGTTCTAGGGATTGAACACAGAGGCATTCCAACTTTGAGCTTCACTTTCAGCCCTTTTTATTATTTTTTGTTTTCTAAATAGTTTTTCACTAGGTTTCTGAGAGTGTCACTATTTTCCTGAGACCGTCCTCAAACTTGTCATCTTCCTGTATCAGTCTCCTAAATACTGGGATTACACATATACACCGCCACACGAGGTTTACATAACTTTAAAGACAATTTCTCACTATTTTGATCAGGCTGGCCTTGAACTTCTAGGCTCATGCAGTCTTCTTGCCTCAGTCTCCAGAGTAGATGGAACTGTGATCACGTGTGTGTAACAGTTCAAGCATATAAAATATGGCTATAATTATTTTAATGCCTTTGCTGCTAATTCTAACACCATGTCGGTTCTCAATCACTTTATTAAATAAAATTTTATTTGAAAAAGCTTAAAACTAAAATAAAAGTACAAATATACTTCATGTACTGATGTTTCAACTTTTCCCAAGTATAATATCTTGAAAACTGTACTCATAGTACATTGCCAAAATAAGATAACTGATAATTAGTGCAAAAATTATTTACTCAATTACAGACCTATATTGTAATTTATCCAATTTTTCAAATACTCAAATTCTGCACATGTGAATACATTGTATAATGAGTAGAAAGGATGGCTTTGTGAAAATTGATTACATGTTTATATTCAAGTAACCAATACCACAATCAGGATACAGAACACACAATATACATCTCAAGGTTCACAACACACATCCATCAACACACACATAAATTTCTCTTATATCACTCCTTAATAGTCACAGATTTCTCCTACCTGTAAACTTTGGTGACCCCTGATGAATTTTCTGTCACTATATCTTTGTCACTTCAACATTATTATACTAATGAAATGATTAGGCATGTAACATTTGGCTATTCAGTACAGACACAATAGTTTCTACATTTCTATATCTATCTAATATAGATATTTGAAAAAACAAACATTTCCAACTCAGCTTAAGATTGGCATTGCCTTTACTAATAGATTTAAAATGACTATTTATTGATCATTCTAGAGCTGTGTATGCAGTGGATATGTTTGCTTTGCTGTGTTCTAGTTGTTTCTGGTTTGTTGATTGGTTTAGGGAGTAGTAGTTTGTACCTGGACCTAACTATAGTTTGGCACATTAGTCTTAAGCTATCATAGTTATATTTACTAAAATTAATGTAATCATTTAATTGTGTTTAAAAAGACCTATCAAATTAGAAAGAGGACTCTAATTATTTTCTATCACTTCGACAAAAAAAGTCAAAATATTTTCTGTCTAACATAAAGTTCCATGACATATTATTAAAGTTAAATAATATATGCAAACCTGGGTAGCAATTTTAAAGGTATGATTTGAATAAATTAATATATCTCATAATTTTTATTTTAAAATATTGGATAATTAAACTAATGCATTTGTAGTAGTTTGCATGTGTAATAGTTGTATCTACTGCAAACACTTCTTTGAGTATAAGCATTGAAAAGTACATTTGAAAGACTGGGAATCAAACTGTTAAATTCTGAGACTCCTGTTACTTCTCATTAACTATTAATAAATGTAGAAAACAAGATCTGTAGTCAAGGTAATAAGGGGCAGAAACTAAATAGCATAATCATAAGAAGCCATGCCTATCTGACTGTTTACCACAGTAAACATGTTCATTGTGCTCCTTTGAGGACCCAAATGTAAATATGTTTTGACCTTCTTTTCTTTATCTTTCTGAGAAATACAATTTCAATGGAATATTTAAATTCTCTAACATATTTTGACAAATACAGTTGTAACTTATGTTTCTATGACTGTGTTCAGTCGAATAAAATCTATAATTCTGGCTTACTTTTCTGTCCAGTGTTGAAGTAAAATAAATGTAGAGTTGATCTCAAGACAGATGAAACTATAAGAACATTATTTTTGCTGTGTTCCAAGTCTATGCTGAATGTATTATATTGTTAAGATTTATGTGCTACTGGCATCTACTTTGTAATGTGTATAAAGAAGATACATGCTGATGCTATTATTAATTCATTTTAAATTTATACTAATGCTTTACAAGTAAAGTGTTGGTATACTCAAAATGTTTCCATTATTGCAAAATTCATTTCTAGCAAAATAGGCACATTTCTTTAAGCACTATAGATGTCAATGTTTATAACATTCTGCATTTCTAAAAGTGCAAATTTCCAACAGTAAATATATTTTCTCAAGTACATATAGTACAATGATATTGGAAAACAGTAACGTGCTTGATTTTCTTTTTAACAAACTTTTACGTGTGCATTGTAATTTTACATCATAATGAGGTTCAGACTGATAGAAACATACACCAGCACATGGTTGTGTTTCCCTCTGGATCCCATCCTGTTCCTTTCTCTTCCTGTCCTTATTATTGAGATTGGTATTGACAATTTTATATGTGTAAATAGCATTATTTGAATAGTTTATTTCATCAAGTTCCCTGCCCCTGTATTTCTGCCTTTAATCTCCTTCCACTCTTTCACTGGGTTCTCTTCACATTTACCTGAAGTTATTTTGTTTCCCATATTCTCTCTAGTTTCCACATATGAGAAAAAAACATACAAACCAATTTCTGCTTCTGAGATGGGTTAATCTCTCTTAGCATAATATTTTCTAATTCCACTCATTTTTCTATGAATGGCATAATTTTGTTTGATGGGGATTATACACCACAGTAGAACCAAGAAATATGCTTGCCTCTGAGGTGAGAAGAATGTGTGGTTCCCTACTGCTTCTTCCAGACTTATTCTTTTATGCTCTGTTCTGCTCTGGCTCTAACAACTCACTGGTAAAGACTGTTCATCAAAGAAGATTCTACTGCCATCTGTTTAGTTGTTGATTTAGACAAAAAGTATTGCTAACAGCTAAGAGAAAGGCAGAGGACCAAGTCAGGGTATTTACTTATATTTACCATTCATTCCCTGTATATCTGTCCCTGCCAAGACAAATCTGGCCACTGAGTGCCTTTCTCTCCAGACCTGTAATCAGAATCCAGAATGGTGCACCCCCAGGTTGTATCTTCAGGTATAGGGGTAACAACTTCTCCCTTTTGTGAATGCCTATGTAGTTTGCTGACCTTTATTAATATTCCTTAACTCTGCTCATACCTCTGTGCAAAATCTCTTCTACATACTCTCTTCCTTTCAACATTCCAGTGTGTCATTTATTACATAGCTCTGAGGTTGGGTTGCCCTAAAAAAAAAAAATAGAAATAGAAATTACTGAATATTTACTCCCAAAATGTTGTCTTTGGTTTACTTTGAACCAGCAGATAAATTTTCCACCAACAAATAAAATGCAATACAAAAAAAAACACAAGATAAATTCTATTTATCTAGGTGTGGTGGCACATGCTTGTAATCTCCATGCTTGGGAGAAAAGAGGATCACGCAGGTTTGAAGCTAGCCTCGCTGACTTAAGAGACCCTGTTTAAAAAAAGATTATATATATATATATATATATATATATATATATATATACATATATATATATATATAATAGGTCTTGGAGTGTAGCCTGGAGGTAGATGAATGCAGTAGACAATCCTTCCTTTCATTAATCTTAGAATATGTTTTGTGGCTAGGCGTGACGGCACACACTTGTAATCCCAGCATTCAGGAGGCTGAGATAGGAGGATCACGGTTCGCTGACAGCTTCAGCTACTTAGTGAGGCCCTCTCCAACTCAGCGAAACCCTTTTTCAAAATAAAGAATAAAAAAATAGGGTAAGGGTTGTAGCTCGGAGTTCAAATCCCCCTGGGTTCCATTACCAGACCCGCAAAAAAAAAAAAAAAAAAAAATATATATATATATATATATGAAAAAAACAGCATCATTTGATGTGGTGAGCAGTGAATATATGTGAAAATAATACTTGGAAATATTATATTATAAACTGAGGAGGTTAAAGGACTATATGTGGAAGTAAAATTTCTACACATTACTCAAAGTGGTAAAAGATCAGTATCAGAAGGCTATTAATGTTACATATGCATATTAAAATAACTTGAATTATTAAAAATATTTATGATTTCATGCCCCAAAATACTATAAGTTAGCTGGATACAATGGCACATGCCTATAATTCCAGTACTTCAGAATCTGAGACAGGAAGATTGTAGGTTTGAAACCAGTTCATGGTAACTTACTATGATGTTTTTTAAAAAAATTGTATGTTTTTAAAGTGGTGGGGTATAGCTTACAATTACAATGTCCTTGAGTTTAATCCCAATTACCACCAAAAATAAAAAAAAATCTATAAACCAAACTGAACTGTTTTCACACATGAATTGATGAGGTGTCATCAGTGGAGAAACATCAATATGCTTCAGTCACAAGCAGTGAATGAAGACACACCGGCTGAGGGCACCTAGCTAGGAAGCTGATCACAGGTTTAGGTTTTTGTTGTTGTTTTTGGTGTCATAGATCCTATTCATAATGGTAAAAAAAAAAAAAAGTAGGTTGGTTGAGATATTCACCAAGCGAAACTTGTGATGATATAGAGTCATAGTAAAATTAATGATGAAAAGCCAGTAATAAACACACACACACACATACACACACACACACACACACACACACACACACACACACACACACATTTAAAATATACGAAGGTCGACAGAATTTGGCCAGAGCCAAGCCAGGGAGATCAAAATGAGGGAGGTCACACAGCAGAAAGGGAAGCTGGGAGAAGGAAAGTTGCTTTGTGGTCTGCTGCTGTGGGCTGACAATTGAATGGTGCACTGTGCCGGAGGCCCGTACCTCATTTGAAACAGAGGAGATGGTAATACAGACAAAGGCATACAATAGCAATTATGTGGATTCTATACTTATAAGGAGCTTCCCCAGATTATTTTGTTTCGTTCTCTCATAATTCCTGAGACAAGAAAGTTTAGCATCATTTCGGAGATGATTTAACTGAGGCTCAGTGAATGTATAACTTGGTAAAGTAACTTAGCTGCATACAAGTAGTCCAAGATGCGCATCTGGCCTGACTTTCATAGTTCTTGAACCACCAGCAACACTTTCCAACTAGACTGACCAAAGAATTCGAAAAAGTATAATCTACCAGGAATGGTGTTGGATTTTGTCAATGCTTTTTTAGCATCTATTGATATGATCATGTGATTTTTGTTCTCAATTCTATTTATGTGGTGAATAACATGTATTGATTTGCATAAATTGAACCAGCCTTGCTTTTCTGGGATAAAACTAACTTGGTCAACCAACTTGGTTGTGGTGTACAGTTCTCTTGATATGGTTTTGAATGCGTATAGCTAGTATTTTGTTAAGTGAGATCAGCCAGGCATGGAAAGAGTAGGAACATATGTTCTCTCTAATATGCCAGAACTAGGGATTATTAGGAATACCAGAGGACTCCAGATAATGGAGGAAAAGCCTCAACAGAGCTAGAATGGAAGGATAGGAGAGGAAAAAGGTTGAGGTTGATTAATGGAGGAGCTACATCTGAATATGTGTAAAAGTATGAATGTAGCATAGTTAATCTGGACACTCATTGTTGGGAGGGGGAGAAAGGGAAGCGGGGTGGGGAAGAACACCAAGCACAGTCTGAATATATGCCATTTTTAATATGTTCCACATAAAAACAATAAAAAAAATATCTCTACTAAAACCTCCATCTACTATTATACAGCATGGACTTATTTAGTCCATGGCTAACAAATTATTTGCATAACATTTTTATTATGCAAGAAGAAAAAAAAATTAAAACAAAATAAGACCTTGGTTTTCTAAGATTAAGAGTAGTTTTAAAAATGAAAAACCCCAAAATCAAAGGTGAAAAACTAAATTATGTGTGCAATAGAATAAAATTTTATTAAAGTTTTAGTGTTCCTTTCTTGTCCTAATTACTTTTTAAATAGTTATCCTTGCCAGGTGTGGTGGCGCATGCTTGTAATCCCCGCGCTTGGGAGGTGGAGACAGGAGGATGGCACTGGTTCGGAGCCAGCCACGCTGGCTTAAGAGACCCTGTTTCCACATAAAGTTAAAAAACAGGTATGGGAGTGTAGCCCGTGGGTGTGTATCCCGGAGGTAGAAGGGCTTCCAGGAACCCCAGTACCACCAAAAATAAATAAATTAATTAATTATTTAAAAAAATAAAAAATAGGTCATAGTCTTAACTTTCAGTTGGAAATTTGCCTTTTTTCTATTTACATTGAACTGGGAATATAAAATAAAGTATTCTTCCGATTTAAAGATATTTGGGTAAAAGACTACAGCAAGATCAATGAAAATGTTGGCCTACTTTGAAAAAAAAATAGGTTACTCAGAGAAACAATAAATAATGCATAGTGAACAAGTAAATATATGGCCTTTAAAATAATGTAGTATAGCATAAAGAGCTTGAAAATATATTGTACAAATGTAATGTTCACTCATTGTTAGAAACACAAGAAAAAAGGGATTATTTTGAATGAAATTATTGCAAAGAAAAACAATTTGCAGCTTTTCTCACAGCTAAAAACCACAGAAGAAAAGATGAAAAGTACACCTTTTATTTTGTTGTTTTTTTCTTTAATTTTTAAATTTTTTATTGGTACACTATAGATTCACATCATAAGGTGGATCATATTGACAATAGCATATATTCACATAGTACTTGGTGCCCTTCCACCAACCCCCCTACTTTTCCTCCCCACCAACAATGAGTATCCAGGTTGATCATGCTACATTCACACTTATATACATATCCAAATGTAGCTCCTCCATTAATCAACCTCAGCCTTCTTTCTCTCCTACCCTTCCTTTTTAATCTTTGCTGAGGTTTCCTCTCCATTATCTGAAGTCCCTCTGGTATCCCTAATACTCCCTAGTTTGGGCACATTTGAGAAAACATATGTCTCCTTTCTCTTTCTGTGCTTGGCTAATCTCACTTAACATAATGTTTTCCAGGTCTTTCCACCATATGATTTGGCTACACTACTCCTGGGTATCTTTCCAAAGGGGTTGAAATCAGAACTACAGTAACATATGCATAGCCATGTTCATAGCAGCATAATTCATAATAGCCAAAATATGGAACCAACCTAGGTCTCCATCAACAGATGAATGGATTGCAAAATTATGGGAAATATACACAATGGGATTCTACTCAGTAGTAAAGAAAAACAAAATCATGCCATCGAAAAGTAAGCCTTTTAGATGGGATGCTATGAATTCCAACCATGCACAGTAGAGGAATTGACAGAAGACTAATTTCTCAGGAAGAAAATGTTTTAAAAATTAAGCGCCCAATCAATATATCATTCTGGTTTACAGGGAAAATGTGGCAACTAGGGAATGGCTTTTATTTTTTAATCAAATACAAACATAAAAATAAACATACAACTTTAAGTGATTGATGCTACCATAAGTGAGCAATTTAGTTTTATTTCCACGAGGCACACATTGATTAAAAAATTAACTCTTTGTTTATGGTAGTCATTTCTCATCAGTGTGATGTTACTTTTATAAGATATTCTAAAATGATAGAAATATTTGTCATTGTAGAAAAATCCTATTTCTAACAATGTGCAAGGTATCAACTCTATTATAAGAACCTACATTTTTATAACTTATTTAAAAATGAATGCTTCAGAATCAGAACTTTAATTATATTATGCAGTAACTGACCTTTCTTGTCCATTCTTGAAGCTTCAATTAATAAATTTTAATGCTTATTATTTTCACTAATTTTCATGCTTTCTAAAGAAATACTATTTATCTTAATATGGTTGTGTCATAGAAATAAACAAAATATTTCCACAAATTTTACTATTCTGTGTTATTTTTCAAGATACTTTGTAGTATATACATATAATATGTAATTTTTGCTAATATAAAGAAATATACACTGTGAAATGCATGAAGGGATTCATAAAATCTCTTAGATAAATTTCTTCTCAATATTTTCATCTTCACAATAGGAATCAATGTATATTCATTTTCCTAGTGGTAAATTTTCACATAAAAATAAAAAGAATTTTTAATAAGAATTTATAAAAGCAAATTTAAAATGAATTTTACCTAGATAAAATTCTATTTAACATTTATATTTGCTTAGAAATATAGTAACCATATTTTCATGTTAGAATTCCACAAAAGTGAACACAAAATTTAAACACAACTTTCCCTGTACTTTTTTTTAATAGCACAGAAATTAGTGTTATATGTTGGAATTGATTCAGTGTGCTACTTTTAAGTTTTAATCATCTGTCAAATAACCAGAGAGGGCCCAAGTTCTCTGCTTAATAAAAAAGTACTGTTTTTTTAATGTCTAAAGTGACTAAAGCTAGATTCTCTATAGTTGTAGGAATTAGAAGGTGCACTTTGGAAATTTATTGCTATCAGGCTATAAAAGGGAACACTTGAGACCATTTTCCTATACCCCTCACTGTCCTTTTCTCGAATCTTTGATCATCTTTTATCATTCTGGATCAGCTTATTTCAGTTTCCTACACTCACAAAACAAGAGCAAACCACTCACATGGCTAAAACCAAATTTGTAAGTTACTAAAACTTAAGACTTGGGAAACAGGATGAAGAATTGCTGAAAGCAAATATGTTACAAAACACTAACCAATCAAAAAAGAGATATTCCATTATCAATGAATGCACATGGATAGTGGGTACCAAAATGCTTAATAGGAAGAAAGATTGGGGTATCTATAGTTTACAGCAACATCATATACTTTGTAAATAATTAAAAGAGAGGAGTACAGAGGTTCCAGACACAATTGTTAAATGTTTAAGGAGATAAAAAGGCTCTTGGTCCTGATTTGGTCTTTAAACATCGTATGTATGTGGCAAGTTGTCACTGTCGCACTGTGTCCTGTGACTATGACTATGTGTCAATTAAAAACATTCCCTTTAAAAAAGAATGAACTATTAGTTCATCCAACAACATGGATAAAATGCAAATGCATTTTGCTAAGTAAGAGAAAGTATGATCCCATTTTTATCTTAGGAAAATTTCTATAAAAAAGCCAAATCAGTAGGGACAGCTCAGTGGTTGCCAGGGGTGGGAGCAAGAGCAAAGAAGGTACATGAGGAAACTCTGGGGAAGAGGAAGTACCAGATGCCTCTGAGGTGGTGGTGTTTACTTATCAACTTATCAAAATTCATAGACTGATACAGTTTAAAGGCAGATTTGCTAAATGTAAATTACATCTAAGTAAGCCTAATTGTGTGTGTGTGTGTGTGTGTGTGTGTGTGTGTGTGTGTGTGGTACTGGGGTTCCTGAAAGCCTTCTCTGGGCTACACTCCCAGATCTATTTTATACATTTTATTTTTGGAACCAAGGTCTCTTAAACCAGCACAGCTGTCTTGGAACCTGTGCGATCCTCCTGTCTCCGCCTCCCAAGCACAGGGATTAAAAACCCGCACCACCACGCCTGGCTTAAGTAAGCCTCATTTAAAAGATAAGTATTATGCAATATCACTTTTTTCTCTTTTGTTCCTGGAAAATACTTTTCTATTTCACTTTTAAAGATTCACTTATAGATTTTCTTTATACATAGCTCTGGCATCCACACCCACTCTCAAAGTGGAAGTTTTATTTCCTTTTTTTTTTTTTTTTTTCTTATGGTACTGGGAATCAAACCCGGGGACATTCAACCTCCAAGCTACACTTATAGTTCATCTTACTTTTTATTTTGAAATAGAATCTTGCGAAATAATGGACTGGCCTGAAACCTGCAATCCTTTTGACTCAACTTCCCAAGTATGGTATTGTAAGCATGCACCACTTAATCTGGTTTACCATTTCCAGAGAAATGGTAAACCAGATTAAGTGGCAGAATCATTTTCACCATGCACTATTTTTGAGCCCAGACATTACTTTTATACCTAATTAAAAGCACAGGCTTACAAAAGTGTATTTTCTTCCTTATCATTCTCTTTTTCACAAATGGAAGATTAACCTTTCTTGGAAAAGGGTTCACTGTTCACCTTTAGCAGCACAAAAGCCTGTGGAAGTTTAGAGTCTTTCTTACTAGCCTCTCTCTTCCCAGATTTAGTTTCCCACAAGAGGTCTGTTGGCAAGTAACTGTGCTCTTCTGTCCTGGAAACGATTCTCATAAAAGGACAATGACTTAGCCGGGTGTGGTGGGACACGCTTTTAATCCCAGCATTTGGGAGGCTGAGACCAGAGGATCACGGTTTGCAGATAGTCTCAGCTACTTAGTGAGGCGTTTCGTAATTTAGTGAGACCCTTTTTCAAAATAAAGAATAATAAAAAAAGAAACAGGGCAGGGGGACAAGAAAATGCATCCTCGACTTGAAATTTCTTTTCAAATTTTCATTTTTACCTGACCAGTCTCTCCAGTCACTAGCACTACTAATTGTTCAAAGGAACATAGAGTAATCTATCCATCTATTTGCTCAATTTCTTCCCTAGACTTTTATTCATAAAATACTTTGTATTCAAATCTTATTATACACTAAGAGAAAAAACAATCAAGACGATGAAATAGTTTATTTTTAATTTTTTTATTGATGCATTATATGTACATCTTAATGGAGCATACATGCACACATCACCCAATTAGCCCTTACCCTATTCCTATCCCATTCATCCCTCCTTTCTCCTTCTCATGTTTGGTTTAGTAATTGACTGCAATGTTTGTGAATGTACATCATGTACACTTCCCTCTTCCCTCTTCCTACTTCCCCCTTCCCTCTTCCATTTTCCTCAGTTAGGTCACCTTATTCATCTATGGTTTCTCCTTCTTTGTCTAGAGTTCCATCTATGACCCATTTTCTCCATAGATTCCACATATTATTTAAACCCCTTAAAAGAGCTGCTTTTCTTGCATAGTAACTTCAAGCTTTTGGTAATAAATGAAATCACACTAATATCCTCTGCCCTTCCCACCATCACTTAGCCAGTTCCCAGGGGTGGCATGCCTATTGGAAAACAATTACCCACAGTCCTTCACATCTCTGCAGGTCTTCTGAGGAAAAGGTCTGGGTACGCATGCTCCAGAATAGATTATCAGGGATTTTTATATTGCAAAGGACTGTGGGAAATAACATCTCCCTTCAGGACGGAATCTCTTGATTTAGATAATAAAAACAGTGTCACTATCCAAGGCAAAGTTTGTACAGTTTTTTATGATCCTCTTTTTAAAAAAGGTTTTGGGGTTTCCAGAAGTACTTGGGGGTCTGAGAAAAAAGAACTACAGGTCCAAAGCCAGTCATGGACAACTTCATAAGATCCTGTTTCAAAATTAAAATAAATAAATATAAAGGGCTATGGGTGTAGCACAGAGGTATAATGCTTCTGAGTTCAATAATCAGTAAGTGCCCCCACCCCTAAAAATATTTGTGATTCCTAAGCATGGAAGTACTTATCTGGGATGAAAATCCACTGGCTAGATCTCACCCACTTAGGACACTAGGCTTTACCATGTGGGATTTAGAGGCTAAGCAGAACACATGCAACCATAAAGCTCATGATAACAACTGTACACAGGTTAATAAAGTTCTTTGTGATCCAGGAGTCTTATGCCTTCTATCAGCATTCATGAACAGGTGGAAACTAACTTGTTCAAAGGAACATACAGTAATCTTCCCTAGACTTTTATTCATAAAATACTTTGTATTCAAATCTTATTATACACTAAGAGAAAAAACAATCAAGACGATGAAAATAATATAAAGTCCTTGCAAATAATATAAAGTCCTAGCACCATCATGGTTCTTATCTGTAGGCCCTTCTGTGGGCTGAGAGCATCCTCACATTATTGTAGCAGTGTTCACTACATTGCTGTTACTAGAATTTGGATCATTGCCTTTTAAATGTACCCAGAAGGCCGGGAGTGGTGGCACACGCTTGTAATCCCTGCGCTTGGGAGGAAGAGACAGGAGGATCGCTCAGGTTCAAAGCCAGCCGCGCTGCCTTAAGAGACCCTGTTTCCAAATAAATTTTAAAAAGTATAAAAATAGGTCTGGGAGTATAGCCCGGAAGTAGAAGGGTTTCCAGGAACCCCAGTACCAACAACAACAACAACAACAAAAATATACCCAGAATACTGCCTGAGTTACCTTCATGCTAGACACAGCCTCTTGTAAACAGCTTAAACAGCTGCTCTTTTTTGCACTAGGGACATTCTCTTCTTCATTTTCTAAGACTAATCCAACCCAGTAATGCCATTGCCACCTACTGCCCTATGTGGACTCCTCTGAGTAGCTCTGCTGCAAAACAGTAGAGAAACAACTTCTCTTCCTATTTGGGCTCTTTGATACATGTTTCATGCCTGGAGTTTTGGCCCCAGAGCTAGTTCAGTTCAATTTAATTTTGCAAAGACATGGATAGACTCTTCTCCAGGCTAAGTACCTACATCAGCTCTGCTCTCCATTAGGCCTTAAATAAATAAATTTTGAGGGGAAATAATTCATTTCACATTACTATCATTTAGCAGTTATTGTGGGCCTAAATGGGTTAATGGGAAGGAGTGTGAATACAATACAGACTGACTCAGTAGTAATATTTGAGAGCTACAGAGAAAGGATCATCCCAATCATATTGTTCTGGCTTTATTTGAACCTACCTTGATTTCGTGAGCTGATATGGGCACCATGGCATTTTGTCATGCATCAGGAGCCAAATAATGGCAGGTTATATCCACCACCCTCCACCCCCACAATTCTATCAGAAATGCAAAACTTGACTGAAATCAACTGTTCCTCAAGTGACCAACTTTGGGTGATGGCTGAGGTTAGATGCTGAACTACTAAAATACCATGATTTGCATTGTGTGCACCATATAGTGTTTATTGATTTTATTCCCCTTTGATAAGGTTTCTATTTATGCTTTCAAGGTGAAGACACTGCCGACTTCATGATGAGCAACTCAGGTGAAAGATTCACACAAAAGGCTGATGTTGCAAGAATCACGATACTTCTGATGCAGTGTGACCTTACAGTTCACAGACATTCTAACATGAGTATTAATAAAATATTTAGAAATTTAAAAGTTCTTATGTTTTATGACCAACAAGGGCCAAAAACACAAAGAAACAAATATATTTTATTCTATTTTCTCAAGAATATTTTATACAATTGAAGAAGAAAGCAGTTCAAATAATGCTATGCCCATATATGAAGGTATCACTACCAATCTCAATATGTACATGGAAGAAGGAAAGAAGATCAGGTTGGGATGTAGAAGGAAATACATAAAGTGATCTGTGCAGGTATTTTTGTATCACTTTAAACTTCACTACATCATAAATATATATATATATATATATAGATAGATAGATAGATAGATAAATAGATATAGATAGATATAGATATGTTCTGGTGCTGGGGATTGCACTCAAGGGTATTTTACCTTTGAGCTACACCCCAGACCCATTGTTTGATTGTTTTTTGTTTTAATTTTGAAACAGAATCTCACCAAGTTTTTGAGGTTGGCCTTGAACCTGTGATCCTCCTCCCTCAGTCTCCCAAATACTGGGATAAAAAGTGTGTACCACAGACAATTTTTAAAATATTTTTAATGTGAGTTATTGTCTATATATTTCTTTTAGGTTATTCCTCTTGGATTTAAACACTATTGAATTCTCTGAACTCTAAATTGACCTGCTAAGCAGCAATCTTGCTGAACTAATTTATTCATTATAATAATCATCTGTTTTATTCTGTAAAATTTATGTTCACTTTTATAATCATGCAGTCAACATAAACTTATATTTTAAATATATTACAGTTATATTTTAATGTCCAAGTTGTAATTTGTATGTATTTTAGACATTAACTTATTTAACCTTAAAATATTATCACAATACAAGTACACTTCTTTATCCCTGTTTTATAGATGAACATGAAACAAAAAGTTAAGTCACTTGCCCAAGTTATAAAACTGGCAGATAACAAAGTTAAGATTTAAACTCAATGTTTAAATATAAAATTCAAGTTCGTTGTGGTGGAACACATCTGTAATCCTTGTACTTGTAAGACTGAGACAAAAGGATCACACGTTCAAGGACAGTATGAGTGAATACTGAGACTCTCATCAATCTAGCGAAACTCTGTTTCCAAATTAAAAAAAAAAAAATAGGGCTAGTGGTGTAGCTCAGTGGTAGAATGTCCCTGGGTTCAATTCTCAGTGTCACAAAAAAATGAATAAATGAATGAATAAATAAAAATAAAAATAAATAAATCTAAAACTAAAATACTGTCATTATTGTGACTGTTTTTTATTACTTTGGGTGCTGGGCATTGAATCCAGTGGTGTTCTATATCTGAGCTATACCCTGAGCCATATATATATATTGTGTGTGTGTGTGTGTGTGTGTGTGTGTGTGTGTGTGTGTGTGTGTTACCGGGGATGGAACTCAGGGGCATCCTACCTCTGAACTACACCCTCAGACATATTTGTTCTTCTTTATTTTAAAACAGGGTCTCACTGAGTTGCAAAGGGCCTCACTAAGCAGTAACTGAGGCTGTCTTCGAATCATGATCCTCCTGTATCAACCTACCAAATGCTGGGATTACAAACATGCACAACCATACCCGGCTCATATATTTATTTTTAATTTCTTTTTTCTTTCTTTCTTTTTTTTTTTTTTTTGTAGTACTAGGAATGGAACTCAGGGATATTCTACCTCTGAGGTATGCCTCCAACCCTATTTTTATTCATATTTTTTGAAACAGGGTCTCACTGAGTTGCAAAGGCCTCACTAAGTAGTAGCTGAGGCTATTCATGAACTATGATCATCCTGTCTCAGCCTCCCAAATGCAGGGATAATAAGTATGCATCATCACACCTGATTTTTTTTCTTTTTATTTTTTAAACAGGGTCTCATTAAGTTGCTGAAAGCCTAGCTAAATTGCTGAAGCTGACTTTGAATCTGAACTCCTCTTGTCTGAGCTTCCCAAGAACTGGGATTACAGGAGTGTAGCATCATGCCCAGATCAATTAAATTATATTCAAAACATAATATTAAATAAAAACAAAAAATAATATTAAAAAAACATAAGATCACAAGATTTCTTTTATTTTTCCAGTACTGGGGAATGAAGCTAGGGGCATTCTGCCTCTGAGCTACATCCCCGGCCCTATTTTTCATTCTTTATTTTGAAACAGGGTTGTCAAGAAAATTCAAATTAACCTACAAAGTCAAAACAGGATCAAACATCACTAATTTTTAGAGGGTCTCACTAAGTAGCTAAGGCTGGCTGTGAACCTGTGATCCTCCTGTTTCAGCCTCCCCAGTACTGGGATTACAAATGTGGGCCACCACACCTGGCACAGGATCTCTTAAAGTGAGATTATGATAAACTGAATTTATGGTAAAGCAGCAAATAAGTATAATACTAGAAATGAAAGCTCATTTCTGGAGAGAAAGAGAAATATCTTAGGTGCTCCAAATATGAAACATATAAATAGCCAGTTCTAGATGCATTTAGCAGATATAAACCTAGAAAGTGTGTGACCTATTTAAAAAACATAAATATCTAGGTACAATGGATATATCTGCTAACTTAAAATCAAAAGCTCTGGTGGTTATTTTTGCTATGATAAATTTGTGGTTATATGTTGGCTATCATCTAAATAATGCTAAGTTCTAAATAATGCTGGGTACTAGCCTCATTTGAAGTATTAAGAAGCCAGAATGCACTTTCCTTTAGCAACATCAATAGATTCTAATATATTTAGGTTTAGCACTATATAAATAAAAATTATTAAATGATCATATATATTAGGTTCAAAATTTATGATATTAACAAAAGTTTTAAGTTTCGGTAAAAACTCTAAAACAGGAGCAGTGTGGAGATCAAAAGTCAGGTAATCAGAGACTGCAACTGTCAAATATAACTACAAATTTTGTTAATAATCAGAACTAGAAAATCATAGCTTTAGAAATGTTTCCATTTACCCACCCGAAGTAAAAAAACAAAAACAAAATAGTATCCAACAATATTCCTAAAAAATTGTTCAACAAATTCTTGAGCACTAATATTTACACAGCTCAAGAAAGAACTTTGTCTGGCAAAGAACACATTTGTCTGGCAATATGTAAACATTTACTTTGGATAGCAATCAATAAATAAACCAGACTGTGTGAAAATATTCATAATACATTTATCTGACCAAGATCTTTTATCTAGAACATATTAGTCTATATTAACAAGCTATCTATAAATCTATATTAACAAGAAAGCAATGTAATAAAAATCTTGAAAATTCATGAAAACTTTTAAAAGATTAACAAATTTCAGTAAACTCAATAGTCATCAAGAAAATTCAAATTAATCCACAAAGTCATTTTATTTTTCACTCATTAAAGCAATTAACATATAAAATACATTTTATCAAGTATTGGCAACTTATGGAACAACTGAAATACTATAGTTTGATACTTGAAGTGTAAAATAAAAATAAAACACTTTACAGAACTATTGACAGGTTTTCTTTTATAAATTCCAACATACATCGACCCAATGACTGACTGAACAATTCAACTAGTAGATGTTTATCAAAGAAAAATAAAAACATATGCTTACCAAAACATGTATGCCTCATAACCCAAAACCAAAATTAATTCCAATATCCATCAGCAAGAATATAAAAATTATGGTATGCTCATACAATGCACGGACAGATAGACTATTGCCTTAATCTATTAAAAGTGTGTGTGTGTCTGTGTGTATATGCATGCTAAGATGTGTGTACATATGTGTTTGTACACCACATACAAACCTATGTACTTATATGTTATATATATGTTATATATATAACATATATATATATATATACACACACACACACAAACTTATATGTTATATAGTTATAATGGCTTGCTATTCAGTGTATGGAATACAAAATGGAAACATGGAGCTCTTGCTCAAAAAGCAAAAAAGTGCCACTTTCATTCATTTTTATTCTGCACAGAGTCAATTTTTTTATCCAAATAATGGTGTATAGAAAAGGATGTGAACTCAGTGAAATCAAACAGTTTATACATCACATTTGGGACATGCATATGTACTTCAACCTCACCAGAAGGATGGAAATGTGCATGGTCAACTGCTTTTTATTTTACTCAATTTAGATTATCCAGTCAATAGTCTGTCTTCAGTTTATTGATTAATAGGAACAGACTGAACAGAAAAGGAACTATGGATTGTCCTATCTTTTCAGTTTTTTTCCGTCCAATCTCACCATGTTCAGCATAAGTGGTTGACAATGGAGGTAAGTAATAAGACAGAAAGGAGGCATTAGGGTTGTCCCTATTTCTTTTTTTATTCCAAAGATATTTTTAATTTTCTAATATAATCCATTTTATTAATATGTTTAATGGCATACATTCAGACTTCTTAGTGCCCTCTCTTCCCCCTCCTCAATTCCCCTTGCCCCTTCCAACATTGAGTGTCCAGGTTAACCATGCTACATTCATACTTTTACACATATTTGGATGTAGCTCCTCCATTAACCAACCTCAGCCTTCTTCCTCTTCTATCCTTCCATTCTAGCTTTGCTGAGATTTCCCCTCCATTATCTGGAATCCCTCTGGTGTTTCTAATACTCCCTAGGTATTAGTATTTCTAATACAGCTTTCTTTTTCTGTGCTTGGCTGATTTCACTTAACATAATGTTCTCCAGGTCTTTCTATCTTCTTGTGAATGACATAATTTTGTTCTTCTTCATAGCTGAATATAATTCCATTGTGTGTATTTCCCATAATTTTGCAACCCATTCATCTGTTCATGGAGACATAGGTTGCTTCCATATTTTGGCTATTAAAAACGGTGCTGCTATGAACATGGCTATGCATATGTTACTGTAGTTCTCTGATTTCAACCCCTTTAGAAAAATACCCAGGAGTAGTATAGCCAGATCATATGGTGGATCAATTCTCAATTTTCCAAGGAATTGCCACACTGATCTCCATAGTGGCTAAACTAGTTTGCACTCCCACCAACAGTGTAAAAGAGTTTCTCTTTCCCCACATCCTCACCAGCACTTGTTATTTGATTTCTTTATGCTTGCCACTCTGATTGGGGTTAAATGGAACCTCAGCGTAGTTTTGATTTGCATCTCCCCGATGATGGTTAATGATATTAAAGTGTTTTTTTGTTTTGTTTTGTTTTTTGTTTTTTGGTGGTAATGGGGTTCATGGAAACCCTTCTACCTCTGGGCTACATTCCCAGACTTATTTCATACTTTTTTATTTGGAAACGTCCCCTAAGCCAGCATGGCTGGCTTGGAACCTGCGTGGTCCTCCTGTCTCCGCCTCCAAAGCCCTGGGATTACACGCATGCATCACTATGCCTGGCATTTGAATAGTTTTTTTTATGTATCTTTTGGCATGTTTCTTAAAAGGCAATTAACTTCTTTCTCAGTTGGAAGCAAGGTAGAGCTCAAAAAAAGCATGGTTTCCCAATCTGCCAACACTTCCATTGATTCACACACATAATATATTTCCTTGCTATCTCTTTTAAGCTTGCTGAATTTTCATGGATTGTGGTTCCACAAGTAATCAGTGCTGATGGTTCGTCAGAGAAGATGCGCGTGAACAGAATGGCAACAAATGGCAGCAACCATGCTTTATGTCCTTAGCTCCTCTTCAAATGAGCATGCTCAACTCCCATAAGACTTTACCCGTAAAACACAAGCTTAAGAAGATTATCAAGAATTTCAACATGGTAATAGTATAACATAATTTAAACCTGAGTCCTTCTGAACCTGAGATTGAGTCTATACACATGACATATGTAGAAAGTTGACCCTGACTAGATATATAAAGACAGAGATAATTGATCAGTTTGCATTTCTTATGAAAAAACTCTTAAAAAGTAAAAGTACAGCAGGTCTGAGGCAAGCCTCAGCAATTTAGCAAAACCCTATTTTTTATTTTTTACTGGTGCATTGTAGTCATACATCTTACTTTGATTAAAATATGGTGGAGACACATGCACACATCACCCAATTAGGAGCAAGACCCTATTTTAAAATTTTTAAAAATAAGTAAAAAGGATAGAGGTGTAACTAAGAGGTAGAATACCCCTGGGTTCAGTATACAGTGCTAAAAAAAAAAAAAGAGTAATCTCAAAGAAGAAAGTTGACAAGAAAGGATCAAAATAGAGATACTTGTGGATGAGACAAAAGAAATTGAATATGGACTTTATGAGAAAAGAAGAAATAAATTATGACTTTAAACTTTTGCACATGAGAAACTAATTAAACAGTCATTGAATGAAATGGTGAATATTATAGGAGGAGTTGGTTTGAGAGATGGGAGATATTAAAAGCTCAATTCTGGATTTACTAAATTCTTGGGATACTGTTCAAACCAAGGAAACCAAGCAAGCGGGATGCTGATGATGTCACTGCTTCACATAAGAAATTCCTCTCTGAGTGGGGATGAATTTCATAAGTGCAAGTGTAATTGTCAATTTTACAGAAGTTCAGGGAAAATAGAAGGCAACAGTGCTGTAGATTTAAATTGAGCCTAGTCAGCATAGTGGCAACATGATATTTAAAGCCAATTGAAATCAGAAAATGTAATGTAAGGAGTAAGTGTGAATATGAGAGGTGTGAATAGAAGACGTGCAACACTCTTATTGAGAGATCGAAAAGGGGATGTGTGACCTACAATGGAAATTTGAAAATTATGTTTGGCAAATCACTTAATCTCTCTAAGCATTTTTACTTCTCTGCAAATTAAGGGTATTAATACTAAATTATTAAGATTGCTAGGAAATTAAAGATAAAAATAATGCTATTTGTTCTGTCTAGAGGGCACAAGATTGTCTCATCAACCATCCCCCTTCTCTTTCATTATTTATACTTTCTGATATCAAAAACTTCATCTGTTTATGTGTACTGCTGCTATATATTAAGAATGCCTAATCAGAAAATCAACATATCCATAATGCTTCACAATTGACCACATTTTAAGTACTGACTTCTACAAGTACTCTCTTCATGTGATGGCATAAAACAAAAATTTAGGAACACTATAAATAGCCTATAACCCTACGTTCAGGTTATGTGTATAATATGTATATTAAACATAAAATGTTCTGTTTAAGCTTGGGTGCCTTCTCCAAGATATTTCATTATGTATGTGCAACTATTCCAAAATTTGAAAAAAATTATAAAACCTGAACAATCTGGTCCAAGGCATTTCAGACATTTCAGATGAAGGATACTGCCATATCCAGAGCCAAGATGTGCCAAGGCAGTGTGGTAGCTTGGGAAGAGGACAAAGAAAATGCCCAGCGATGGCATGTGTAGCATACGATATCCTGAGAAAAGCTAAGGCGACTGCTCCAAGTAGAGGTCAGTGGTGATGGAATGAACAGATAACACCTCTATTCCTTGCTATTTTGCCAAGCATTGCCTCTCTTTCTCTTGGTGTGTTGTCCAGTACTTTGTGTGTGTTGGGATGAGTGGCCGATACTATGGCAACCTTAGTTCTTCACTCATCCCCTCTCAGAGAGGGATTTCTTATGTAAAGCAGTGACATCATCAGCATCCGCTTGCTTGGTTTGAACAGTATCCCAAGAAGCAACTGCCCTGGTACACAGACATGCAAGAAAGTGGCTGTCTACTTATATAACATGGGCTTGTCTTGTTTCCCAATGAGCATAAGAGAAATCCAGTTTCCTTCCAGATAATACATATTTGCACTTTCCAATCCAGGCTTATTCTCATTGTTCCCTTAATTTGGCTAGGATGGGGGGGGGGCAAAAAGGGCACTCAGGAACATGTTACTTCAATTTTCTCTTTTTTTGTTAAAAGATGATATAAATATACAACCTGTATTTGCTCTCTTAATATCATCATTAATAGCTGGTCAATTGCCCAAGAGAGTAAACAAGTCCTATTCGTGTTTATAACTTTACCATTTAACACAGTGCCTACTAATGATAGGCATTCACTATTGTGTTCTTCAAAGAATAATTATACTCACAGCAAGCAGGGTCATTCCATTGTTTTAAGTTCTAACTATAATGTTTGCTTTAACTTGAAAAAATATAAATAAGTTTAAAATAAATCTATTAACTAGACACTGTGGCACACTTCTGAAATCTCAGTACTTGGGAAGCCGAGACAGGAGAATCATAGATTTGGGGGCAACCTCAGCAACATAGTGAAATCCTGTTTCAAAACAACAACAAAAAAGCCAGGTGAGGTGGCGCACGCTTGTAATCCCCGCGCTTGGGAGGCAGAGACAGGAGGATCGCGCTGGTTCACAGCCAGCCTTGCTGGCTCAAAAGACCCTGTTTCCACATGTTTCCTCTAATATGCCCAAACTAGAAAACACAAAGGATACCAGTAGGACCCCAGATATTAGAGGGAAAATACTAGCTAAGTTTTAATGGAAAGATAGGAGAGGAGAAAGGCCGATCTTGATTAATGAGGGTCTACACCTGAACATGTGTAAAATTATGAATAAGACATGGTTAACCTGGACAACCATTGGTGGGGGGGGCGGGGGGGAGAGGGCACCAAATATAGTGTAAATGTATACTACTTATGTTCAATAAAAAATTGTTTAAAATAAAAAAATAAAATAAAATAAATTAAAAAAGACCCTGTTTCCAAATTAGAAAAATATAAAATAGGTCTGGGAGTGTAGCCCGGAGGTAGAAGGGCTTCCAGGAACCCCAGTACCACCAAACAACAACAACAACAAAAACAACAATAAAAAATTCTTGGGGTATAAATCAGGGGTAGAATGCCCCTGGGTTCTATTACAGATACACTAAAAAAATTCTTTGAAAATTTTTTTCTTTTGACTTACAAAGTATATCAGTGGAATTCTTAAACAGAAGAGCACCTATGGGAAAGAAGTAACTCTTCTCTGAGTTAAAAACTGAATGTTTTTTTGCGTTCTGTAGGAGTATAAAATGTCAAGATAGCCTCCACCTTGATTAGTGATTCATAACTCTGAAATACTTTCATTCGCCTTTCATGTCTGTGAAGTACCTAGTTTGAGTGTGAAAACAGAACCTTTTGTATTACTGACAACTTATGTAAGTGTGTTAAAAGGCTAGACACTTAACCTAAGGAAAAGAATATTGCATCTATGCCTGCTTAAAGCTGCAAGCTATATGATTTGATTAGCACATAGCTAAGATAAAAAGCCACAGAAATTATGTCTAAATCCATTTTCTTTCTGTTTTTTTTTAATGACTATCCATTGAAACTAGGCAAAAGATTTAAGAATCTAAGAATTAAAATCTGGCATTATGCTGAGTGTGGTGGTGCACACTTGTAATCCCAGCGCTTGGGAGGCTGAGACAGGAGGATCACACAGCTTCTAAGCCAGCCTCAGCGACTGAGTGAGGCTCTCAGCAACTTAATGAGATTGTTTTCAAATAAAGCATAAAACAGGTCTGGGAGTATAGCCAGAGGTAGAAAAGCCCCCGAGTTCTATCCCCAGTACCACACACACACACAAATCTGGCATTAATATTCCTCTTGAGAAGTCTTAGACTTAAACAGATTAAAGAGAGGTAAAGTTGGTGCCTGAATGCCAATGAGATGAATGTATACATCAGAGTTATTGAAAAGTAAAAAATTTGCCTAAATAAACAAATGATGAATCTCTAAAAAAAAAAAAAAAGTAAACAGGAGACAGTGGGACAACTGCAGGAGTAACAATAGGAAGCCTTTTATTTCTTCAACACCTAATGGAAGGTTCAAGAAAAGAGATGGTTTGCCAGAGCGCAAGATCAGGGTCAGCTGGTAGAACATGGGAGCATATTCATGTTGTACATATTTTCTCTTCACTGGACAAGGGCTTTGCAGTTTTATGTATGTACAAGTTATGGGGCCATTGCTTTAAGAGCAGACATAATCCTCACCTGCAGATCTTCTCATTCAGTAGCATCTGATCTGAGAGTTTTAGAATTAGGAGTGTGTATTTTTAACCAATATTCTTAGTGATTCTAATATAAATGCTGCTTAAGCCACAGATACAAGTACTCTGCTTAGGAGAGATTTTTATAGAAAGCCAAATGAGAACAAAACTGCTTATTGAGACAGAAATCAGGCCAATGTTGGGGAGGAGATGTTAGAGAATTTAAGGAGGTATTAATTTCAGGCTTTCATTAATGCCTGACGCGTTCATCACCTTATCTTAGACTCCATGCTGATCACATTCCACCTCTCTCAAATTAAACGTTTGAACATAAAGGTATATACTAATTGGAATTCCTTAAATTGCAAGCAATAGAGACAGATTCAGGTCATCTCAGGATTTAGTGCCAAGTTACTCAGGACTGTAAATAGCAAAGAAACTATTTTAAACAGCTGCATAGCTGCTCTTGTAAAATGGACATTTTGAGCCATTATTTTGATCATCGTGTTTTACACCAACTCTAGTGACCCAAAAGTTTAGTCATCTAGTCTTTTTTTACCAACTCAGAAAAAGGGACTTATATCCCTATAAACTGAATTATTCCTTCTTCCCACGTCACGGTCTCTCCAAATCTGTTTCTGTTATCGTTAAACATAAAATGTCTCCTAGAGTGTTCATTTATTAATTTTTGATGCTGATATAATTGAATCACAAGGGTTGTAATCCCAGCAGTGGAAACATATAATGAATTTATCTGGGTGGTGGTCTGGGCCCGAGAGGGTGGCTCAAGAAGATGGGTTCCTTGAGGATCATGTATATGATCCCTCCTCCTTTTGTTTTCTCTTTTGCTTCTGGCCTCCATGTTGTGAGAGCACAGCAAATGTTCTCTCTCTTTCTTCCTTCCACCACTGTGCCCTGAGATCTATGGTCCCTGACCTCACATGGACTGAACCCAAAACCATAAGAAAATAAATCTCCCTTCCTTCAAATTACTTGATGAATCTTTTAGATTATAGCTACAAGAATGCTGACTGGAGCAGCCTCCTTCTCAAATGATTCATTCTTTGTCAACTCTGAACCTAAAGCGATTTGTTTATCATTAGACCCAAATCCTCTCAAAGTGTTATAAGTAAATTAGGTAGCATTGCAAAAACCAGCCTGTAAGAAACACATAAAGGTCTTGGTTTTGCTTAAATTTGTCATCAAGGATCACATTCTAATTCCTGCTTTGATTCAGTCCACTAACCCTTAATTCTTTATATGATACCAAAGGACAATTACTTGAGTAATCTCAGCAGGTAACTAATGTTGTCAATTTTGTTTTGATTTGTTCTAAATTCCTTCTCAAAACTATGCATACTTCACTACTAAGCCCATGTGCTTATGAAACTTTCAGTACAAACAGTGAATTAGCTACTATTCACACATTTTCAATAAAGGTGAAATCACTATATATTGTCTGTCTAATCTGTCCTTGCAAATTACTCATTATTCTAAGGATCTTACTTATAAAAAGCTAACATTGCTTCACTAAAACTCTAATTAAAGTACGTACTAAGGATTCTGAAAGAAATATAGAATATGCAGAATCTATTTTTTCTCTGATACAATAACCACTCAAATATTTAAAACCATCTACTGTGGATCTTTTAAGTCTTTCTTTTCTCCAGAGTAAATACCCCAGTTCCTTTAATCTTTATGCATGTGTTAGTTTCCACAATCCTGCTATTTTAAATGCCTACTAACATAAAAATATCTCTTTTATATTATGGCATGCACTATTACAAAAATATTTCAATTGTGAACTACATAGTAGATGGGACAAATAAATATATGTACATGAAACTTTGATTAGCAATAGTATTAAATACATTACATAATCATATTTTCAGTGGCATAATCTGAGTGTTGACTCGTAATGACATTGTCAGAGTTAACAAAACACCAGCATTTTCTTTTCAAACAGGCTGTCATATCAGTTTTTCCTAGTCTTTAGCTACACATTTAATTATTTTATTAAGACTCATAAAGGCAAAAAATTGGTATTTGAACCCTTAAATCTTTATAACGTTAATTTTCTTTCATTATTGATTTTAATAAGCAATCATTTGAAATGTTAAGTCATTGAATCTTAGATGTTAAGAGTGGTTGAGCCAGTTGTGGTGGTGCATTCTTGTAACACCAGTATTTGCGAGGCTGATACAGGAAGATCTGAGCTCGCTGACAGCCTCAGCTACTTCGTGAGACCCTTTGCAACTCCATGAGACTCTATTTCAAAATAAAGAATAAAAAAAAAATAGGAACCAGACGTGGTGGTGGTGCAGTCTTGTAATTCCAGAATTTAGGAAGCTGAGACAGGAGGAATGCAGTTTGGGGTCAGGCTCAGCTACTTAGGCCCTTTGCAACTCAGTGAGAATCTATTTCAAAATAAAGAAGAAAAAAAAATAGGGCTGGGGGTGTAGCTCGGAGGTAGAGTGTCCCTGAATTCCATCCCCAGTGCCACAGGAAAAAAAAAAAAAGTGGTTGACATTTTCATCTATAGAAAAGATTACACAAACCAGACAAAATAATCTCCATGTTCCAAAATTACCTGCCCTTCCTGCACATCAATTTTTGGACTCTTATCTTCTCTCTGCGTATATATCTGAATATTTGATAACTAAATTTAATGAAACTAATTTGGTTTTCAGTTATCAAAATATTAAAATAAGAATATCTTATCTAATATTTTGGACATCACTGAAGTAGATGGCTAAAACTGCAATCCTCATGCTGAATTTCACAGATATCAAATGTGTGCCTATGACATAAGAGCTAGTATAATTATCAGCAGAAAACAGAATAGGACACCCATGGCTCCTGGAGCTCTGCAATGATTGTTCCACTCTCGTTCTCTCTCTCTCTCTCTCTCTCTCTCTCTCTCTCTCTCTCTCTCTCTCTCTGTATATATATATATATATATATATATATATATATATGTGTGTGTGTGTGTGTGTGTGTGTGTGTGTGTATACAATTTTATATATTTATATATTAAAATATATATATAACTATGTGTATACACATGTATATCATATGTACATATATGTGTGTAATATATACATACAGGGTATAGATGTATTTCAAAAATTTACATCTATAATGATATGTAATAACTACTATATAGTACCTGCTGAAATACATATGTATTTAAAAATTAATATATAAACAAAATATCATATCTTCTTGCAATGGAACAATTTGCCACCTTTAAAAAGGAAAGATTCTGGCACATGCTAAAACATAGATGAATCTTGAAGATGTGCTAAGTAAAATCACCCAGTCACAAAGGAATATGTTGTATGATCTCTTTTATTTAATCATGTTACTTTAATTACTTCCAACTGTGTAATTTGAGTGCTCTTTTTAATATTTGGGGAAAAAATGGTCAGAGGTTTCTGACTTAAGAACACTGAAAGGATGTATTTTTAAAAATTGAAAGCAAATGTTGAATGTTCTTTTTAACCTTAAGAAACAGTGGCAAGAGATTTCCTTCATCAACTTAGAGCAAGATATTCTTTCTAACCATCTGTGTCATTAAACTAATGGGCAATTAGTTGCCTCAAATAAATAACTCATTTCAAATTCATTGAATATAGGAAATATTTGCAAAAGAAGTCAGAAAAGTAACTTAAAAACTATTTGGGGAGGTTAAATACTTTTTAATATATCTTTAATACAATAAATTTTATGAATAATTATGTACTTATATGATTGTCTATACTTTTTTTATCAGTTTTGTTAACACAATTCACATGCAGAAAATCACAACCTGAAAGTATGCAATAAAGTAGGTTTTATCATACAGTATCCACAGTTATGTAATCTTCACCATAATCTAATTTTAGAAATCTTTTATTATAACAAGAAGAAAAGCCATACTCATTACTAGTAACCCTCATTCAACAATCTCCCATTATCACCATCTGTTTTACTTTCTATTCTATAAATTACTCTATTCTGATATTTTATTTAAATGAATTAATAATTTCTTTGTGTAAAAAATGCAAATTTTTTTGTATTTCACCCACATTGCTGTATGTGCCTAAGTTTCATTTTTTTTTATTGATGAATACTATTCTATTGTATAGGCAGAGAGCATTTTGTTCACCAACTTATTAGTTGATGGGTATATGGTTTGCTATTTTTTTTTTTTTTTTTTTTTGGTGGTACTGGGGTTCCTGGAAGCCCTTGTACCTCCGGGCTACACTCCCATGCCTATTTTTTACATTTTTATTTGGAAACAGGGTTTGCTAATTTAATATTATTTCTACTATTAAGTAGAAGTCTTTTTTTCAACATCTATTTTCAGTATTATGGAACTTTTAACTTTAACATTTTGATGAATTAATAAACATTTTAAAATTTTTATCTTAATATCAAAACCAAATAAAGAAATAATAAAAAAATGACAGGCCAATATCATTGATGAACTTAAATGCAAAACTCATAAAGAACATGCATGTATTTTTGTCACTTTTTACCCTAATATCATGTAAAATTACAAAGTACTAGCAACATGCATTCCAAAGCACAATAAACAAATTATACATCATGAAAAAATCAGTTTCATTCCAGGGATGCAAAGCTGGTTCAACACACAGAAAGTAACAATTGCCATTTGCTAGATAAATTTAGCTTAGAATAGAAATTACATGATAATTTCAATAGATGCCGCAAAAGCACTTGTTAAAATACAACACCCATTTCTTTCTAAAAGCACCACAGAAAATTAGAACAGAAGGACAATACTACAAAATTGTGAGATCGCTTTATGATAAGTCCAAGGCCAGCATACTGAATGGGGAAAAACTATACAAATACACCTTAAAATAAGGAACAGGACAAAGATGCCCACTATCACCTCTTCTTTTCAAAAAAATATTAGAAACTCTAGCCAGAGCAATAAGGCAAAAAAGAAGGAAATAAAAGAAAAACAAATAGGAAAAGAATAACTGAAGACATTTCTGTTTGCAGATGACATAAATCTATTCTTAGAAGAGCCTAAAAATTCAAATATAAAACATATGGATCTGAGAAACAAGTTCAAGAGAGTAGCAGGATACAAAATCAATCTAAAATAATCAATAGCTTCTCTATACATTGTTCATAAATTTAATGACATAGAAATCTAGAAAATAATCCCAATAATACCCAAAACAATGAAATATATAGGACTAAACCAGTCCAACAAGGCAAAAGACATTGACAATGAGAACTATAAAACACTAAAGAAAGAAACTGAAGAAGACCCCAGATGATGGAAAGATTTTCCATGCTCTTGGATATGAAGAACAAATACTATAAAAATGACCATTCTACCAAAAGAGATCTACAATGCAATTTATATAATAATACCAAGGTAACTCTTCAAAGACCTAAAAAAAAATCAGTCTTGTAATTTATGATTTTACAAAAAGACCCATAATAGCCAAAAACAGTTCTCAGCAATAAGAATTATGCAGATGGCATCACAATACCTGACTTTAAATTATACTACAGAACCAGGCGTGGTGGCACACGCTTGTAATCCCCGCACTTGGTAGGTGGAGACAGGAAGATCGCGCAGGTTCAAAGCCAGCCATGCTGGCTTAAGAGACCCTGTTTCAAATTAGAATATAAAAATAGGTCTGGGAGTATAACCTAGAGAAGGGTTTCCAGGAACCCCAGGACCACCCCCAAAAAATAAATAAAATAAAGAAAAACAAATTATACTTCAGAGCCATTGTAATAAAACTGAATCCTTTTGATACAAAAATAGACACAGAGACCAATGTAACAAAGTAGAACTTTCTGAAATTCACACACATACTGCCACTGAATTTTGAAAAAGGGGCCAAAACATACATTGGAGGAAGGATAACCTTTTTAACAAATGGGGTTAGCAAAACTTGATTCCCTATTTGTAGAAAATAGAAATTGTCCCACCTTCTTCCCTGCCCAAGAGTCAAATCAAGATGGCTCAAGGATCTGAAAATTAGACCAGAGACTTTGCAATTACTTTAAGAATACATAAGGTCAGTGCTCCAACATATAGAAACTGGTAGAAACTTCCTCAGTAAGATCCCCAAGGCATAAGAAATTACAACAAGGATTAATAAGTGAGTCTGCAGTAAATTAAAGAGCTTCTGTGCAGCCAAAAGAAAAATAGAAAAAATCATCAAAAACCTTAATGGAGAGCTGACAGAATGGGAGAAGATCATGCCAACTACTCCTCTAATAGAACACTAATATCTAAAACATATAAGGAGCTCGAGAAATTTACCACTAAGGAAACCAAATAACTCAATAAAAAAGTGTGCAAGTGAACTAAGTAAACAAGTCACAAAACAACAAATGCCAATGGCCAATAAATAGATTTGATTTCATGCACTGTTTAAAATATAGCCAACAATAAATGAGTTTTCTAATTTCTTATGATTATTCAGAGATAACTTACTGTGGTTTGAGTTTTTATTCTTTGAGAAGTGGCATATTTGTTCTTCTTGGTTCTGATCATATTATATTTTTAATACTTTTGGTCATTAAAAAATGGGGTAGGATTATAATATTTATTTTATTGTGAATTTATGGCTTGTGTAATTTCTGTAATACACTAACATACAAAGTTTTCTAAAATACTTTTTGAAGATATATATTTAGGTCCTAAATCTATGTATAAAATGTCTTGTTAAAGAAGTTTCACTTGTGCCAGGTGTGATGGCACACACTTGCATCCCAGTACTTGGGAGGCTGAAACAGGAAGATCTGGTTTCACTGCCAGCCGCAGCTCCTTAGTGAGGCCCTCTGCAACTTAGTGAGACCCTGTTTCAAAATAAAGAAATGAACATTGGAGTGGTGCTATAGTTGGGAGGTGTAATACCGCTGGATTCAATCTCCAGGGCCACACACACACACACACAAAGAAGTTTCATTTCAACTCTAAAAAATTTATTTAAAAAATTAAGAAAGTAGATCTCATGTTAACTGTCCTTACAACAATAAAAAATTAAAAAATAATTTAAAAGACTGATTCAAATTACATATATATTAATGTTCATAGCATTAGTGATTTACTCTTAAAATTCAACACATTAAAGTTTCATACTTCTTTCTCTAGATGACTGTACTCTAATCATTTCACATTTCTGATTTTTTTCTTTTGTTGCTAGCATTCAGGAGCATTCTTTCTAGAGAAGATCCTAGAGAAAGATTGATACCATTCTTAAGAATTCACCATTTTCAGTAGAAATGCCACAGGTATATTTTAGTTGAGCCACATAAAATTTTTAATATTTGAAACTTTCTTAAGGTAGAAAATGATGAGTTCTTATTATGATTTAAAAGGAAACTTTATCTTCACTTTTCTTTTTTTAAAGTTCTCATCAAATGTCACTTTCCTCATGAAATTTTCCACAATTTCCTCATTCTGAAAAGATTCCTCTCCCTAAGGAAACCTACTTGCAATGGTGTTGTTACTGTGCCCTCCCTCTGTTGCTTTTGGATGTGCCTCCTTTTGAAGGAGCAAAACCTTCTGACTTCAGTCTTGAACCCTGACTCTTTCACATACTCACCAGATGAATTTCCTTATGTCTCAATTTCCACACTTAATAAAAAATTGATTTAAGTGTTGAGATTCAATATGTTACATGATGTCCATTATATGTTTTCAGTAAGTGCTCATTTTTTTTTATTTTTGTTTTTGTATTCATACCTCACTTTGGAATTAAAGACTTGAGAGGATATACAAGCACATATCATCCAATAAGCCCTCATCCAATCCCCATCCCATTCCCTCCCCCTCCCTCGATCCCATGCTTAATTGGTGATTATCTTTGATATAATTATTTATGGATCTCATGAGTTTTAAAGAGATTCCATCCTCCCCCATCCCCTCCCCTCTGATTAATCACCTTAATTGCTTCTCAATAGGGCCCTTTCTACTACTCGACCTCCTCCTGTTACCCTTTTCCTCCTAGTTCTTGCTAATTAAGGGAAGCATCTGGATTTTATTTTCTATGCTATTTCTCTGTGCATGCCACATTGCTAGTTCCGATCCTACTCTTGACGGCCCCAGTAGTGGCCTGGCCATCTGGAGGACTCTGGTCCCAACCTCACTGACCAACTCCAGCACTGACCTTGCCTCATGAGAGGCCCCAAACCTGGCCTCGCTGGCCCCCGCACCGAGCTAACCCCTCGGCTGGCTCCTCTCCCGGCCTCAGAGGCCCCAGCACCGGCCTAGCCTCATGAGAGGCTCCAATCCCGGTCTTGCTGACCCTGGCACCGGCCTAACCCCTCGGCAAGCTCCTATCCTGGTCTCTCAAGTCCCAGCTCTGTCCTTGCCTCACAGCAGTTTCTGATCCTGGCCTCGTTGGACCCGGCACCAGCTTTACCCATCGTCTATAAGTGCTCATTTAAAAAAAATAAATAGTTCAATTTTAATCAATTCCTTAAAGTCACACATAATTAAATTTTAACAAAGACCACCTAAAGCAGTAACTACTAAATTTGTAGAAAACTAAAAAATAAAAAAGCTTTATTGGTGGAAATTTTTATGTATTTATTTTTTATTGATAACTAGCAACTGAAATATTCTTACATATCTTGTATACATGTCTATAATATAAATCTTTGTTAGTTACATATGGTATTATAGATGTATGTATCATCATAGATGTACATAGCATTATATTACATGTTATATTATGAATACTAATTTCATAGTGGCATATACACATATGTAGTAATCATACACATTATACTTATTATATAATACATACTATTGATATATATTCAAGTAATAACTTGTAGAAGACTATTCAAGGAATTATTGAAAGTCACTGCATTACTTTTCAATCAATCATGTTCTAGCGAGAATCATAGCACAAAGTTCAACTTATAAATAAGCAAAATGTTTACTATGACAAGTCTTTCTCTTTCAGTTTTACCCTACATTCATTCTGGAATGTAAAGCTATGACCATTTCTTGTTTATTTTCTAATTCTTATTATATGTCTTTCTTTATCTACTGTTCAATACTTTGTTTAAATTTTCCAACAAATTAATCTAGGAGATCTAATAGATCGTGCAGATATGTATCATTTTTTCTAATAACTAGATAGACTTCTTTATATAAATTGACCTCAATTAGTTCAGCTAATGTTTTACTGATAGACAGCTTTTTCCAAGTTCTTCAATCTCTACTAAGTACAGAGCAAGTTATTATATTTTTATTAATTTACACAGATGAATATTGCTGAATGACATATTCATTCTTTTTTTTTTTTTTTTGGCGATACTGTACTGGGCATTGAACCCAGGGACATTCCTGAGCTACAATCCCAGCCCTATTTTTTATTTTTTTATTTTGAAACAAGGTCTCAGTGAGTTGCAAAAGGCCTCACTAAGTAGCTGAGGGTAACTTTGAACCACGATCCTCCTATCTCAGCTTCCTAAATGCTGGGATTAAAAGTGTGAGCCACCATGCCTGATACATTCTTAAAAATGAGATTGATTAAGTGATGTGTAGATTTTTAATTTTATAGCTCTTTTCACATAATTGTTCTATGAAGTGGAGGCAATTTACTTTTTCATTAACCATATATGATTTTAAGCAATTCTGTTTCTGAAAGATAAATCCATGTAAAATTTGAAGATGGACCATGGCAGGGAGCAGTGACATGGGCATACTAATTTTAAAGGCAATACAGTCATAGTTTATGCAAGTAGTGAGAGAAAAGGCAATAAGTGAGAGATAGTAACACTTTTTAGTACATACTGAAGCAGTAGGGTCTAGGGGATTGGGATAATGACACCTTTGAGTGCTATATTCATAATGGCCTTAAGTATATCTTTTACTAAATCATCCAAACTGAAGTTCCAATAATTCAAGAGACTTCCAGTCCATTACCACCTCAACCTTTGACTTGTCAGCCTCTCAGCTCCTCTTGCCAAATTCTCACTTCATTAAAGTGCTACTAAAATGAATTCCCTTTGTCAGATGTCTCTATTGCTCTCCATTAAGCCATTAACATGAGCTCCTCTCTTTCAAGACCTTTAGCTCTAAGGTCTAGAAAACTCCAAATTCAAGTATCTGGCCTTTATCATTAAAAACCTAAGGAAAAAACTCTTAAATCTGCCCCCAGTGTGTAACCGGCATTATGTCAGGCCCAGCACTAACAATTGTAGTCCCCAGAGGAGAGCTGTGCTCACAGTTCATATGTAGAAAACATTTGAATTTCCTCTAGAGAAACTAAATTCAATGAATAACAACCATTGGTTATTGCCAATTTCTACCAATTTCTAATTTTGTTTTCTTATATATGAAATACACTTTCTTCCTGATATAAGAAGTCCATAACCCTATTTTACACATCTAAATAATTTGAACATATAAATTCAAAGTATTATAAGAGCTAATGATGTGATTTACTCTGTTGGGGAATAGTAAAATGTATAACTGTAGTGTGTGTGTGTGTGTATGTGTGTGTGTGTGTGTGTGTGTGTGTGTGTGTGTGTGAAATTTTTATTAAACACTTGCTTGGATCTATATTCCAGTTGAGAATTTGATTTTGGTGGTAAAAGTAGCTAATTTGAACATAATTAGGTTATGTCAGGTTGGGAGAGAGTAAAGGCAGTGATTTCTGGAAAAGTCATCTATGCTGTGGGTAGATTTTTACCAGTGGGGATGTCTGTGGGAACAGGTGCTTCAGATACTTTTATTTGGACTCAAATACAAACTTCATGCTAATTCTCAGAACTTGAAAAGTAACATATCTAATGTTAAGAAGGTGGTAGAACAAAAAGATAAAATGCAACTAAACAAATCTTTTTAAAGCAGTCATAAAATTTTCTTCTTTCTACTGTTAAAGACAATGCTAAGAACTTCCGAGAAGATGGTGACTGAATAAAACAGCACATACCAGTCCTGCTGACACCTGATCTCCATTGCCTCAGAAACAACATTCTACAAACACAGAAAATACTATCAGTAGAGGAACAAAAATGATATATACAAGGGACAGGGAAAACAAGATTAGAAGACTGATCAGAGAGCAGAAAAGAAACCCACCCACAGCAGCATCTTGACTCACAGTACCTGACTCCAGATATGAAAAGGAAAACCAAGAACCTGAAGTGAGCAGCTGCAGACAATCAGGGTTGTAAGCCACCAGTTCTTCCTGTGAAAACACCAGCTACAACCTCCAGCAGTGGCTACCAAGCTCACCATGCCCTCCAGAGATCCAGAGCAGAGCTCAACACCAGAAAAAAAATCTGCCTACCTCGCAGCCAAGGGCACTATGGCGGTGCCATCTTGTCTCACTACACCTAACTCCAGGGACCATCAGGAAAATATCCAACGAGCTGAAGTAAGCAGCTGCAGATTATCAGAATTATAAGTAATCAGTTTCTCCTGCTCAAACACTGGCTACAACTTGCAGCATAGGGGGCCAAGTCCATCCTGCCCTCCAAGAGATCAAGATCAGTGCACACCAAAATCTTAGAACTGAGAAGATGGAAAGATCTTCATGGATAGGCAGTATAAGTATTATCAAAATGGCCATCCTTCCAAAAGTGATCTGTAGATTCAATGCAATACCATTAAATTACCAAAATCATTCTTCACAAACATAGAAATCAATCCTTAAATTAATTTGGAACAACAAAACACCCAGAATAGACAAAATAGTCCTCAGAAACAAAAAATCATGCAGGAGGAATTAAAATACCTGACTTTAATCTATACTACAAAGCTATAGTAATAAAAAAAGCAGGATATTGGCACAAAAACAGATACATGTACCAAAGGAACAGAATAGAAGACTCTGAAACAAATTCACCCACTTACAACCAATTGATATTTGACAAAGAGGCCAAAAATATACACTGAAAAAAATAGATTCTTCAAGAAATGGTGTTTGCAAAACTGGTTAACCATATGCAAAAAATGAAAATAAATCCTACTTTCTCACCTGCACAAGAGTCAATTCAAGATGGATCAAACACTTGGAAATTAGACCAGAGACCTTGAGGCTCCTAAGAGGCCCTAGGTCTAACACTGCAACACATAGGCACAGATAAAAACTTATTCAACAAGACCCCAAAGGCACAAGAAACTAGATGGCAAATCAATATGTGGGGTTGCATGAAACTGAAGAACTTATATACAGCAAGGGAAACAATCAAGAACTTCAAACAAGAGCCAACAGAATGGGAGAATATTTTTGCCAACTACTCCTCCATTTAAGGACTAATATCTAGAATATATAGAGAACTCAAGAAACTCAGCACTAGGAAAACAACCCAATCAATAAATGGGCAAGTGAACTAAATAGACACTATGAAAAAAACCAAAGTGGCCAATATATGCATGAAAAAATGCTTAACATCATTATCAATCAGAGAGATGCAAATGAAAACTACCCGGAAATAATCACCTAACTCCAACTAGAATAGCAATCATTCAAAACACAAACAACAGCAAATTCTAGCAAGGACGTAGAGAAGTGGGAACTCTAATGTATTGTTGGCGGAGCTGCAAATTAGTGCAACAGTATGGGGGATCCTCAGAAGAATGGGAATGAACTTACCATATGGTCCAGCAATACCACTTTTTGGTATCTACCCAAAAGAATGGAAACCAAAGTACCAAACTAATACATGCATATCTATGTTCATAGCTGCACAATTTACCATTGCCAAACTATGGAACCAGCCAAGACGTCCATCAACATTTGAATGGATTACAAACTGTGGGATATGTACACAATGGAATTTTACTCAGCCATAAAAAACACACAATTACATCATTTACATGGAAATGGATGGAACTGGAGGACATTATGCTAAGTGAGATGAGTTAGTCACAAAAAATAAGAAATCAGATGTTCTCCCAAAAGCTAGGGAGAAATGGGTCATAGGAGGAACTTTAGAAGAAGGAGGAGACTCTATAGATGAGCAAATAAGGTAACCTGAGGGGATCTGAGTGGGGGTAAAGGGAAATTCTCTAATGCACATGATGCAATTTAACCAACATACTGATCACTAAGCCAAGCCTAAGGAGGAGAGAGGGAGAGGGAATGGGGCTTGCTGTGCTGCAGTAGAGTTGCATATCTGCAGATTGTGCTTCTCTTGTAGGGATTTCCAAGTCTGGAATTAGAATGTACTGTCTCTGAAAATTATAGCAAATTCTTAGGGGAAATTTCAGTAAAACCATGACCACAAGATATCAGCAATAGACATCTCTTAGGACTTAAGGGAAGATGTAAATATACAACTAACTTAAATTTGAAAGAGAAAAATTCAACATTTCCTCCATTTTACCTTGGAAATAAATTAGGCAAGGCCAAATAATGGACAATTGGATTAGATTGTTGATATTTTACAATATTATGCTCAAGATAATTATTTTGGGTCAAGACAGGAACTGATACTGGATATTTTATTCTAACAGATTTTTTTTAATATATTAGATCAAATCACACCCCTGTGGTTGGAAATGAATTTTTTCTTAAAAGAAATAAAATTGTTCATGAAAATCATCCTGGGTAGAGGTCAAACTGGGAAGAAAATGTGAACTTTCTGGGTCTTAGACCAGCAGAAAAGAGAGATGTTTTCTGTTCCTTACTGGATGGGAGTACTGTTATGCTCTTGCATGCCTCTTTAGCAGAGGACTTATGAGGAAGAGGAATTGTCCAATACCACATGGCACAGACTGGAACTTAGATAGGAACTAGTTTATCGAAACTTTCTAGTAGTAAAGTCTAGTTTAGGTCATTCCTTTGAACTCTGAGATTGGCTTATCTAGTACCAGTTATCAATTACATATAAGGCTTTACTTCTATCCTATTTTAATGATCAATGCCCACTATGAGAGATTAGTGGAAAATATATGACCATACTTGAGACTCAGAACAAGAAAGAAAAAAATCACATTCAGAAACTACATATTTATTTTCTCATTTTCCAAATGTTAGTTACACCTGAAAGATTCAAGGCACCATCATAAATGCAGAAAAAAGAGTGGATAGCAAAATAATCTTTATAAATAGACAATATTGCTGGGGAGGGTGGTGAGCAACTATAATCTCAGTAATTGGGAGGCTGGGATAGGAGGATCATAGGCCCAAAAATGTCCTCAGCAATGAAGTGAGACTGTCACCAACTTAATGTGACTTTGTCTAAAAATAAATATTTATTTTTTTCTTTCTTTTATTGGTAAATTGTAGTCTTACATCTTAATGAGGTACAAGATGGCAGAGGCACACATGCACACATCACTCATTGCCCATACCCAATTTCCTCACCCTTCCCTCCTTCTCATGTTTGGCTTACTGATTGACTTTGATATGTTTGTGAATGTACATCAGGTATATTAAGGAACTGCCCTCTTCCACCCTCTCATCCCCCCCAGTTAAGTCATCTTATTTGCTTATCTATGGTTTCTCTTTCATTGTCTAGAGTCTCTCCTATGACCCATTTTATTTCTGTTTTCCTCATATTAGAGAGAATATCCATTTTTTTTGCTTTCTGTGACTGACTAATCTCACTTAGCATAATTTTATCCAGTTCAGTGCATTTCTCTGCAAATGACATAATATTATTCTTCCTTATGGCTGAGTAAAATTCCATTGTTTACATATCCCATAGTTTTGTAGTCCATTAAAAATAAGATGAATAAAATTAAAAATAAATAAAATAGGGCTGGGGATGTAAATTAGAGGTAGAACACCCCTGGGTTCAATACACAGTATCATAAATAATTAAATAAATAAATAATTTTTTAAAAGCAGTGTCTCTCATAAAGTTAATATTCCATTGTAAATAGAACAATGAAATAACTCACAATTAAAAACAAATAATATAAATTCTTTCAGTTATGAGTCAGTGTTATCAAAGTAAAAAAATAAGATACTATAAAGGAATGGCAGGCACATCGTTTAGAACTGATGGCCAAGTATTTTATTCTTAGGAATGGCTTTGGAGCAGAAAGCTGAAATGCTGAAGACCCAGGATTGTAAGGATGTGGGAAAAAGCATTCTGGGCAAAAGAACACTGAAGTCCATAGTCTAAACAAATGGCAGAGCAGTGCATCCGGGGAGTGAGTACAAATAGAGCACACATAGGTGGCAAGATCAAATGAAAATGAAAACCAGGATTGCTCTCTGGAATCTGTAAGGGTGGGTGGGAAATTTTCAGAGATACTTTGGATTTGCAACTCAGAAAATATATGCTTTTAGTAATAAATTGAGAAGAAGGCATGCCACTATTTATTGAAATATAATTTTGAAAGCAAATATGAGTTATTTTGGTATTAATAAGCAGGCAAACCATACCACTTAATATTGTATAACAAAATAAAATAACTTGTTCAAGATAGCATTAACTATCTAGAAACACACACACACACACACACACACACACACACACACATTTCACTTCAAATACTAAACTTAACCTTCACATTAGGTTCTTATTTTCATATGGAGGTTTGTGCTATAATGAATAATTATGCCCATCGTGCCTTGGCAGAACATGTCATCTAGGCTAAGATAACCAGCACATTCTGTGTACCACAGTGATTTGTGTGGGGAAAGGCATATGTCTCAAGGTGACTCAAACTATATTCAACTTCTAGAAATTTTCAGGAATCTCTGAGTCTAAGCTCTAAGAAAGACATACAAAGTCATATGAACTTCTAACAGCTATCTTATCTCATGAAAGGAAGAAGCATTAGGCTGACACCCTCAGAACTGAGGTCAAGTAGAAAAGCAAAAGATTTTTCCATGGGAAGATTATTGAGTCTCTAAATCTAAATAATTATCTGAAAATATGGCTATATCAAATCTAAATATTATACAGATTTTTTATATAAACAGTGCTTCATCAAATATTATATCAGTCAGAGTCGGGCATGGTGGTGCACACTTCTAATCTCAGCATTTGGGATGCTGAGACCTGAGAATTGCGATTCACAGACAGCCTTAGCTACTCTGTTTCTAAATAAAAAATAAAAAAACAGGGCAGAGGGTGTAGCTCGGAGGTCGAATGCCTGTGTTCCATCCCCAGACCTGCCAAAAAAATGTATATATATATACACACACACACACATAAACACACACACATATATATGTATATATATACACATATATATGTATATATATATTATATCAATCAAATCTTCTGGTTATATAATTTAAAAAAGTATTTTTGTGTTTAAAATAATTGTAGAGATGTTTATTTTTTACTTAAACAACAATCAGCACAAAAATATATACTGTAACATTAATTTGCCTATAAAACAGTGACTAGCTAAGAGCTTGAGAAACTCCTGTGAGTGATTGAAAATATTTGCCAAATGATAAAAAATTTTTACAAGAAAAACAAGCTATGCCAAGAACTTATCAGACCAGAAGTACACAGAATTTAATATTATAGTAACACTAGCATGTTTAGGCTCTAATTGAAACTCAACTCTTCATATTATCAAAAATGTGTGTATGTGAAGCTTTTCTTTCAAGAGGCTTGGAACTCTTTGCAAGTACCTCATCAATCCTGTTCATTATATCTCTCTGAAGTTGTCACCTTGTAAGTATTACTATTCATATTTTACATAAGACAGGAGCAATTTTAAACTCTTATCATTTCATCTTTCTAAAAAGATAAATCTTCACCCCAAAGAAACTAAATATAACTTGGCAGTAAGATATGCCAATCCGGAGTTACATTCAAGTTCAACTCATAAGGTATCTAAATCCCTTTAAGTCTTATGGTTTTTTTCCTTTCTCTCTTTTTGTTTTATTCATTTTGAGGGTGCCAAAACCAGATAAAGAAATGATACAGTGCCCAATTTAATAGAATCTATCTCTTATGTGATAATATGTATTTATGCATCCCCGTTACAGTATTCAAAACATACCACCATGTGGTTAAGATTTAATCAACATGTCACATTACATACAGAAACATGATAACTAAATAATTCCATTGAATAGGATAGTTTATATAATGATAATATAGTATTACTTAATGATAATATTAATTAAATGAAAATATACTTAAAATTTAATATTGACTCAGTTAAGTTTATCCACCTACTCACCCCCAGAATTTCTTTGGGCTTTTAATGCACTTTAAAACATATCTTTCAATACACATTTTGAGACCACTTGGCACAATTAGAAACATGGGGTATGACAAGAAATTATCTAAACTAACCAATTGAGAGAATTCATTTATTAGTGGGTTAAAAATAACTGGTTTTCTAAGTGTGAGCACATAATTGCTCACTTCTACAGTCATCTTCTGTGAGTTGAGTCTCAGTTTATAATATTAAATATTGAGCACACATAAAGGTTATGGTTTGCAAATTCAAGAAAATTAGCATTATTAAAGAGGTATATCCTGCCCACACAGTTGTCACAAAATCTGGTGCTTTAAGTTAATGAGCTTAATTTTCAAGCATTTCATCTTGCTGTCTAAATAGTCAAGTTTTTTTAAAAAATATCTTTTAAACACAAATCAGAGTGGTATTTCTTCCATGGATTATCAAGAGCACTAAATACATGTTAAATTTTTATATTATAAAATCCCACTAAAAAGAAGTAATGAATTTTGTCAAGGCAGATTTTTTTTTTACACAGTTACTGGAAAATGAATTATCTTTATCTCTTAAATACTTTCTAGACTACTAACATATGTTCCTCAGGAATTCATTTTGCTCTTCACATCTATTACTTAAATCTACTAATTTAAGTGTCTAAGTCACAGAAGATCACCTTAGATAATGCAAGGTCATGAGTCAGAATAGTTAAATACTATTTCCAGTAATTTTTTTTGCCTGAAATTTTAAGTCTCAATAATTTAATGTTTTTTTTTTTATTTAGGTCAAACTCATATTCAGCTGAAAGAAAATTAAAATTGTTCTTTTTTAACAATTTGTCAGCTGATTCTTAACTTAAAAATTTCAAATATGCATTATTTATTTTCTAACATTGTTAAAATATTAAAGCAAATATTGATTTAGCTGAATTTTAATTTTTTCATTAAATATTATATAACAATCTAATTTCAGAAGCTAAACAATGTAGAAGTAAATGCTTAAATGTTTAATTATTTTATTTATTTGTTTATTTATTTATTTATTTATTGGTGGTACTGGGGTTCCTGGAAGCCCTTCTACCTCCGGGCTACACTCCCAGACCTATTTTATACTTTTTTATTTTTGGAAACAGGGTCTCTTAAGCCAGCACGTCTGGCTTCGGAACCTGTGCGATCCTCCTGTCTCGGCCTCCCAAGCACGGGGATTACAAGTGTGTGCCACCACACCCAGCCGTGCTTAAATGTTTAAAAGAACAAGATTACCCTATTCTTGATGACACTTGGTAAGTGAATTAAAATAAAATAAACTGCTTCTTCATTTCAATTAACAACATTAATAGTATTCATCAGAAGGCTTGCTCAGTATCTTTAACGTGAACTTGTCCATGTTAACACTACTAAGAGATTGGATAAGAGGAAAATTGGTTAACATAGAGTTCAATCCAAACCTTTCTAAAGTTCACATCATAAGCTTCTTTACAGTCATCTCTAATTAAAACCAGCATGTAATATACTCATACATACAAACATGTGTATAGCAACACAATCTCTGTTACTGATCTCATTATCACATTGTTTTGTGTTGTACTGTGCTGAAATGAGATTCAGATTTGGGTAGGGATCTGAAGATGTAGGTAAGCAGCGGATATATGACAAAGCTTAGGTACAGTATGAGATTTCAAGGATGAAGTTGGGGATAAAGCAATTGCAATAAAATATCACAGTATATTATGTCTAAGGGAAGTAATCTGACAAAAGGATTTTAGAAAGCAATTCATCAACTTACATTCCAAATAAATTAAATTCCAAATAAATAAATATGGCTTTTAATTTAGCTATCTCATTCTTGAGGAACAATTCTTAAGAAAACTGTGTAAAATCCACATATGATAGGAAGTCAAGATATCCTTGAAGATACTCTTTGTGTTGTCATTTATAAGCATTAGAAGCAACCTAAAATTTCAGTAATATATAAATATTCAGATGCACCTACTGAATGGAATATGTTGTATTAATTCATTCACCCAGCATGATTTATTAAGTTCCTCTGTATGCTAGGAAACTTACTAAAGGTTAGATATAGAATGGAGAAGTGCTGTATGTGATTTTTTCCTTGTTGCAATTGACTACACATAAACCATCATCAATTATTACTCTTGAAAGATTCACAAGTACAGGAAATAATAGTTATGAATTATTCAATTATTGACTTCTTAAAATATGTTTACATAGAAATTACAAACAAAGCATAGAGTACTCCCTTGTATTCTTCATCCTGATGTATCCAATGATAATATTTTATTTAACCAAGGTATAGTTACCAAAATATAACTCTACTAAATAACTGATAGAATTTCTTCAGATTTCACTGTTTCATAGGTACTGTGTACACATGTGTGTATACTTCTATGCAATTAAATATATACATATACATATATTTATCCATAACTACTACTTGAACAATATAATCTGAAAATCATAAAGTTATAGTGATAGGGAACAGACCTGGGGTGATAGAGTGTTAGGGTTATTGTAGGGTATGGCTGCAAAAGTGCAGCAAAGGAAATATGAACATCACCTTCAAGGACATGCCCCCAATAACCTAACTTAGTTGCACTGTCATTTCCCAATAATTCCAAGCTTTGAACTAAGTCTTCAATGCATAGGCCTTTGGGAAACATTTAAGGTCCAAACCATAGCATTTTCCCCGGACTCAAAGTCTCATGTCCATCTCATAATACAAAATGTATTCAGTCCAAATCCAAGAATCCCCAGAGCCTTAGATGTTGTAGTATTACTTAAAAGTCTCAAGTCTCCTCTGAGACTTAAGGTAAACACAGCAGTGTGCCTCAGTAAAAAGCAGAAAACAAAGCACATGCTTCTAATATCCAATGGTGGAAACCGGATGTGGTAGCACATGCTTGTACTTGGGAGGATGAGACAGGTTGACAGCACAGGTTCAAAGCCAGCCTCAGCTACTTAGGCTTTCAGCAACTTAGTGAGACCCTATTTCCAAATAAAATATTAAATAGGTCTGGGAATGTAGCCCAGAGGTATAAAGCCCTTCAGTTCCATCCCCAGTACCAAATAAATAAATAAATAAATAAATAAATAAATAAAATGGTGAAACACAGAGTATAAGAATTCTATTCCAAAATATAGTAGCAAAAAATAGCAAGGAGAGATCATAGCAAAGCAAGACCAAAATACAGCAAGAAATATATTATACTCTGCTTCTAAGTGTCTCACATCTGGAGTAAATGTGGGATGGGATGTGGGTCCCAAGGGTTTGGGCAACCCCACCCCTACAGTTTTGTAGGTTGCTGCCCACAGGGCCACTCGCTTAGGTTGGCTTGGATGGGGCCTGCAGCTTTGCTAGGCAGGCATTCCATAACCCTGGAATCTCTACAGTAGCTTTGGCCTTTCTCTCACACCTTCACTCACTCAGCACACCCTCAGTGGCTACTTGTAGAGATTCTAACCTTGCCACACACTACCTGACCTCGTAGGCTTTCCTTTGACATGGGGTAGAAACCTCCACTATCCCATAGCTCTTGTATTCTGCATCTGCAAAACCAGCATCATGTGGATGATTCCAAGGTCGGCCACCAGTGCAACCTGCATCTGGGTCCACAAGCACCATGGCAGTGGTGGCCTCTACATGCCTTGACGGTTTATACGGTTGTAGGTGAGCTGGGCATTCTGGGGCTCTCTTATTAAATGAAGGTGGTTGAAATGCATTTACATTTTTAGCATAAAATATCTTTGGCCTTGCTGATTCCTGATATTTGCTCCAGGAATCTTTCCTATTATCCCCTTATCAGCACTTTGCTTCTTTATATGGATACCAAAGACCTTGACAAGACCTTTAAAAAGCACTCCTTTTCTAGCCAAATTGCAAGCTATTCCACCTTGTTCCTTTGCTCATGATTCTCACCAATAAATTTGGCTTACAAAAACCAGTAATAGCCATGTTGCTGCCGCAGTGTTTTCTTGCCTGAAATTTCCTCCAGCAAATAAACTAGTTATTGCCTTTAAGCTCAACCTCCAACAAAACCTCTGAACATGGACAAAATACATGTTAACTCTGCCACAACATAACAAGATTATCTCAAACCCAATTTCCAATAAAGTCCTCTTTTCTCTTGGACATCTCATTAGCATAGCCTTTGCTGTGCAGGTATTTATTATCATTCTGGTTTTCTGAGCCCCCACCAGACTTTAGGCTTTCTCTAGTCTGCTCCTCCAAGCTTGTAAACTCCTCCTAAAAGCCAGTGCCAAAGGCTTTCCCATATCATTTGGTAAAGTCACAGAAATGACCCCACTTCTCAGTACCAATCTCCAGAGTTAGTTTTTTGTCACCATAAAAAAATATCTGGATAATAAGTATGTAAAAAGGAGGAGATTATGGCTCACAGCTTTAGAGGTTTCAGTCAGATTCATTGCTTTTAGTTTTCTGATAAGGTCACCAGATGGAATTGGTGAGAGTACATAGTGGGGTAAAACCATTCACCTCATGGCTGTGAAGGAAGAGAGAAAAAGAGGAAGGAGTCAAGGGCCCAATAAACACATCACAAAGAACACTCTCTGGACCAGAAAACTTACCATTAGTCTCCACCTCTTAAATGTTCCACCACACCCAATAGCACAAAAGAGAGGTGTAAGCCTTTAACACATTGAGACATTGGGGAACAATAAAGACCAAACTATAACACTTTAAATCTAAGTTTTTGAAAGTCTCAATAGTTTTCACCATTTTCGTATGCTGCTAAGTAGGATTATCTTCTCTGGATGCATCACAATGTGCGCATCTGTTCATCCATAGAAGCATGATTAATAATTGTCTTTTGATATAACTGAAATGAGACTACATGTTTTGAAATTGTAAGGCATGTGTGCTTCTTTAAAGTCTCAGCTTCTAGGATGATAAACAGTTATATTAGGTAATTGATAAAATTTATAAGTTAAATCAAATTCTAAGACAGAAAAACAAAATATACATTTAATTGTCATTTTAATAATTTTTTAAATGAAGCACTCTCTCTCCACGCATATATGTATTCATGGGCTGTGGAACATCTAGGGTATATTATTTCATTTAAAATCACAATTTGTCGGGCATGGTGGCATGGAAGATCGCGCTGGTTCGAAGCCAGCCGCACTGGCTTAAGAGACCCTGTTTCCAAATATAAAATAGGTCTGGGAGTGTAGCCCGGAGGTAGAAGGGTTTCCAGGAACCCCAGTACCACCAAAAAAAAAAAAAAAATCCCAATTTTACAAACTCCAAGAAGTGCCATTATTCTTGTGTTCCAAATAAAAACACCAAGTTTCACCAAATAATCATACAAACTAAAAATTATTTCTTCAATAAAAAAGTTAAGAAATAACATTCATAGAATGCTTATTTATTTGACCACTCAGCTGATGATGAACCTGTAATCCTCCTATCTCAGCCTCTCCTACTAGGTTTTTTGCTGTTTACCACCACGCCTTGCATAATTATTATTTTTAAAAAATTAAACTATCCTAGTAAGCCCATATATACTTATGGAAAGATCAATATTATTTTTCAACTATAAAATAAAATATCTCAAAGTGTTAAATGCAGTTATTATTTACTACTTATAAGATGAAAATAAGAGGATATAAAATAATAGTTAAAAATTTACTGTAAATATCTTCACTACTTACTTAATAATCCAGTATTTAAAAAAATAATTATGTATATGTGTATACATGTACAAATTTATGCACCCACACATACATATACAGATATATTTATGTACAGTTATTAATTTAATTAAAAATTTTAATTTAAATTACTAAAAATTTATATATTTAATTAAAAATAGCAGTATTTATGTTTATATAAATATATTGAACTACTTACATATATTTAAGTTCTTAATCCTTATAATTTTTAATGTTTCCTAAGTTTTATAATGTAGGAAAATATTTAAATATATAATAATCATATACTTTAAAATCAGAATATAATGCAAATACATATATAGTTAACATTGCTAATCTACTTGTAAACTTAAAAATCACTTCTCACTTAAGTCTCTCTTTACTTTCACACTTAACATTAAGAAATATTATTATTATTATTATTAATATTATTATTATTATCATTCACATTTTCTGAGAAAATTATCCAAGACATATTCATAAATGATATATCAGTACCTTACAGATCAAATTTATACCTTACATATCAAATTTAGTTCTTATACCTATGTTATCTTTCTCAGAGGGCAGTGGGCTTATTACTATATGAATTTCACAACATATGATGTATTAGACTTCATGAATAATAAATATGTTTGTAAGGAAACGCCACACTGATCTCCATAGTGGCTGAACTAGTTTGCACTCCCACCAACAGTGTAAAAGAGATTGTCTTTCCCCACATCCTAGCCAGCATTTGTTATTATTTAATTTCTTTATGTTTGCCACTGTGAATGGGGTTAGATGGAACCTCAGTATAGTTTTGATTTGCATCTCCCTGATGGCTAATGATGTAGAACATCTTTTCATGTATCCATTGGCCATTTATAGCTCTTCTTTTGTAAAGTGTCTATTCATTTCAGTTGCCCATTTCTTGATTGGGTTGTTTGTTTTGGTAGTGTAGAGTCTTTTGAGCTCTTTGTATATTCTGGATATTAGCCCCCTATCAGAGTGGTGGCTGGTAAAGATCTCCCATTCTGTAGGCTTCCTCTTTAGGTTACTGATAGTTTCCTTTGATGAGAAGAAACTTTTTAGTTTGATGCTGTCCCACTTGTTAACTCTTGCTTTAATTTCCTGTACTTTGGAGGTCTTGTGGAGAAAGTTACTGCCTTGTCTATATGTTGGTGTATTGAGCCTATGCTCTCTTCTAATAACTTCACAGTCTCTGGTCTAATTTCTAAGTCTTTAATCCATGCAAATGGGTTGAAATCAGAGAACTATAGTAACATATGTATACCCATGTTCATAGAAGCACAATTTGTAATAGCCAAAATATGGAACCAACCTAGGTCTCTACCAACAGATGAATGGATTGCAAAATTATGGGAAACACACACAATGGAATTCTACTCGGCTATAAAGAAGAACAAAATCATTTCATTCACAAGAAGATGGAAAGACCTGGAGAACATTATGCTTAGTGAGATCAACCAAGCACAGAAAGAGAAGAGACTTATGTTTCCTCTAATACACCCAAACTAGGGAGTATTAGGGAAGCAGAGGGCCTCCAAACAATGGAGGATAAACCTCTCCAAAACTGGAATGAAAGGGTGGGAGAGGAAGAAGCTTGAGGTTGATTAATGAAGGAGCTACATCTGAATTTGTGTAAAAATATAAATACAGCATGATTGACCTCGAAACTCATTGTTGGGAGGGGGAAGGGAAAGTGGAATGGGGGAGCGGGCACAAAGCACGGTCTGAATGTAGGCCGTCTTCAATATGTTCCACATAAAAATAAATAAATAAATAAATAAAAGTTCAAGATGGAGTAAAAAAATAAACACTTTAATAATTTAGCATTTATTTCCTTAATGTGATGAGTGACTATAAGTCACTACATGTTTGGGGAAGACTATGAGAATCTGTTCAATAAAAATGTGAATGTCAAAGAATTTACCTGGAAGTCAAAAAAAAACTCTTAATATTCTTCATTAAAAATAATAATAAATAATGCACACTAAAATATGTTTTACCATATTTATACATTTTATAACTTAATCTTTCATAAATGGTAGGTAGTTTTAAGTTCATAGGCTTAAGCTGATCATAACAATTCTTAAATTATTCATTATGTGACAAATGTGAATGATGACAAGTACATTTCCTAACAAAAGGAAAATTGTCAAATGGCCAGACATTGAGTGGAATCTCACCATCGATGTTTCCAATATTCAGTTGCTAGTAAGGACACTGAATTTCCCTGTAATGCAAGCATTGCCCAGGGGTGCTATATTTAAAACTACATTGGCATTTCTATTAAAATTTCAGCTTTTCAAGGGTTTATGCCAAAGTCATATAACTTTTATTGGATAGAAAGGCAGAACTGAAAGTCCCTGTGGAGATTGTTTTCTTCTTCATTTTTCATGTAACAGAGGCCTGCCTATTTGTTTTCTTCATGAAAACCAAACACTTTTGCAGAACATGAGTCTTTTACAACTATTAAGCTATTCAGGTATTCAACATTCTACATATCTGGGAAAAAAAAGAAACAACCGTCAGCTGGTCATGTAATCTGAAGGCTTATCTATTCCAAACTCTGTTCTTTGAAACCTAAAAAAGCTTTTTGTTAATAGTGATAGACTTCTTTCCCAGATTATTTTAGGTCACTGTACCAGTAATTTATATTGAGAGAAATGAAACATTAGCATTATCATATTATTAAGAAAATGCAATGATTTATATTTATAGAAAGGTTACAGAAGCCTATTGGCTATCATTCAGAGGCACAGGAGTATCAATTTTCTTTTTCGTTCTTTGTCTATCATTTAAATAAATATGCCTTTATGGAGCCTAGTATTCTTGCTTAGAATCATACTATTAAAAGGTTGTAAGCCGGGAGTGGTGGCACACATTTGTAATCCCAGCATTTGGGAGGCTGAGACAGGAGGATTGCAGTTCAGGGGTAGCCTCAGCTCATTAGTGAGGACCTTTGCAACTCAGTGAGACCTTGTTCCAAAATGAAGAATAAAAAATAGGGCTTGGTGTGTAGCTCTGAGGTAGAATGCCCCTGGGCTTCATGCTCAGTACCACACACACACACACACACACACAAAAAGGTTTTAAATGTAGCTCAGTGGTAGAGCACTTACCTGGCATGCATACATTTGGGAGTTCAATCTTCAGCTCAGGATAAAACAAAAACAAAAACAAACCTAAATATTCTGCTATTATAGGAAAGAAAGAGGAATAGTGGATATAACTCTGTCCTCAAAGGAATAATAATTTCATTGGGAGGATAATATAAACTCATGAAACAATGTTCTTCTGATACATATTCATCATCATAGTGAAAATTTTCCTAAGATATAGGATGAAAAATCTTGTGCTACTGAATACAATTTAACTAGCTTTTGCTTTACTTTGTAATGACTTTATGTCTAAAACCAAAGCTATGTGACTGAATGCATAAGGAACCATAGGAAATCTGGAACCTCCATTTTCTTAACTCTAAGGTGATGTCTTCAGTGTTTCTCAAACTGATAGGGCTGTTATACCTTGTTTAGTGATCGTGACATCAAAAAGCAAAGAATAGATGAAATAGAAACTATCAAGTACATCTGCAGTACGGGTTAAGTGTTATCTTGTGAATTTTTTATATTACTATAGATAGAGTATAGGGGCATTTCACTACTGAGATACATCCCTGGCTGTTTTTGTTTGTTTGTTTGTTTGTTTGTTTGTTTGTTTGTTTGATTCAGGGTCTCACTAAGTTGCTGAGTCTGGATGTGTGGGTTAAACTTGCAGTCCTTCTGCCTAAGCCTCTCTAGTAGCTGAGATTACAGGTATGCACCAACGAGCCCAGCAAAGACTTTATTTAAGTTGTGTGCAGATGTGTGTGTGTGTGTGTGTGTGTGTGTGTGTGTGTGTGTGTACAGGTGTAAGTATATAATCTACCAATAAGTATATTTTCTTTTATGGATCATATAAAATAAAATTTCATTCAAATGGACATTTAATTCCACTTAGGGGGTTGCAAATTTTTTAAACATACTTTTATCAGTGTATTGTAATTATGCATCAGATGAGGTTTAGAGTAACAGAAATATACGTGCACACAGCACTGCATGTGTTTCCCTCAAGATCCAACTCCACTCTGCTCTCTCCCCCTCAATGAATATATATTATTACAACTGGTATTGATAGCTTCATATATGCCTGTAGCATTATTTGAACTGCTTCCTTTATCCATTCTCCTTTGTCTCTTCTCCACTTTCCTTCTCAAATTCCCTTTCACTAGTCTGTTGGACTATCTTCTCATTTATCTAAAATCCCTTTTGTTTTCCAATGTCTATCTAGCATCTACATATCAGAGAAAATATAATATTCTTGGCCTTCTGAAACTGACTTATCTCATTTAGCATAATTTTCTTTAGTTTCATATATTTTCATGCAAACAACATAATTTTGTTATTTGTGGTTGAATAAAATTTCATTGCATGTATATATGACAGTTTTCTAATACATTTATTTATTTGTTGATAGGCACATAGGTTGTTTCCATAATTTGCCAGTTATGAATTGTGCTGCTATGAACATAGATACACAAATGCCACTTTACTAGTTAACTTCAGTTCCTTTGGAAAGATGCCAAGGTGTGATACAGCTGGGTGTAGTTTGGTGGTTTTCTTCCTAGTTTTCTGAGGAATATCCAAATCAACTGTACTAATTTCCAACCCCACCAATAGTATTTAAGGGTTCCTTTTTCCTGACAAACTTGCCAGCATTTATTATTATATGTTTCTTTTCTTAAGAACATTTAAAATTTTATAATGCCTCCTACATGCTAGGAACTATTTTGGAGGGTTTTTTTTTTTTTTTTTTTTTTTTTGCCGCGGATCTGGGGATGGAACCCAGGAACATTCGACCTCCGAGCCACACTCTGCCCTACTTTTTATTCTTTATTTTGAAACAGGATCTCAGTCAGTTGCAGAGGTCACTAAGTAGCTGAGGCTGTCCACAAACAGCGATCCTCTGGTCTCAGTCTCCGGAATATTGGGATTACAAGCATGTGCCACCACACCCAGCTCTGTTTTTGTTTGTTTGTTTGTTTGTTTGTTTATTTGTTTGTGGTATTGGGAAGTGACTCTAGCATCTCACACATATGCTGGGTAAGCACTCTACTGAGGAGCTATAGCCCCAGCCCTTCTTATTCTTTATTTTCTTAATTTTTTATGTATTTTTGGTGATAATAGGGATTGAACTCAGGGGCCTTCTACATGAGCTAAATTCTCAGCCATATTTTATTATTTATTTTACTTTTTAAATTTTTTATTGGTGCATTGTAGTAATAAATCTTAATGGAATAAAAGACTAGTGAAGACATACATGCACACATCACCCAATTAGCCCTTACCCGATCCCCACGCCATTTCCTTCCCATCCCTCCTGGCAATGCTTGGCTTAGTGATTGACTTTGATCTGTTTGTTTAAGTATATCATGTGCTTTAGAGAGTTTCCCTCATTTGTGTTTCTTGATGATTGTCATTCTAAGTGGTATTAGATGGAGTCCCAGTGTGGTTTTGATTGCATTTCCCTGCTTTCTAATGATGCTGGATATTTTTCTCATCTATTTATTAGCCATTTGTATTTTTTCTTTTGACAAGTTTCTGTTCAGTTTAATTGATCTTTTTATTGTTGTTTCAGTGTTAAGTTTTAAAAGTTTTTAAATTTATTGGTACATTATAATCATATGCCATTATGAGGTTCAGAATGGTAGAAGCATACATGTACACATCACACATTTGTAAGTACTTTATATATTCTAGATATCAATCCTCTGGCAATTTGTCTCCCATTCTGTCTACTCTCTCTTTAGATTTGATTGTTTCCTCTACTGCAGAGAAAAGTTTTAATTTGATGACATCTAAAATTTTATCAGGCAACACCAACATTATGTGACATTAATCATTAATCTTTTAATTTGAACCATCATCAGTTTAGATGAAAAATTAATCCCTTCTAATATTTGTTTGCTCAATCTGTTATTGTAGAAAATATAAAAATTGTTGGTATCTCCTTTGCATCACAAATATTCAAGTGTAATTTTTTTTTCCCCAGGCACTAAGCCAATTCTGTCCTGAGGCTTATTTTCAATCCTTAAAGAGCCTGCAAATGCTATATTCCATGTGCAGTATTGTATTGACCTGAAGCACCCAGGCTCATTCCTGAAGTCTCCTAATGCAGTCATGAACCAAATTATTTGAGCCTTTAGCTTGAATCAACTTATTTTCACCAGAAATCAAACCTAAAATCACTAGCTGCTAGAACAACAGAAGCTGTCTCTTCATATCTATAACTTTTTACATTTGTCTTTATTTGTTAAGTCATCCTGCAGAATATCTCTATCTTCATTCAGCCAAGAAATAGCAGCCCTTTTTATATATCACTTGTCTATTTGCTTCTGACTCTTAAATTCAATAATTTATAACTCTGCTATGTGATTTATGTGTCTTGTGGTCAGCACAATATATTTCCCAGCCCTCATTTGACAGAAGGCTTTTTAATAAGTACTTATCATTAAAATACTAAAGAGAATATTAGAAAATAGAAAGAACGGGGGCATTTTCTGATGCTATATCCTTTAATTTGACAATGGATTAATTAAAATTGTTAGAGGTACAAAGAGGATGAGTTTTTCAACAATTTGGCAAAGGCAGTGTCAGTCTTATTCTTATGAAGTTGAAAATTGGTGGCTCAAACACCAACTGTACAGGAATTTTACACAAGAATTGTATCAGGCATAAGTTCATGGACTCCAGCTTAATAACTTCCAGATTTTAATTCTTCAGCCTCATATTTTTTCTCTTTTTATTCTCTAAATAACATATCCTTCTCTTTTGTTCTTCATGTCCTTCCAACACTTATATAACTACTTTATGTAACATTTTCTAAATTACTAGAGTTGATATTTTCCCTAACTCAACCCTGATTTATGTGGTCCACTACATACTAAATCCTTAAGCATAGTTGAGGATAAGAGACATACGACCAAATAGCACTATTAAGAAAAAAGATGAGTTTTCACTTTGTTTCCATCTACAAAATAGCAGGTAAAAATGTCTATGGTTTATATGTAGTTTTAGCAACTTACTTCTTTTTGTTGTTGTTTGAAATAGATTAGAATACTGTCCACCAAAATTAATCCTCACTGATCTCCATCTGGGTTATATATTTCACTGTTATGTAGAAGTGGAGGATATATGATTACTTTGGACCCATGGGAAGTGAAACAACTTCACAGCATTAAAGAAAGAGCCCTGGGCCTTAAGGGACATTTTATATTTCTGTCAACCTCTTGTGGAGCTTCTGATCACTCCCTAAAAGACATGATGCACCAACTGGCTTCTGTTCCTCTAACTTAGACTTCAGAGAGTGCATATGCAGAAATAAGAACTGCCCCAGCATGAATATGGATCTGAAGCATGAAGCTTAGTTGATTTGACCAACCTGCAGCTATGAGAATAAGAATAAGAATCACAACTGTGACTTTTCATTGATATTTTGCAATTGGTTGATATACAGACAAAGCAGCAAATATTGTAACTTTCCCACCATAACTTAGCTTTTCCTACCTTGCTGACTTTCATCTGCAAATTAATTGCTGACATAGATAATCCCCAAGATCAATATCAATGCAACTCTCTGACTTCAATATTCTCACCTATTGTGACCTGCTACAAAACATCTGATTATTTCATTTAAAGAACTAAACAAAATTAATTGGTTTTCTAAGACCTGCATAACACAGAAGGTAATGGGGATGCATAGGCAACACTCTGAAGAAATAATAATTCTCAAAAATATTATATTTTTCTTATACTAAATTGTTACTTTGCATTCATTCTTATATATGTTTCTTTGTTCATCCATCATTATATTTGGTGAGTAGGGAGCTGCATTAAGTAACATATTTTCCTAATCACATTCTAGATGTAAAGACAGACTAAAATTTAAGCAAATAAACAAATAACAATATCATTTGCTATTTCAGAGAGATTGATCAGTGAAGAACTTTAGTTTCCTGTCATAGTTGTGGTAAATTCTAGCAAAGAGTGAGTCTAAGTTATGTTAAATTATATGTGTAATAACATACTTCAAGACCTTGAAAAACAGAACAGTCCAATCCCAAAGCCAGCAGAAAACAGGAAATAATTAAAATTAAAACAGAAATCAATTAAATAGAAAATAAAAATACAATGCCAGGCGTGGTGGTGCAAACTTGTAATCCCCGCGCTTAGAAGGCGGAGACAGGAGGATCACGCAGGTTCGAAGCCAGCCGTGCTGGTCTAAGAGACCCTGTTTCCAAATAAAAGAAATATAAAATAGGTCTAGGAGTGTAGTCCAGAGGTAGAAGGGTTTCCAGGAACCCCAGTTCCACCAAAATAATAATAATAATAATAATAATAATAATAATAATAATAAAAAAAGAAAGAAAAAAGAAAAGAAAAATACAAAGTATGAATAAATAAAAAGCTGATTCTTTGAAAATATTGACAATCCCCTTGCCAACCTAACAAAAAAATGATAAAAATAAACCCAAATCATTAAAATAAGAAATTAAAAAGAAGTCATTTTCATAGACAGTGAGGGAAATTCAGAGGATCATCAGAAACTACTTTGAAAATTTATATTCCAATAAAGTAGAACACATGGAAAAATTGACAGATTTCTAAATGCATACAACCTACCTAAGTTAGCCAAAGTGATATAAAAAAAAGTCTATTAGCAAGCAAAGAAATAAAAAGAGTAATAAAACATCTGCCATAAAATAACCCATATCAGATGGGTTTCTGACTGAATTCTATAGAACTTTTAGAGAAGAACTAAACCCAATATTCGCAAGTTATTTTATTAAATCATAAGTGTTGGAATTCTTTCAAACTTCTTTCATGAGGCCAGAATCACATTAATTACAAATCAACACTAAGTTGCTGAGAGCCTCACTAAGTAGCTGAGGCTGGCTTCGAACCTGTGTGATCCTCCTGTCTCAGCCTCACAAGCGCGGGGATTACAAGCGTGCGCCACCACGCCCGGCCTCATATCATTTCTTTAATTTGTGCAGGATAGGGAGTAATTGGAATACAAGAGAAACTCCAGATGATGAGGAGAAGCCTCAGGGGAGTCGGAGGAGATATAAGGGTAGGGAAGGAGGAAGACTTATATGCATTAAGAGAATAGCATCATAGACTATGTGCATACACATGAAAATATGCCACCAGTCTGGGTACTCCATATCGGGAGGGAAGGAAATGGGAAGGGTAGCACCAAGAGTATGTGGATGTATCGCATTGTCAACATGATTTACATTATGATGTGGGACTACAATGCACCAATACAAGCAACACAAAACTTGTGTAACACTATTACTTTTTTGTGTTACTGGGGTTCCTGGAAGCCATTCTACCTCTGGGCTACACTCCCAGACCTATTTTTTATATTTTTATTTGGAAATCAGATCTCTTAAGCCAGCACAGCTGGCTTGGAACCTGTGCAATCCTCCTGTCTCCACCTCCCAAGCACGGGGATTACAAGTGTGCACCACCAGGCCTGGCTAACACAATTACTTTTATAAGAAACTAGTCTAGAAAATATTTTCTATTTTTTATTGAACAATAATTTTGTTAAATCATTTCTGGTGCCTTTCAGAATACTTGAGGACATTTTCAAAAGTAAATATTCATTCAAAATTTTGAAAAATTCATACTACAAACCCAAGCAATAAGAATTGTACCTAGATGTATAAATGACCAAACTAAAAAATTAGAAAGTTATCAAAAGATCTGCTTTCTTCATTTATTTTCTCTTTTTTCTTTAAGTTGCATTCTTGCTGCACCTTACCTTGCTTGGTGACTATTTGATTTCATTCTTCTTCTTCAAAATGTCTCTCATTTTTGCATATGACACCATTATAGCCACTTCAACCCACATTTATGAATGTTACACCAAGATAATTGGAAATGTTTCTCAATTGAGATTTTTAATGAAGGAAATCCTACTGACATTGCTCAAGCTCAGAACTTCTCCAGGTCAGTGATTTTTAAAATATGATGCCTACACCAGTAAAAGCATCATCACCTGAGAATGTGACAAAAATGCAAATTATTAGGAATAGACTCAGACTGACTGAATCAGAACTTATAAAATGCTAATCAGAAATGTGAGACTTAACAAGGCTTCCATGCAACTGTGATGGACACTGTTTGAGAACTACTGCTCCATGTCATGCTTTCAGTAGTAATGAAAAATCTATGTAGATAGGTTTGATTCATATAAAACTTATTCATTTTTATGACCCATGGTGGAATTTGACAAAATTTCATCAGAGAAAATGTAAAATGGAAAAGAAATTACTAACTTCTGCAGTACATTTCCTAGGAGCTTATCTATTGTTCCATTACGCAAATTGATTACATAGGTTTCCTTCCATCTAAGACTGAAGTTTTTATTAATAGAAATTGTTTTTATTCAATATAAAGGCTTTGTTTTCCATAGCTGAAAAAGTCATATATAAGTTAGAAAACACAAAAAATGCTTTTGATTTTTCCAGATGGATCATATCTAAAGTCATAGAAAAACATTTTATTTATAAGGCTTTTTATAAAGAGAAGAATGTTTGAATTTATCTTATATTGAGCTTTGAATTTTAAAATAGTATAAATATTGTCTTATGGCAGTTTAATAGATAAATAATTCCATGGAAATCCCAATACAATATGTTTAATAAATATTGGATAAAGCTGTTTGATGTTCATAAAGCCTTGTCTCTGTCACCCTTACATGCAATGTTCTTATTAAATTCACAAAGGCAGCAGTCAGATGTAAAAGCATTACTTGTTCTGAATATATTCCAGTAAAATAGAGACCTCAATATTTGGGTACATACAGTAGAAGGAGAAGAGAAATTTCTGGTGATTTAATAACAACTATTTACTCTGAAGCAGTGAGAATCAAAGAAAATCCTCACCACCACAGTGCTGTCCCAGACATTGATCAAAGAAAATACCATATGTGACCTTTCTCCTTCAAGAGATTATAATTGGTGAACATTTATTTTGCATAAGAAACTGAGTGACCCAGTGCAGAGCAGATACACATGGAGTTCTCAGGTAATTAATAAGTAGATAAAACTGAAATGAGTGACAAAACTCGCTCTCTCTCTCTCTCTCTTCACACACTGTTGTATATATATGGTATAATATACAGATCTCAATATACACATACACACACACACACACACACACACACACACACACACACACACACTGGTAAGTACAGAAACAGCTGAGTTTTTTTCACCTATGTTAAATACTTGTGAAACAAAAATAGCTTGCTTGTAGTTTATTATCTTTGCTTCTTTACATCTCTCAATAATTAATTCATGAAATAAATTTTAAGAAGTCAGACAAAGTATATCTGATGTGTGAATAAAAGAATTAAGAGAAACATTTTCTTGAGAAAAGATTTGTACATAGGGCAATATAGAGGAAAGAATGTGTGTCAGGTTAGAGACAGAAAAAAAGTTTAAAAAGTCCCAGAAAGTCAAGGGTCATATTTTTTTTCTCTCCTATGTGAAGCTAGGGATAAAAGAAGAAACAAAATGGACCTTACATAAATAAAAAAAGAGAGAACAGTGGAAGCCAGGCGTGGTGGTGCGCATTTGTAATCCCAGCATTTGGGAGGCTGAGACAGGAGAATTGAGGTTCAAAGACAGACTCAGCTCCTACTTAGTGAGGCCCTTTGCAACTCAGTGAGACCCAGTTTTTAAATAAAAAATAAAAAAATAGGAATGGAGTGTAGCTCGGAGGTAGAATGCCCCTGGGTTCCATCCCCAGTACCACACACACACACACACACACACACACAAAAAAAAAAAAAAAAAAAAAAAAAAAACAGTAGAATAATGGATTAGGATTAGTGGGGAGAGGTAGGGTAGAGGAAAAGAAGAACTGATAAACAGTTTAAATTAATGTTATGTCAGCTGAGCATGGTGGTACACACCTATTATCCCAGTACTTGGGAGGCTGAGACAGAAGGTTCACAGGTTCAAGATCACCCTCAACAATTTAGCAAAACCAAAAGCAACTTAGAGAAATCCTCTTTCAAAAATAAAAGAGAAAAATAATTGAGGATGTAGTTCAAAGGTAGAATGCCCCTGGGTACAATCCCAGGACCAAATAATAATAATGATAATAATGCTATTGTTATAAATGAAGTAATATAAATATGCCAACCGTGCATTGACTAATTGTGAGGAATTAGTACTTTCTTTTAGTGCTGATAAAAAAGTAATTTGAATATTTGACAATACTTTATTTGTTAACACTAAAAGTATATATAAATTATAAATAAATTGTTCTAATCAGGTATCTAAAGTAGAAAATATATATACATATATCTGCATATGGAGATATATGAAGTTGTTAGATAGACCCTAAGAAAAATTAAAAACTAAAGCCAAAGAAAATCTGACAATAGAAAAATTGTAAAATCTAGTGTGCTCTTTTGATAGAATACTATATAGCAGTTATAAGGAGTAAAATAGACCTGAATGAATTAGCATAGACAGATTGAAAATTTGAGTTGATTAAAAGCAACTTCCAACAAGATATGCATGCTATGAGATAGTTTACATAAAAATAAAAGTTTTCATAAATGCTTTACATTTATATATGTATATATAGATATAGATATATACTTTTTAAAAATTTGCTAGAATACCCACCAATTCATGTAAGAATGCAAAGAAGGCAAGAGAATAGCCTAAGAGAACTTGAACCTCAAATTCAATCTTCCATATTTTAAAAGACTAATCAAGTAATACTTTATTTGCATAATTAAGAATTTGAAAGAGAAAAATCAAGGAAACAAGGAAGTAAAACTCGAATAACACATCTATCTTTGGTTCTCAATGTAATTCTTCTTTCTTAGTAGAATTTCCTGAGCCATGTTGCAATAATTTTCCAGACCCCAAAAGCAGCAGGGCATGATGGCGCACACCTATAATCACAGCACTTGAGAAGCGGAGGGAGGACAATCCCAGGTTAAAGGCCAGACCCAGAAACATAATGTGGTTCTTAGCAGATCAGAAAAACTTTGTTTCAAAAAAATATATATAAATGAAACACTGAGCATTTAGCTTGGAAGTTGAACACCCCTGGGGTCAATCCTCTGTTAAAAAAAAAAAAAAAAAAAAAAAAAAAACAGATGCAGAACTTATTCCCTAATTTACTACACACATCAGCTGCACCTTCCAAGGGTATTTATTTTCTAGGACCTCTTCAGCAGGAAGGAGCAAGGGGCAAAGAAAGACATATGTAAGTATGTGTCTGACCTCCGATTGTGGCTGTGGTGACTGTTTTTCACATACATCTTCCCTGAGTTGAAGCCCAAGAAAGTAGTCTTAATATACTCAGGCACATTCAGATTCATTTGCACCCAGCTCATCCACTTTATTAGCTTTCCCTGCTTCAAAAGTTCAAGGAATAAACAAGCTAATCTTTATTTTGCCTGGTAAGCACATCTCAGGTTTCAGTGTGTTTAGCTTTAGCAGGAACCATGGAAGATTTTGCTTTTCAAAGTTTTTACAGATATTGAGGAAATTAAAACATGAAGTGGCAGGTTTTGCAGGGAATTTTTACTTCATAAAATATAACATTTTATTAGAATGAATAAGCAATTTGAAATTTCAGAACTAAGCATTAAGGTCTACATAAATTTAAAGAATAAAAAGAAAAACAAGAATACTTGGAAATTATATTTCAATCCCAAAATGAATATTTTAATAAAAACTGACACATCAATGTACCATTTTAGACTTTTAATACCTAACAATAAATGATAAGAAGTTAAATAGAGAAATTCCTGTGACACTTGACTACACTCACTGTTACTTCATCTACTGATTGTAAACCATTGACCTATTTGTTTTTCATTTTAACAACTTTGAAATTTGATGTGAATAGAAAGCATAATGTCTCACAGCAGCCATAAGACAGGAAAAAATTGCAAAAATAATGTCATTACTTAAACATGGGCAACCATCAATATTCTAGATTAAAGCTGGACATAAACCTGGCCAGGGGGAGAAAGCTTGAAATCCCAGAAGCTCAGGAGGCTGAGGTAGAAGGATATCAAGTTTATAGCTAAACTGGCCAACTTGGTGAGACTATATCTCATTATAAAATAAATAGATAAATGAATTTAAAGGACTGAGGCTATATCTCAGTGTTATAATGCCCCGAGTTCCATATCCCATTCTCAGTAAAACATACACACACACAATTTTTAATAAGGTTGCAATGGTTTGTAGAAAAATCCAGAGATAATACTTGACCATTTTTTAAGGTCTTAAAAATCACCAGAAGAAAATATTGAATCAGTTTTTAGCAAAACTTCTAATGGTTTTTTTGTTTGTTTGTTTGTGGTTTTTTTTGGTCGTACTGGGGTTCCTGGAAGACCTTCTACCCCCGGGCAACACTCCCAGACCTATCTTATATTTGGAAACAGGGTCTCTTAAGCTAGCGCGGCTGGCTTTGAACCAGCGCGATCCGCCTGTCTCTGCCTCCTAAGCGTGAGGATTACAAGCATGCGCCACCATGCCCGGCCTAATGTGGTATTTAAAAGCAAGTAAATCTGCATACTTGCAAAGTTGTCTTAAAACCTGTCATTAAAGAGTTCTTCTGCACAAGATTTTATGAAATGCTATGCCACCAATGTTCTTGAGAATGATTTTAAATTACTCAATTTTAAAAAGCCACTCATAGCCTGGCGTGGTGGCTCTCGCTTGTAATCCCTGTGCTTGGGAGACGGAGACAGGAGGTTCACGCAGGTTGGAAGCCAGGCACACTGGCTTAGAAGACCCTGTTTCCCAAATATAAAAAAACGTATAAAATAGGTCTGGAAGTGTAGCCCGGAGATAGAAGGGCTTCCAGGAACCCCAGTACCACAATATATAAATAAATAAATAAATAAATAAATAAATAAATAAATAAATAAAAAAGAAAGCCACTCAGATTAGCAGACATGGCCCAAAAAGTAGAAGCCATGTCACCCATGAAGAACCATATAGATTTTTTGTGAGCAGTCTGGTGGGTTGTTTATGGGACAGTTGGATCTGAGACTGCTAACTTCAGGCAGCTGTGATGAACTGGAATAGCTAAACTGACTGGTGTTTTGTCTCAATACCAATTTATACATTTGGGAACCACAAGTACAGCACTACAATTACACAAGAGTTAACTTTTACTTTAAAAGTAAAACCATAGAAGAGGTAACCACAGAAAACAGGCAGTAGAAAAGACAAGAAATTATTCTAATAGACCCTCAGTGCAAACCTTTTGAATAATTTTTAAGTGTAACCATCTTTATAACATGTAATATTTTTTAGCCTTGGACAACAGTCAAACAACATAAGAATATACTGATGCAAAGTATACTGGTCAAGAAAATAAACTTTTTTTCCCCACTGAGATGTTAACCAATCATCTTTACCAAGGCAATGTAGATAAACTAGAAGTGGATACTAGTGTACAAACTTAATAGACACTTTCAAACTTATCCTGATCTAGTGTTCTTGGTTCTTTTGAATAATACTTCTAAATCCTTTAAAGGCTCACAGAAATAGTGTTCACAGGGGTTGTCAGCATCTGAAGTCTTGCTCCTGAATTTAGGGCCTTATTTCTGCAAAGTCTCCAAAAGGGACAAGTTTAATTCTAAACATATGAATCCAGGAATTGTGTCTCGGTAGTTTAGAAGCTGCAGAAATGCTAAGGACTTGGAAAGGACTCTTCCACTTTGGGAGAAACAGATCCAGGGGGGAATCCCATTTTAGTTTTTCAGTGAGACAATCACTTGGATATACTTTTGCCATATAGGTTCATGGGGAGTACGCTTAACCAGATTCCCAAAGTACTGAGAGGAGGTAGTGTGGGGAGCCATTAAGGTCTTCCCCTTATCTTTACTAAAAGTATACTTTTGACTGTCCTTCCGACCAGAGTCAACAAGTTTTGGGGCCATGGAGGTTGCAAAGTAATTAAGACTCTCTCAGAACTAATGATGTCTGAGCTAAGATTAGGTTTGTGTTGTTTGTGTTGCACCAAGGTATTGTTTGACCTGCCCTGACTTTGGACTTTTTCTCATCTGGGGTAACCTGAAGCTAAAATTTATAAATACCACAAAAGAATAAGCACCATGATCGGCCAGTAGAGATACTGACCCAGGAGTGGACTGGCGATCCTTCCATGTTAGGAATAAATAATATTTTAATTTAATTCTTAGAGTTTTATTTTTTCATCCTCACTCCTCTCTTTGGAACCCATACTTTTGCCGGCTGGCTCCGGCAAGGTAGCCTCTATTTTTTATTAGCTCCTAAAGGCTCACTACTGCATAGCCTGATTTTTTTAGTTTCCTCACTCATGAAGCTGCTCTTATCAGCAACCCATTTTACATCAGGGTTGTTAGAGGCTGATCATCACATCAGGCCTGCTACCATACAAGAGTGGACTAAACTACATAAAGAAACTGCCTTTGTTGTCTTTGGAGCCACAGTGAACCGATCCCTGGATGGTGGCCCTTGTCACACCCTTCTTTAATAAATCAGCCTGGATACACTGGAACCACATAAAGCCAGTACCAGAACAAGATCCTGAGAAAGACAAGACATGGAAGGTGGCCAGGCAAGCAAACCTGCTAAAGATAAGACTCTTAAGATCCTGACTCCACCTCCTACATCCAGCTAAATGTTGGATATGTAGCAGATGTCTGTATTCTGGTTACCCCTCTCTATCTCCTTCGTCAAAAAAATGTTATTTTTCAAGACCTCCTGTTCCACTCGGGGTATTGCATATTATGCAGCTACCTTTATTAGGGACAATACAGAGGACTGCCCAGGTAAAATATACTAGACATTTTGTTGGGAGTGACCTTACCTCCCACTCTTTCTAATTCAGGGCCACCACCATGCAAGTGTAGCAATACTAATAATATATATGGTCTTGTAAAAGTAGGCTGCTACAAAGCACCCCCAAACTGTGTTACCAACTAAAGCAGGAACCAGGGTAGTAAAAATAAGCACCTCTTTACATTGTAAATAAAGCCCCCATCTAATCATATATATAGCAAAAATCCGAAACTATTTATTCTAGATCTATAAGCCCATTTAGATGCCCTCACTGAGATGGTTCTGTAAAACAAAAGGGGTTTGAATCTCTTCACTGCTAAAGAAGGAGAAATTTGCTTGTTTTAGGGAAGGAAAGCTGCTTCTGTGCCAATAATTCAGGTATTGTACAGGGTATTCTTTAGACAGGGTTGCATAGATGGTTTCCATATCTTTTGCTCTTTTTGGGCCCTGTGCTAGTAGTTTGCCTAAGCATGCTCATTGGACCTTGTCTCATCAATTGTCTGACTGTGTATATAAAAAAAAGCTCATAAGGCAATAAAATAATCTGGCCATCATGGAAGAGCAAGATTCAATATAAGCCAAATATTTGTTTTATGAGTAACAAAAAACAGTGGGAAATATAATAGCAAAAGTAAAAAGAAAGCAAACTGGAAAGAAAGGAGAAAAATATCTTTTTAAAATTTAGAACTGGGCATGGTGGTGCATGCTTGTAATCCCAGCATTCAAGAGGCTGAGACTGGAGGATTGCGGTTTGCAGGCAGCCTCAGCTACTTAGTGAGGCTCTCTGCAACTCAGTGAGACCCGTCTTAAAACTAAATAATAAAAATAGGGCAGGGAGTGTAGCTCGGAGGTCAAATGCTCCTGGGTTCCATCCCCAGACCTGAAAAAAAAAAAATCAGAAACTTCATTATCTATACCCTGCAAGGTCTGTTCTTTCTTAGGCAACAGTACTCAATAGGTTCATACTTTTAAAATCATAATGGCCTACCTCCCTGCCAGAATTTCTGTGATTTGTGGTAAACAAAGGATACCTCCCAAAATTCTGACCTTGGGTGGAGCCCAGGCATCAACCAGCACTTGATCTCAAACCCGATGTGACTAAGTATCATAGCCTTGCTCATGACCAAAAAAGCAGGGCCCTGCATACTGGATAAGCTGACCCCAAGTTTCTGCTTCTGTAAACCTGCTTGCTTATTTTAGCATAATAGATAGATCACCCCCTCGTGATTTTCTCCCTTATAAAGCCCTATCCCAGGCGAGTCTGTGTCCCTTTCCAGTCAGATTTCTGGACTGAGGGTATTGCCACTGGCCAGTTAATAAAGTCTTCAATTGGCACATTGAAAAATAAGGCCACTCAGAAAACCTACAGTCTGATTGTATAAAGTTGATAAGTGCAATTCAATTTAGTTTGACTCTACTATATGGATACTATGATTAAGTGATAAAAGATATAACTCAGTAAAGGAGTATAAATGCACAAAACACATATCCACCTGAAAATAAATATTGAATAATACTCTAACTGAAAACACCTTCTTAGATGGAACATAGCATCTTAGTGCCAATGGTACCTTACAACCAATAAAGTACATGGTTTAAAGTAATGGTATTTAATCACAAGTAAAATTCAGTTACTCTTAGAACCTGTTAAATAGCCAGGCATATTGCAGCACCCTGTAATTCCAGTACTTGGGAGGCTGAGACAAGAGTATTACAGGTTCGAGGACAGCCTCAGTAAGTAATGAGACTTTCATCAAACTAGCGAGACTCTATGTCAAGACAAAACATAAAAATTGAGCTGGGAGTGTAGCTTGGAGGTAGAATGCCCCTTTGTTCAATCCCCAGTACAACAACAAAATCCAAAACTAACAAATAAAAACAATAGAACCTGTTACATATCAGAGAAAGTGATTCAGGTGGTAATCAAGATGTTTAGTTTTGAAAATCATTTTCCAAAAGCTATAAGGTTGCAATTAAATAAGGTTTTATTATATGACTTACTAATGCAAAACAGATAAAAAATTAGTTAGAAATAAATTATCTGGTCAGAGTAACTGTGTAAATTTTCTTATTGTCTAAAAAATCCTTTTTATGAATTTTTGCCATAGTTTCATAGCACAAAGTATCTTAGTCATCATTTTACCAAAGATATAACAATGCAATTGAAAAGAGTAACTTCAGGTCAGGCATAATGGCACATACCTGTAAGTAATCTCGGTACTTAAGAGGCTCAGACAGTAGCATTTCAAGTTAGAGGACAACCTCACCAATGTAATAAAATTCTCAGGAATCCAGTGAGACCCTGTTTCAAAATAAAACGTAAAAAAGGGGCTTGGGATGTAGCTAGGACATAGAATGTCCCTGGATTCAATCCCCAGCACCCCCCATAGCAACTTCTGTATTAAATATCTCTAATATATATATATATATATATATATATATATATATATATATATATATATATATAATGAACTTTTTACTTACTCAGCCATAAAGAAAAACACAATTATATCATTTACAGGGAAATGAATGGAACTGGAGGACATTATGCTAAGTGAGATTAGTCAGTCACAGAAAATAAGAAATCTGATGTCACCCTAATATGTAAAAACTAGGGAGAAAATGGGTCATAGAAGGGACTCTAGATAAAGAAAGAGATTCTATAGATAAGCAAATAATAAGGTGCTCTTACTGAGGGATGGAAGGGAGAAAAAAGAACAATTTCTAATGCACATGATGTACTTTAACAAATATATTAATGCCAATCACCAAGCCAAACATGAGAAGGAGGGAGTAGCAGTGAATGGGGTGGTAATTGGGTAAGGGCTAATAGGGTGATGTGTGCATGTATGTCTCCACCATCTTTTATTCCATTAAGATGTATGACTACAATGCACCAATAAAAAAAAATAAAAATTGCCTTCCAAGGGATACGAGATAATATGGAACAGAGAATAATGGGAGGGGGTAAGGAAAAAAAAGAAGAAAAAAGATGTTTGAGGAAGAAGAAAAGATTAAATAAATTTATTATGTTCATATATCAAGATATTATTATCTATGTTGCCAACAGTTATAGGGAAGCAGGAGGAGCAGAGTGGGATCCAGAAGGAAACACACTAAATACTGTGTACAGGTGTAACTATGTCACTTCGCATCACACTGTGTTGTGTAATTGCAATGAACTAATAAAATTACAAAGATCAAAATGAAAATAAATTGGCCAGGCATGGTGGCTCATGCTTGTAATACCCGTGCTTGGGATGTGGAGACAGGAGGATTGCACAGGTTCGAAGCCAGCCTCTCTGGCTTAAGAGACCCTGTTTCCAAATAAAATATAAAATAGGTCTGGGAATGTAGCCCAGAGGTAGAAGGGTTCCATCCCCAGCACCACAAAAAAAAAATTAAAATTAATTGTAAAGGAAAAGAATATAGTTAAAAATGAAAAATGCACATACATATAATGTGTCTATCCATTTATTTAATGATAAAAAATAAAAATAATAACAATTTAATAGAAACTATGATTCAAGTGTCATTTCTCTGACCATCATATATAAGGTATCATCGTAGTTACTTTCTGTCTCTTGCTCCTACCTATGACCTCTTCCTATGGTCATAGCAAGTATTATATCTGCATGCTATATTTCTCTTTATTTTATATTGCCCTCTATCTCAGGAAGAATCTCTATGAGAAGAAAAGACAGTTCATCTTTATTTAGTGCATAGTCTTGGCTCCTAGGAATTGCCAGATTGAAGTAGTTGCTAGTAAATATTTGAGGAATATTATGCTTTGGATCGTAGAGGTCCTCTAGAAGCTATGTGTTGAAATCTTGGCTCCCAGTGCAGGAGTGCTCAGAGTTAAGACCATTGGAAAGTGATTGGATCATGAAGACTCTGGCCTCAGGTAAGGGTGGATCCACTTATGGATTTTTGACTTAATAGGATATACTTTTATTGTTTTTTTTTTTTTGTTGTTGTTGTTGTGTTTTTCTACAAAAGCAAGCTCTCTGCTTCTCCAGTACAAGGACGTGAGCATAATTGCTTGGCCACATTCTCTCCATCGTGATGTTCTTTCCTGCCACAGGCCCCAAAGCCATGAAGTCAAAAAAGACCCTAAACTAAAACCCATGAAACTGAAAACAAACCTTTTGTCCTTTAAGTTTGTTTATCTCAGGCATTTTGACAAAGGACCAGAAAACAGACTAATACAGAGAATTAATAAATAAATTAAGAAATTGAAAAGAGCTATGAGTAAAACTGCTTAGTAATATATGAATGCAAATTATTGTGAAGAATGAGAAAAGAATGGCATGGATCTTACATATGTTTTTGAAAGCACACATTTGTAAAGTATTTGTATGGTGCAATTCCACCTATCTTTGATGTCCAGAGAGAGGGTTATTCAATATAAAAGGTAAGGCAAAGGTTAAGAAAATCAGATTTGATCTTTTTTCATTCTCTAGTTTCCCTTGTTTTCTATCACACCATGACATAGTTTAGGAGAAATTTTAATGTCATATATTCTATGACATGGTGCAATTTGGTGATCACTTTAAGAAGAATTTGGAAGTAATTTTTATATCATACTTACTGAAACTTAAATTACCTTGTTGTCTTTTAAATTGCTTTCATTGTGTATTTCTATTATAAACTCTTAAAATGAGAGCCTTTTACTGTTTTGCTGTTCTGATACTCACATTTAAAATATGTTTTAGTTATAAATGAATTTCTATTACATTTTCTAAATAATTTCAAAAGTTTTTGTTTAACCTTTTTATAGGTATAGTTTTATGTATCATATGTGTGTGAAATAATTAGAATTTTATATGCCTTTGTGTTTGTTTCACATATTTGACCAAAAGACACATTTTCAGAAAGCAACGAATATATTATGTATACACTGATATTTAGATAAACCAGCCTTCAAATTATTTTTAGTACCTATTTGATAAGTAATGTATTTAATTTTTATATGTGTATCTAAGCACAGTTACAAAGTTGATCAAATTTTTAAATTGTGAAAAGTCAATTTTTAACGTTTCCTCTCCTTACCAATAAATCAAAGGCAAAGGAGATATTAGAGTGCCTGTGAGTTAATCTTATAGAATTTTCAAAATTTAAACTCATCTTAAAGTCTAAGCTTTCCTTCAGTGTAATATTAATACTCCAAGCATCTTCTACAATGATTTAACATAGCTGAATATTTTGTTCTCAGTCTTTTTCTAAATGGGTAAATTTAAGACAGTATTTATATTACCTACAAATAACATTTTTATGTCTTAACTACATGTCAGTAAATATTAAATGTTTAACTTTTTAAACTAAATCACAGAATATGCTACTCATATTACATCATTTATCTCAAAAGTACTCTATGAGGTAGGTAATATTTTAGACTCTATGAAAAGAAACATGGAGAGGTAAAGAATATATTCCCCAGCCAGGGAAGCTATAAGGCAGTTTTTACAACTCTAACTTCAAATTTTAACCATGACGCTATAAAGACATGTAGAGCAATGATAGATACAAATTCATAAATTTTTCAGAAAATTGTGTTACAGTGGATTTGTGAATGGCTAGTTAAATTTATTTCTAGTATTCCTAGTGATTCTGTTGAAAACATCTGATTTAAGAGAATTTATACTAATTCATATATAAGAAGAACAGAAGCTATTACACTAAGCAAATTTTGAAATCCTTTGTAATTTTAAGTAAAATAAAATATGATGTCATTAACACATTGTAATTTGGCTCAAAACTTTTAGCATATAGATGAACCCTTCAATACATATAAACGTTTTAAAATACATTTACCATATAATTAGTCTCACTATCTTGACGTATTTTGTTGTAAATTGATTCAAAGTAAGTTGCAGACAATACTGATATTCTTACTTAAATATAATGGTTACCATGCAATTGATATTAAATATTTTAATAACAAGTGTTAGAATTGCAAAAAGAAATAAGATATGCATGATTGTAACACACCTACTTGTTAATTCTGCAATTGTTGTTAAATAAATCTATAATGTGTGGTAGGCTGAATAGTAGACCCACAAAGATGTCCAGGTTCTTATCTCCAGTATCCTGTGTGATAAAAAAATCTTTGCAGAGCCGGGCGTGGCAGTGCACACTTGTAATCCCCGCACTTGGGAGGCGGAGACAGGAGGATCTTACTGGTTCGAAGCCAGCTGCACTGGCTTAAGAGCCCCTGTTTCTAAATAAAAATATAAAAATAGGTCTGGGAGTGTAGCCCGGAGGTAGAAGGGTTTCCAGGGACCCCAGTACCACAAAAAAAAAAAAAAACTTTGCAGAAATTATGAAGGATCTCGAGTTACCTGGGTGTGCCCAATATAATCACAAGGGTCCTTCTTAGAGATGAAGCAGGAGGAACAAAGTAAGAAAAAGAATATATGATCATGGAAACAGATATAGGAGTGATTCACTTTGAAGACAGCAAAATAATCTGAGGGCTTGGAATGCAGCTGGCCTGAAAATACTGAAAAGGAAAACAAAATTGATTCTCCCCTGAACCCCCTAGAAAAATCTCGCCTTGCCAACACCTTAGTTTTAAACTTCAGGTCTCAGAATTATAACAGAATATATTGATGCTGTTTTAAGTTTAGGTTAATTTATTATCACAATAATAATTAATACTAATTATAATAATTATTACTGATAATTATATTAATAATTAGTAATACTTTTAATAATTATTATCATTATTATTAAGCAGGACTTCTCAGACCCTCATCTCTAGATCAGCTTTTCCACTGCTTCAGGGAAAAAAAACAAAGTGAACAAAACAACACAAAAAACTAAAACAAGGAGAAAAATAGGAGAACCAGTTTTCAACACACTGGATATTAAATAACAAATGAAACAAGTCCTTCAATTTTCCCAAGTTTACTGCCTTGAAAGAATTTTCAGGTTACAACATAGTGAGGAGAATCACTGAACTGAGGAGACTGAGCACAGGGTCAGACGGGAGCATGGCAGGTATTCTTCACAGATCAGTGTACCTGAACAGAGGCAGTGCCTACAGACACAGAGCAGGCCCCCGACAGTAAGTGGACACACAACCTTCAGCATTCACAAGAAACTTAGCAAGACTGACATATTCAGGTTGTGAAAAAAGACCAAAAGATTTTTAAAGAGTTAAATCACACAATGAAATGGAAATAGAAATTCTATAAGACAATTAGATAGGAATGTAATTTTTAAACTGCTAAATATTTGAAAATCAAATGGCATACCTCTAATTCTCATAATTGTAACAATCTTGTACTCTGTACAAGAGTATCAAAATGTTCAATCAGACATAATATATCCCTGTTGATAGTACTCTAGATGATAATGGGCATATGAATCCATTTCTGTATTTAACTAAGAACCTGTTTCAGAATGACCTTTAAATCTATGAATATTTACAAGAGAAAATATTATGTTTCTGTGTGATTGTAATTAAAAGGACTTAGTCCTTTGCACTTTCAAATACACCCCACCTCTCAGTGTACATTCTTATTAATATTGCTTACAATAAGTTTTTCATGACTTCCCACCATGAAAATCCTGGGCTGGGAGTCAAAAATCTGGGTCCTTTTCCAACTCTGTTGCTGACTTAATATATTATTCTAGAAATAAGAATTAACATTCCTATTATTCCTTTCATATTGTTAAAGATACATATCACACCTAACAGGAATACAAAAAATTACACAGATATATATATATATATATATATATATATATATATATATATATATATATTATAGATATATAGAGATATATCTATAGATAGATGATAGATAGATGATAGATAGATAGATAATGTCCGGCGTGGTGGCGCATGCTTGTAATCTCCGCGCTTGGGAGGCAGAGACAGGAGGATCGCACAGGTTCGAACCAGCCGCGCTGGCTTTAGAGACCCTGTTTCCAAATAAAAAGTATAAAAATAGGTACTGGGAATGTAGCTTGGAAGTAGAAGGGCTTCCAGGAACCCCAGTAGCACACAAAAAACAAAAAAAAAAAAAAAAAAAAACAAAAAACAAAAACAAAAATATATAATATACACATATATAAAATTACACATATGTAATATTATATAAAAATTACATATACATGTAATATATCATATATAATGATTGATTATATATAAACCACTATTGGTATATATTATATTATATTCACATTATAATATATACTTATATAGAGACCGTATGATTGATAAATACTATATATATGTATCAATAGTACAGTTTCCTAATATCTGGAAATATGTTTTACCTTGAGCTTAAATGCATCATATTTAAAGATTAAAGTTTACCTAGAGACAAGCAATAGGAAAATGGACATTTTTAAAACCCACTGACAAAATCATCAGAAAGTAAAAATAAAGAATGCATTTAATGAGAAGTATGTGCTATTTTTACAGAAAAAAATAAAGGCAAAAATCTTAAGTGAGAATCAAAAGAAAAGCTAGATATATGAAGATTTACTGTGCTCATACTTTAGAAGTCTCGGAATTTTAACCTTTAAGTTCTTCTCATAATGATACATAGATTCAATGTCATCCCACCAGAAATTCTTTTTGGTAAAACAGACAAGTGATTTTAGAGTAACTGAATATTCATGGGAAAGGGGTAAATCTTTTCTCCTAACTCACCAGATACATAAAACGTAACTCCAGAGACAAATTCACTGAGGTAGAGGTAAAGCAGTGGTCACCAGTGTTCGGAGTGAAGAGGAAATGAGAGATGGATGTGCAATGGGAAGAGAATTTCAGAAAGAGAAGATGAAAACATCCTATCGATGCACAGTAAGGATGGTCGCACACAATACAAACCTATTTAATGTCACTAAGATGCACACTTAGAACCGTTAAAATTATAAATTTTATTTTAAACATATTTTACCACAATTAAAAAAGAGAAAGTCATTAAGTAATTGACGATCAGAATGGCTCTCATAATATCTAGGATTAAGTGTCTCTTTTCCTGCATCATAGCTAGAATCTTTCAGTCTCACTTGAAGACTTGAAATAAGAAACTGAATAAACAAAAATGTGATATAGACTTGAAATATTCTACTGGTGGAAAAAGTGAATAGCTACCATACATTGAAACATGTGTGCTTATAACTGTGAGAAAAGGAAAAAACACATTAATTCCTTTAAAAATAGACTCTCAAATCTTCTTACGTACACCACAAATGGTTTTTTGTTTTTATGGATAGTTTCCTCAGTGTTCAAAAAGCATTTTCTGATTGGGTATCATCATTATATTGACTGTGTTGATGGCTTTATGTATCAAAATTCAAAATATGCACTCTATGCACAATTTAATGTACACCAATTAAAACTGAATAAAGCTGTAAAATAATTTTCAAGTTAAAAATAGATAAAATATGAAATTAAAAATATAAAACTTCTAGAATAAATAAAGAATATTATGATAACATTAAGGCAGGCAAATATTTCTTGAAACAAAAAAGAGTACTAGCAATTAAAAAATGCTAAAACTTCACAACAAAATAATGTGTAATTATCCAAAAGAATCATTTAGAAAATGGAATAAGGGTGCAGTAGTGCATGCCTATAATCCCAATACATGGAAGGCTGAGACAGAAGAATCACAGGTTCAAGGCCATCAGTGCACAGTAACTTAGTGGGGCCCTGCTTCAAAATAAAAATAAAATAGGTCTGATGGTATGGCTCAGAGATAGAACACCCCTGGTTTCAACCCCAACAAAGGGGAAATAAAAAGGTAAACCAGAGAATTAGAGATAATATTTGCCATGGGCATATCTAATAGAGAACTTGTGCTAGAATATATATATATATATATATATATACATATATATATATGTATATATATATATATATGTATATATATATATTTAAAATGTAAAACTAAATAATTAAAAATTCAAGAACAGTAAAAATGACCAAAAGATAATGACCAACACTTTCCAAGAAATCTACAACTTGCAAATAAATACATAAAATTCTTCCATATTTCAAGTTCCCATGAAATGCAAGTAAGAACTGTAAGAGATCATTTTACTAGAATGACTACAAGTAAGAATAATGGTAAGCTTATAAAGCGATTGAAAATCAAAAATATTGTTGGTGATAAAGAAACTGGTACTATCACTTCGAAAACCATTTGGCAATTGGCTATACAGTTAAAACATACCCACTTAATGATGAAACTAGGTCACTACTAGGCATTCCCCTCCCAAATCAAAATGTAAATTATCAAAACTACTTGTATAATAATGCATATTACAGCATTATTCTTCATACTGAAAACTGGAAACAAACTAAAATGTAAATGAGCAAGCAAATAGTGGATATTTATAGAAGAGAAAATTAACAACATAAAATAAGATCAAATTATGGAACAGCATCAGTGAATATCACTGGAATGTTGTGCAAAAGAAGTCAGGTATTCTAAGTCCATTAACATACAATTATAGAACAGAGAAAATTGGTAACACACGTCAGGTCAGTGTTTGCCTGGCACAGACAATGAGAGCGCGATGCATGAAGAACCATTCTGAGGTGACAGAAATGTCATCTGCAGTGGCATCTAACAGGAGCATATATTTGTCAACACTCGTTCAACTGAATACTTAACATATGTGCATTTTATGCGAACTATATATTGTGATGGTTATGTATCAAAATGATGTTTGGGGATATTTATATCGATAAACTTTGAGTGAAACACATTGCCTTTCAGAACATGAGGAAGAACATATTGTTCCAGGTACAAAGAGAACAAAAAGACAGGCATCCTCTTGCATAAAGCAATTCTTTAGCAGAATGTTTTCAGAATTTATCTGCATCATTGGCCCTTAAAAGTTTGCAGCCTACCAGCCTTTGACTTGGAACTGCATCATTGGCAATCCTGGGTCTTCAGGCTACCTGCAAACAGTAGGTTTTGGACTTGTCAGTCTCCATAATCATGTGAACAAATTCATTTTATCTATATATTGATCTATCATCCATCTTCTTTCTATCTATGTAGCCTAAGAGAGATACAGACAGAAACAGAGACAGAGACAAAGAAAGAGAATGGATATGTATATACTATTGACTCTGTTTCTCTGGAGAACCTTTATTCATAATTCAAATACAGAAAATAGTATGGCTCAAATTCCCTAAATTAATATGACATTTCTTTAAGAAATGTTCCAAGTTAATAATATTCCAAGTTAATAAGATTCCACTTCAAGCTGCTGTTCACACTATGAATCTCAAAGATTGCTTAATATATTGTTGATTTTCCTTTGTAAATATTGAATATTCTTACTTATAGGAAAATCAAGTTTGGGGCTTCATGCAGCCAATCCATCAACTGGTCCCCCAAACTCCTACTTCCATCAGATTCTAGGTCAATATTTTCCATTAAAACTATTTCTGAGCAACCTTTTCTGTTGTCTTTACTGGTAGACCATCACCTTTATGCCTCTACTCCTGCCACAGAGCCTTTTTGCTTAACTATGGTCCTTTTGGGGTCTCAGCTGGAAACTCTTGGAGTGGATCAAGACCTCTTTCTCTTTCAAGAGTCCAGTGCCAACACCTGCTTCTCCAGTGTGTTTTCCAGAAATCTCTGCTCAACTGTTTGGACATAGCTATTATTTCTGTTGGGTTTCTTGGAATATTACTTCACAGGCATTGCTTAACAATTTGCCAACTGGAAAACCCAAATATTCAAGTATTTAATCATTTGATTTAAGAATTAGCCAACTATTTGAAAAAAAGTTGAAGCCATATTTTTGTGTTCACTTATCTACAGTTCCTTCTCTTCAGGATTTTTTCCTCATGTCTAATACATTTTCAAATGCCAAACACATCTTTGTACAACTGTCTATTTTCTGTTTGGGCTATATTTCCAGGAACTAAAAACTGGAAAAATGCCTTTAAGAAAGCAGCTAAAGTAACAACACCATTTTGGCTTCTGTTCTCTCAGTAAAAGGAACCCTAGATCTTGACTATTTTGTTTGTTCTTTAATTTCTTTCACTTGTTTTTAAAAAATCCATATTTAATTATTGGTTTTAGTGACATTATGACCAGAACTAGGTTAACCAGGGTAATATTTGAAAACATAAATTATATCTAGTCACCCACATCCATAAACTATGTTTCTGATTATACTATGAACAAAATCAAATACCTTGTCTTGACCTAAGGGGATCATAATCTCACCCTCGCCTATTTCATCTTGGTTCAGCTACAGCCACTATTCCATCATTTTCACTGTAATCTAGAGATGTGTTTCTCTTCTCAGGTCTTAAAATCCACATGCTTTCCTGCCTAAGGGTATGTCTTCTATCCTGTCTTCTCCATCTGTTCTCTAACTCTTCTCTACAGAGTTCTCATTCCTATGATCAACCTAGGTGTGTGCAATTCCTTGACCATATTACATAATTTCATAGTCATTTGTTACTCACTATTTCTGCACACTTTTATTTTTCTTTCAGGACGTATCCCAATATAACAAATCATAGACTAAGACCTATGAACAAAATCAGGGCAAGCAAATGAAAATAAATATGATTTAGATATGCAGAGAAACAGGAAATATAATTACAATACCTGCAATATCAATACACATGGAAAGAACTGTGAGACTGTTGAGGCACCTTAGAGGAAGACGAGAACATTGAAGGAAAGAATGGACTCTACAGTGTTCTTTCTAATCAGAGGAATTCGAATGTTAATTAGGATTAAAGACAATTCTCTACAAAATTGTGTCTGATTTCTCACTTAATATATTTCAAACCCATCCCCAAATCAATAAATGTGCACTGACAATGCAATATTTAGTGACTACATTTAACCCACCTGCATGGCAGAATATATTCGATGAAACCTATGATTTAAATACTATTAACTAACATGTTTCTAAGCACATAAAAGAGACATTTTGCACATCTCTGGGTATGTTTCAAAAATTAAATTGCCAAAATGTGAAATTTCTGATGTAAAGAATATCTAGATTATTAAGGCTTAATACTCTATCAAAATAGCCTAAGGCTGAACATCTACCTTGTGAGTAACCAGTACCATGCAAGAATACCAGTGCTTTATCATATCCTTACCAGTAGAGGATATTTGCTGCTTTTCAATAGTTCTGTCAGCATGGTGAAAATGAGAGGTCATTTTTAGTACAAAATAAATTAAGCATCATTTTCTATACCTTTTTTGTTTTATTTATTTTTTTTTAATTTTGGTACTAGAGTTTGAACCCAGTACTCTCAGCTACACCCCCCAGCAGCTCACTCTATCCATCTATCTCTCTATCTATCTATCATGTATTAATTTATTTTTATTTTGAAATAGGGTCATATTAGTTGCTTAGGTAAGTTACTGAGGCTGGTTGTGAACTTGCCACCCTCCTGTCTCAGCCTCCCATGTACCAGAATTGCAGGCATATACCACCACATCCAATTCCTATGTTTTAATTTTATTTCAACATTTAGAAGTTTATGGGTACATGAACAACTTTTCTATTTATAAGCACATTTTAAAATTAAAATCATACTTTTTAAATAGCTTTGTAAGTTTTGATTGACAGTCTCAAGTGAACAATTAAAATTATGAAGTGACTATTTTAATACTTAGTACACACCTGCTTTGTACGTTGCCTTTTCCTTTTATGCACATAAAAAAAATGGAGCCCTTCATTCTCAGACCTTTTGAACAATTAAGAAAATCTTTAGCTAGGCATGGTGGCACACGCTTGTAATCCCAGTATTTGGAAGGCCGAGACAGGAGGATTATGGTTCACAGATAGCCTCAGCTACTTAGTGAGGCCCTTTGCAACTCAGTGATACCCTGTTTCAAAATAAAGAATAAAAAATATGACTGGGAGTATAGCTCAAAGGTAGATTTCCCCTGAGTTCTATCTCCAGTACCACAAACAAAACAAAGAAAATCTTTCGTTCTCAACAATAAACTATATGTGAAGTATTTTACATAGCCATTTTGTAGTTAGATTAGTAGATCCTTATTACATATCAAGTATATACTTTAAATTTTTTTAATTTTCAATTTCTTTCATTTTGGTCTAAAATTTCAATTTTACATAGTGAAATTTATTTTGCTTTATATTTCATCTTGTATTGTACTTAGAAAATGCTTTTCCATCCTAATATAAGATCACTTTTTAAAAATAACTTAAATTCTTTAAAAGATATATTAAATATATCTAGAGTTCATTTTGACTTATGAGGTAAAATGGAAAATATAAGTGATTATTTTGTATGTGTCAATCAGTGATCACTAAATATTTATTATTACATAATCCTATTCTTTATAACATTAAGATGTTAATTTTTAAAAATATTCAATTCATACATATTTGGTATGTATAGCTATGAATTTAGTACAAATGCACACAAAAGTGGATCAGCTTCTAGGCATTTTGTGCTGCTTCATTAGTAAAATTAATAGTACTGCTTAATGAAAATTTATTTAACAATGAGAATTAAATTATCTATTATATAGTCATACTTGATTGTATATGCCCATAGTTCAAGTTACTCAGGGGGCAAAGATAGGAGGATAACTCAAGCCCAGGAGTTAGAGGTCAACCTTTACAATGTAGCAAGCCTCTTTCTTTTTAAAGTGGCAACACTGCACATTACATGCATTATTAAAGGTTTACTTAAGGTTTACTTGGCAAACTTTACATCATAACTATGTAAGTATAATATATAACATCACAAATTTACATGTTTAATATAATTAAAGATAAAACATCTCATTTATCAAAAGTTATGGAATATTTTACTTTATTCTTTACATTACACAATATTAGATTATTATTTTGAACAATTTTAGAAAAAAATTACTTGATGCAAAAGTCATAAGCCATCTGGAGATTGGAATAAATATATAAAAAGACATGTTTGTTGTAGGAATGGGATAAAAGTAGATTTCAAGGATTTGCTCAACCCTATTAAGATTCATCCTGTGCTATACTGAGAACACAACACAGAAACCTTTTGGTAAATATTTATATATTGATTGAAAAACATATTTGAAGGCATTTAAAATGTGAGCTATTTGTCCAAGCTGTACAAATAAAATTACACAGATAAGAAACTCCTTTATAATTTTATGACACATAGGTGTTCAATCAGTTTGAACAATTAATTCCTATTTATTGCTTACTTTTAGAAATCTTTGTTAGTTCATAGTATATAAAGAAATACAAGATGTGATGTTTCTTGTCTCAAAAAGTAATGTCTCATCGCAAAAAGTTTGCAATTCGATCAGAAAATTTTATTATGTGCTTTCAACCATTAGAAAAAAAATACCAAGGTGATTTTCAAGTCCAGAATCTCATTGTTCACTATATTTTCTGAAAGAAAAAATAATGACCTTTCCACTCAGGTACACATAAAAATGAACAAAAAAATGTCAATATAGCAGAGATGCTCTTTTCTGATGCTCAGGAATTCCAGTGAAAGAACTCTGATTATCTGTGCCCACAAAAGTAAGTGGATATTTGGAGTCCTATGACAAGGATTTTAGGTGGAATTCCTTTTGAAAATATATTCAACAAGAAAAAACAAAGCATGATAAGTATTATATTTTAAACTCTTTACTTATAGTGTGCATTTTATTTTTCTTCTTTTTGTTTGTCTACTTATTTGTTTGTTTTTTGGTTACTGGTGATTAAACCCAGAGGCACAGAGCTACACTCCCAGTACTTTGTAATTTGCATTTTAAAACAGGATACTGCTAAGTTGTTGATGGCCTCCAACCTGTGATACTCTTGTCTCAATATCCCAAGTACTGAAATTACAGGCATGTTCCCTCACACACACAGCTGTTCATTTTCTTAAAATTCCAGCTTGGTTATTGACACACAATTGTAATTTCAGCAAGTAAGGAGGCTGAGGAAAGATTATAAGTTTGAGGCAGCCTTGACAACATATATATCTAGGCCAAAAATCACTGAGACTTAGAAGATTCTATTTACAAAACTACCTTAATAATCAATAGGAGTCACTGCCAAATTCATCTGATGAGAGCAATTGTTGTCAATCTATATATACATATATAAAAATATTATATCTATAAATATATACATGCATATACATGTAAATGTATGTATTCATGCATATATACATATGCATACATGTAGATAATTGCATGTAATATATATATATATAATTTTAACCTATTTTGAGCTGGGTTTGGGTTGTTGATGGAGGTATTAACATATGTATTCAGTTGTATATTCTATAGATTGTTGTACTGCCCAGATTTTTAGGTTAGCTATTTGCTAAGTGTCTCTTTTCTCCGACTATGTAATAACATAAATACAACACATACTTACAATGAATTAAAATAAGAAAACATGTTAATTATATTGAAGTCCACTGTGTGTTGTGCTGCAGAAAGATGCTTGGGCATCTTCATAAGAACATATCAGTGGGCCCTTAGGTATGTCTGATTTGTGCTATACTAGGCCAAAAGGCATCCATAAGCAAGGCAGAATGGTTAACTAACTAATGAAAAATTTATATCATAGCTAAAAAGTAACAATTAAGGAGAGCATCTGAATTCTTACATTTGTGACTGACTAATCTCAACACAATGTTCTCAAGTTCTATCTATTTTCTGGTAAACTATGTAATTTTGTTCTTCTTTATGGCTGAGTAAAATTCCATTGTGTATATATATCCCATTGTAATCCATTCATCTGTTGATGGACATCTTGACTAGCTCCATAGTTTGGCAATCATGAATTGTGTGGCTATGAACATAGATAGGCATCTATTAGTTCGATAGTTTGGTTTCCAAACTATTCTTTTGGATATATGCCCAGAAGTAGTATGGTAGTCTTATTCCCATTCTTCTGAGGATCCTCCATACTGTTTTCCAAAGTGTTTGCACTAATTTGTAATTCCACCAACAATGTATGAGAGTTCCCATTTCTCCATATCCTCACCAAAATTTGTTATTGTTTGTGTTTTGAATGAAATTGATGTTCTTCCTAATATATGAAAGCTCAGGAGAAAAAGAGTCATAGGAGGAACTCTAGACAAAGGAGAAACCATAGATAAGCAAATAAGGTGACCTAACAGGGTGATGGAAAAGGGGAAGAGAAAAATGTCCTTATTTACATGATATACATTCACAAACATATCAAAGTCAAGCACTAAGCCAAACATGAGAAGGAGGGAGGGGGAGGGAACAGGAGAAGGGTTAAATGAGTGATGTACACATGCATGCCTCAATAAGTCTCACCCTAATAATTGTAGAAGGCCCGTAAGATTATCTCTGTTAGTGTCTGGTGATTGATATTTATATCTTTCAGCAGTAAATGCTTTTATTTAAAATTTACTTTTAAAGTGGTTAAACTAGTTCACCATATGCAGAAAATAAACACGTCTATTCCCCTGACAGAATACCGAGAAAATGAAAGTAAATAATTGGATTTATGGATATGTACCAAAAATCACTAAAGCTTAGATGATTCTGCTTACAAAGCTACCTTGATAATCAGTAGAGATCACTGCCAAATAAATCTGATGATAGCAATTGATGTCAATATTAAAGACAGTCAGATTCATCCTTCTGACTATATTGAATCTTAGTTCACATGTCTAGTCCGGACATACAAGGCTGCAGACATTGAACTCTCTGTTGTTTATCCTTCTTTTTCTCTCTTATATCCACAGATATTTTATAGAAAATAAGTTGCATACCTACTTTGCACAGTGGAATTTACTTATAAAATATAATAGCCTCTCTCTCCTAGATGTGCCAGGGTAGGTGGGTAGGATCTGAGATGTAGGTCTCTTCTCAAACTTCTTGCTTTCTATATGTGAGAAAGATAGTGAAGTGGAATAATTAGGGCATCTAGCCCTCAGGTAGCACTTTTAAAACTTGCCGTTATTTGATCAGCTCCCCAGGAAATCTCAGTGAGCTAAACAATAATTTATTGGAGTGTAAACATTTTGAAAGTCATAGCCTTGTAGTCAGTGGTTATACTTCCATATGTTCACAAAGAAACTCCCTGGAAAATGGAAAATGCAAAGCATCAACAACTATGACAAAGTCCTTTGAACTTAATGCTTTGTAAAACTACTATTGTGAGGCAAGGATATACTCACCAGTCTCATGGATAACATTTTTTCCAGGGTTCTAAGCTACAAGGGAAATCTCAACACATAGAACTTGTAAAGCCCATATGATGCTCTTCACAATCTACTGAGTTGACTTAGATATATTTTATTACTGCCCAGTTGATGAGACTGAGCAGCAGTGTGGAGCAGCCCCTCCTTTGATGCTACCTTCCCATTTTCACTGTGGTCATTATTCACCTGTTACTGATGCTACTGCCTCACAGATTGGGGAGAAATGAACGCAATGACACATTAATAACAGAACAAAATAAGCATTTAATAAAGAGTAAAAGATTAAAATTAATAATTTTACTCTTTTGCTTCTTGCTGTGGGTATTATCTCCATGTGCAGGACAGACTCATCCTTTTGGTCCCTCTCAGCCACCTCTCAATCCCTTGGAGCACTACAGCCATGAACCTGAAACCAAGTGGGTGTGGGAAGATGGGATGAAGAAGGCCAGTCTCCACTTTAACCATTTTGATACAAGAGTTAAATCGCACCCCTCCAAAAAAAAAAAAAAATTTCTCTTCTGGGGCATTATGCAAAGATTGCAACTTCCAAAATGATTGAACTGAATGTTAATGGATAAGCAAATGAAAGGTAGTTAGTGGTTATTTCTAACAGGTAATAGTTGTGGTTCATTACATGGCCCACTGGTTCAGGCTCATGGATTTCTTAACAGTCCAGCACTCAAGCTAGAAACATACCTACAAATGTCAGAACCCAGTTTGCCCTCACTGTCAAAAGAGCAATGGAACATTCTCTTCTGTGTTCAATTATGATGACACTCAGTCAGAAAACTCTATCACAGCACACTGAAGGATAGTCTCCATAATTCTCATATCTTGCCCATAATCTGCCTTTTCCTCTGTCATTTTCAACAAAACACTTATTTTTATAACATAATACAGTTTAATGGAAATTAATCCATCCTCGGCCTTCTATAGAAAGGAAAGAGCTCTACCACCTGTCTCCCCCTGCCTTCTCATCCAGAGCAAAACCCCACAACAATGTTAACAGTTGTAGAAACCTGACTCAACTAAAAGCATTGGATTTTGTATTGCAAAGCTGCATATTTAGTTTCTTCAGCTAAATCATTTGCACTTAAGGTTGACAAACACTTCTGTTCTTCCCTTGGAGTAATGGTTGAATGCCAAGATGGGTCACAATTATTACAAAATGGTTGCAATCGCCTTTTGTATGCCTGGAATTGATATATACAAACAAATGTTATTTTCTTTTCTCTTCTTTGGTACAACAGATTAAACCCAGGGCTTCATAATGCATATGCTCTACTACTGAATATTTTTTCCTATTTAGTTGTTTTTTCAAGATAGTATCTCACTAAGTTGCACAAACTCATGGGCTCAAGTGATCTCCTGCCTCAGACTCTCAAATAGGTAGATGTACAAGAGGATGCTGCAGCACTCATCCTTAAAAGAAATGTTTAGCTTATTTTCTGAAACTTCCCATATGATATATGAGATATAAGTTAAAAACATAATATCATTACAGATTACTATGTTTTATAAAAAATAGACAGGAAGTAGTGCAGCATGACATAGATGGCATTAGCATTCTCGTGGACCGTCTGAGTCACTGTTTGCTAGTCTTGCTAGTCTGAGAGTATTGTTGTCTCCATCATGTGAAAATAGTGTGAAACTGAGTAAATGTTGGAAGTACTGGCAAAAAATATTGCAATAAACTGTAACTATAAGTTGTACTGATACAAATAATTGACTATGTAAAGAAAATAACAAGTTTGGTTATGTGTGTTGGAATGAATTCCAAGTAGCTGGGATTTCAGGTGTGGGCTACAATGCCTGCCTTGCATTTGTGTCTGCTAAAACCAACTTAGGTAAGTGACCCTATTTAATCTGCTTTACTTTTTTCTTCAGCTACAGAATCCTTGTGTAATTTTTTCTGATGATCTTTCTCATTACTTAATCAAATACAAGAAAACTGTGGAATAAAGAGAATAATTTATATATACAAACAATTTTTAAATATGCTAATAAAATGATCAAAATATCCAATCATCAATTCTCTGGAAAAAAAGGAGTGCTGTTTCTTTCATAACAGAAACACCTGTGTACAATACAAAACTGAATCATCCCAGCAAATGCTAAATGCAATGAAAACATAGGATGGGGTATGGAGGGGCATCTCACTTTCACTCAAGGCATTCAGAGAGAATTGAAATTGGAGGTAACTTTTGAACTGGCACAGAATGAAGAAATTGTGTTTCCTATAAGATGTTTAAAGAGAAAAGTGTTCCGTGTGAAGACCGAGTATAAAACTCTATAAATGAGCAAAATTAGCAGGTTTAAGAAATGGATCGAAGGCCAGGATGTCTGGAGATCACTGAGAAAAGAGAAATAGGATGTGAGTGGAATTCAGAAAAGTACCTGGACCTAAACAATGTAGGACTCTAATAACATAAACAGATAGAACTTGTTCTTCCTTTCTTGTTCACTTGTAATTTGTTGGAGGGTGTCAAGCTACACATAACACATACTTAACACTTAACACATTCTTTTGGACAATATTCCAACTATGCCTCAAAAAAACTGCATTTGTAGGAAAAGTGTTTTATCACATAGACTTTAGTTTTCTTTTTCCTTTTGAAAGTTAAGTTTCCCAGTGAGGAAGTATAACCACAAGCAGTATTGATCTACTATTATAATTCCACCCATATGTCTTGCCTTTCATGCCTTAAAAGTCACAATTTTTAAATTTTATTCATGTACATTGTAAATATAAGACTTTGTATTTTATCACTTATTTTTTCCTTCAACTATATATTTAAGGTGTTCACTTTTTTAGAGATAACTTAAATCTTGGATATGGAAAAAATTAATGACAGCCAATCCATTCCAAGTGCATTACATATTATAGGAGTAATGCTAAATTTGGGGCAACTTCAATCTCAAGTGAAATTAAACATTAACTCTGGGATTGTAATGGGTAGAAGTTATCAATATTTCACTTCTTACTCCTCCTAAAAAAACTAAAGCCTGATGTGCTAAAGTAAATTTAAAATCTAAACCATGATTCTGTATTAAATTCAGTTTTGGCAGTAAGTAGATACGTTTTATCCTGCAACAACAGATGTGACTAAAAGAATTGATCTTGTTGACATTGTTACTCTTGTATGGGTAGAAATCAATATTAACAATAACATTTGCCATTGCACATTCTGGAAAGAAAATTTTTACCATTCATAAAGTCAGGTTGAGCTTATTCTTCATTGTAGTGTCACAGTGGACTTCTGATGGAAAACATTTTTATCTGCAATTGGCCAAGTCATTTATCATAGTGGGATATCACAGGCAATAGACAGCATCCCCAAGTAGATATAGGAAAACTGTCATCATTAATTATACTGAGGGCTGGAATTGGGGTCTGTGAGCTTCGGTGGCAGACTCACAAAGAAGGTAATTCAGTTTGTGATTCAAACACAATTAGGTGTAATCTATTGTTAATGTCTTTCTAGTTGCGGGATTAACTATAAATCTACGGAATGATGGCTAGTACACAACCAATCCTTTGGATTCAATAATTCTTCAATCAATTTTCTGAATTTACTAATAGCACTATGTATGAGCTTCCTGACCAATTTTTAACAATTTCAGTATGTTGTATGTGCATTTAAGCAGTGTCCAAAAATCAGATGAAGTAGAAGAAGAAAGCAAATCTTGAGCTAATTTTGCTCCACATTTTCATTGTTTGCATCATTAAAATTTCAAGATAAATTTGTAGAGACAGTTTCCATTTAAAAGAAAAAGTTTTGAGCCAGGCACGGTGGCACACTCTTGTAATCCCCGCCGTTGGGAGGTAGAGACAGGAGGATAGCACAGGTATGAAGCCAGCCTCGCTGGCCTAAGAGACCCTGTTTCCAAATTTAAAAAAAAATAGGTCTGGCAGTGTAGCCAGGAGGTTAAAAGGTTTCCAGGAACTCCAGTACCACCAAAAAAAAAAAAAAAAGTTTTGGATAATCTTAATACTTGGGTGGCTGAGTCATGATGATTACAGGACTGAGAACAACCTCAGCACCTAGTGAGAAACTATTTCATAAAAAAATAAAAAATAAAAATGGCTGGGGGTATAGCTCAGAGGCTAAACACTTCAAGGTTTAATCCCTAGTACTAACCAATTAATTAATGCTGTTTTTACTTATGCTTTTCTATATTCTATAGCTTTTTCTGGCATTCTATTTGATGAGTTTTAGTCCGTTGCTATGCTATTTTTAAGTTTATACTCATTCATCTTTGTAATATTTTCAGGATTTTCAGCACTGATCTTTATGTGTGGAATGCTATTTATTTCTCATTCTCAAAAATTATACCAACATTTCTAAGATTAATCCAACTCTTCAGGCTAGTAATCCACTTTCATCTTTAGAAATTAAAAAAAATTCTTATATAGCAAACTTCTTTTCCCATGCAGAAGCCTATAATTATCAATATCAGTGATAAAAATGCACACATATATTATAATCTTTTCTCAAAAAAGTAAATGAAAACCATTTTGGAGATTCAGCATCTTCGTAAGTTGCTGAGTCTGGCATTGAACTTCCTATCATCCTATCTCATCCTCCCAAGTACTGGGATTATAGGTGTGCACCACCACATCTGGAAAATTCTACCAGTCTTAATGTGGTAATTTATGTTTGGCATTTTCTTTTCATATTTCAAACTGCAAATAAGTCTTGAACAAGTGAATATCTAAAACTGATGTCACTAAACTTCTTCTTACATAATTAGAAAGGTAAGTGTTACGTGAACAAGGAGTGAATTGATGTGAGAGTCAAAGCAGAACAAGGGAGGATGCTAACAGCAAGCTTCTTATAACATGGTTTACCCTGGTTGACCTTGCTCATAAATCAATTGATCATACTAGTTAGAAACAAGCATAGTATCATAAACATCGCAAACTGCCGCATGATGAAAGCTCCATTTACGTTTTCCAAGAAAGCAATGTCTTTCTGGGAAGCATGTTTTGCCATCCAGGGTCAGCATGAAGTACAAAGCTGTCACTCCATAACAATCTTTTAGTGCCTTATTAAGTGACAAGATTCTGATAGGGGCAGCACCCAACTGCCTCAGTGGAGCAAATATCTTACTTTTGACTCATGTGCATGGTCTCTGCTTTTATGATACCATCTGCAGAGAAATAAATCATTATGAAGTTGACTGAGTGTGTCCTATGTTCATCTGCTTGACTGTGTTTGATGTAATTGACTGACAGCTATAAAAGGATATTAGAGAAAAGAGGCCTCCACATCAAGTGTGTATCACCTGACTCGGGACTGCTGAAGGATGGCCAGGATAAAGATGGGCTGAGAGGAAAGAAGATAAGGGACAGAGAGGACATCGGCTTCTGTGTGGGGAGGGGTGCCCTGGAGGAAGAGAATGAAGGAGGGTTGTTTCACACAATTAAAAGGCTAAAGGAGTGATGTGTGCATGTATGCCTCTACCATCTTGTACCCCATTAATATGCATGTCAACAGTGCAACTATAAAAAAGGTTACCCTTATTGAAATACTAATTCATGTTAATAAGCAATGGTAGATTATCATAAAACTATAAAGTTCACTGAAATTTTTCAATATCAAATTCAGTTTTATCTGTAGATCACATTTGACATCTAATAGTAACACATGTAGCACTCTGAGGCATAATTCACCATTCTTAATACAGCTTCTGTAGAACACTTACCTTTCATGCTTTTTCTTCTTCTGCATAACAGAACATGACTCAGTGGAAAGTCAGTGCCCAACCAGACCACGATTCTATATATAGCAAAATCTCAAGACCATTTAAATTGTTTGTATAAATAAGAATAAAGCAAATGTAGAACCTAGCTGAAACATATCTATAATGCAATTTTAGTACATCTTATTATAAACATTTATATAAATCAACTACAAAATCTCTAGAATAGTTTTTGTTACCTTAATTTTTCCCATTAAAGAATTAATGGAAACCATCAAGCAGAGGTTTTCTAATGGTCTTGTAGGGTTTTGTGTGTGCCTTTCCTCTTGTTTCATAGTTGTTATTATTATCAGATTTTTCCCCACAAATTTCTTTAATCACTTCTGAAGTTTGATTTCTGCTTTATAAATTTGAGTATTCTATGTATATGGTCTTGTCCTTTGAGCAGCAGTTATATGAAATAAAACAAAATATTTTGAATGTCTCTTGGAGAAAAATTTTGAGTAAACTCAATCAAAAAAGAGCAGGGCTAATATACCACTTACACATGTGGATATACTGCCATTGAATTATCTCAATCTTTGAAACTTTGATAAACATTTTGTTGTAAGTGGGTGCTTATGGCATAATAATTAACCACTGAATTCTAAAATTCAAAAAATTTATTTGCAAATATTTGTGGCTAGGCAATCTCCTTCATGCCTAGACACAGTATTCAATAGTAGAATCTTAAGTGCTTACTACAATGTGAGTAAATCCTTTGTAAACCCAGACTCACCATATGGTATAGCCATGGAGACAACTAGGAGAAGAAAATCTGGAGACCACCTGTACAGAGAGTTAAATGAGAATAACAGATAGTGTGACAAATAGGAGGAAATATTAATTAATTAGTCAACACTGATATGCTATGCTTCAGCTAGAGTCCTAACCAGGCATTAAAGGAGATAACATGGATGTTGCCTAAGAAGATCTCACTTGAAGGATTAATATTTATTCCAAAATTTTCAATATTTCAGGCATTTATTTTAATATTCCTAAATCCCAATATTTAATAATTAATTTTAACATTTAAAAGCATATGTGATATCCAAAATAAATATTTAATATACATTTGTTGGTGTATTGTTATTATACACCATAACAAGGTTCAGATTAATAGAAACATACATGCACACAGCATTTGATGTATTTCCTTCTGTAACCCCCTCCCTGTACATATGATTCCTATTGATAACTTCATATATGTACATAGCATTATTAAAACTGTTTTCTTCATCATCTCTTTTTTCTCCTCCAATCTCCCTCCCTAAATCCTTTTTCTCTATTCCACTAGTATCTCTCCTCACTTATCTCAAGTCTCTTTTGTTTTCCAAATTCGCTCTAGCTTCCACATATAATATAAACCATTGATATCTTTATATTCTGAGACTGGCAGATCTCACTCAGCAAAATATTCTCTAATTTCATATTCTGAATATGACATGATTTTGTTCTTTTTTTAAGGCCAAGTAAATTTTTTCTTGGGTATATACCACACTTTTGTAATTCATTAATTTGCTCATATATAAGATTGTTTCATAATTTGGCTATTGTGAATTCTGCTGCTATAAGTAGGGACATACATGTACCACTTTAGTATTTTGACTTCAATTCCTTTGGAAAGATACTCAGTAGTTGTATAGCTGGTCATACCTTGGTTTCATTCCCAGTCTTCTGAAGAACCTCCACACTGATATCCATAGAAGCTCTCTTCATTTGCAATCCCATGAAGAATAAAGATTCCTATTTCCCTACATCCCTGCCAGCATGTTATGTAAAATCTCCTCTCTTTCAAAATATTGTACTAAAATGTAAGATAAGAAATTTCAGAAAAAAAGACTTTGGCATATTTTGGAAATAACGAGAGTTCTCACAAGAGAAACCTTCTTTAAGACATAGCCTGTTCTGCAACTGGAAATGTATTGATTCCTCAGCATATGAAAATAGACAATTAGGTGACAGAAAACAAAAAACGTTTCAATTTAAAACTGTGTCTCTTGGTCTGTTGACATTCTGAACACACCAGTTGGATCCATGATGCTAGAGAATAATTGTCTGGGAAGAAGAATATGTTTAACCTTAAAATCAAATTGAAATTTCCCCACCTCACAAAATGTTTTGCTTTGAAGACTTAAATGATCAATTTTTATCAGCAGCAGAGAGCCATACTCAGAATACCAAGTTTAAGATCCACCATTTGCTTGAGCTATATTATAATGGTTTAATTTAAAAAAAAAAAACATTGTTGAAATACTTTTCATAGAGGAGATAGATAATAGATTTTAATACAGATTAGAAAAGATTGCAGTCCATTTCCTTAAGGTATAAAGCAGGTGCCATTACTTCTTTACATGTGCATTTGATGTTTATGTATTTTAAAGGTAAATTGTTTATTTTGAGAAAATATTATATTGAATACTGAAGGAAAAAGGCTATGTTTGTGTTCTACCTTCCTGTGCTGTAAAATGCATTTCTACCAATAATGAGAGTTTATGTGAAATATTCTATAACGTTTCTAACAAAAATGGAAACAAATTTATATAAACTAATGCTAGGATTTTGTGTATCTATATGAAATTTCATTTCTGGCAACATTTTGTGTAGGCTTTATGATTTTATCTATAGATGCACTTAAGTGTATTTCAAATCCTGGGGAAAATCAAACTTTGAAATTGAACAAATAACTCAAAGTGAGTTACAAAAACAAACACTTCTTAATGAATTTTATTTTATTTTATTTTACTGGGGTACCTGGAAGACCCTCTACCTCCGGGCTACACTCCCAGACCTATTTTTTATATACTTTTATTTGGAAACAGGGTCTCTTAAGCCAGCACAGCTGGCTTCGAACCTGCGCGATCCTACTGTCTCTGCCTCCCAAGCACGGGGATTAAAAGCGTGCGCCACCATGCCCGGCTAAATAATGAATTTTAAATGTAGGTTAAAATTCTTTTGGTAGGGATTCAGTATATAAAGAAAATATCTGAACAATTTTAGGTTATGAATTAAAATTTTTAGGTTATGAAATAAAAATTCTACAGTACTGCCTTTAATCATCATCCAATTAAGTATAAATATTATAAGACATTGAAGAAAACTTCTTTGAAATTAATATAACTATAAATCTAAAGCATTTACATGAGCAATCACATGATCAACTTTGTAGTAAAAATGAGCTCAATGATAAAAGATTGAGGCTAAGAAATAAATCGGAACCAAACTCAGAGTCTCAATTACATAAGTTTATCATTAAATAGTGACCTCGTGTTTCAAGATCTATCTTTGATGAATATAAAAACATTATATTCAGTAATACATTTTCTCCTTTACTGTGAATTTGACTCAGGGACATACCCCAACACTTTTTTTTTTAAACAAAGAATCAGTAAGTTGTGGATGGCCTTATATTGAGGCTGGCTATGAACCTGTGATTCTCCTGTCTCAGTTTCCCCAAAACTAAGATTACAAGTGTGAACCACCAAGCCAGGCTGGCTCAGTGATACCTTTTAAAGGCTATATTTTCAACATACTTCTTGTATTGAGCATAGGTGGCTTATACATAACCCTTGCTATAGTTTGTATCTTAAATGCTTTTCAAAGACTCATGTATTAAAGGCCTGATCACAAGCCCATAATGGTAATAGGAAGTTGTGGAACCTTTATGAGATGTGGTCTAATGAATGAAGTTAGGTCATTGGGTGGCATGCCCTTGAATAAAATGATTGACTCCTACTCATTTCTCTTTCTCTCTTTCACTTCTCAGCCTTAATGAAGCAAGTAGTTTGCTTCAACAAACACTCTAGCCCTGATGTACTTCCTCAGAACACACTCAAAACCAGTGTACCCAACTGACTATGGACTAAAACTTACAAAACTGAAAACAAAAATGAACCTTTTTTCTTATAAATGATTTTATCTCAGCTATTTGTTACAGTAATGAAAAGCTGACTAATACTCCTTTGCATCAAGTAAAGAAAGATGTCAAAATGTAGACACAATAAGAGTTCCACTTTGCAAATAAGCAAAGAAAGTAGCTGAATATCATTAGTGTAATCCATGAAAAATAGGGAGATTTTATATTATTATTGTTGTAAAAACATCTGGAACTCAAGAGAGATTGAAAGTGATACATGAATTCTTGTTTTGCTATCATCTTTCCCTCCAGGTTCTAATAATATCTTTAACTATTGCTCCTGAATGAAGTACTATTAGATTAACTACTATTACCTTTGGCTCTGCTGAGCTTTGAGGCATTGTTAGGCTAATTAGACTCACAACTATCAAATTCTAAACTAAAAATAGCTTTATTTCTGGTCAAAGCTGCTTTAATGGTGGTGGATATTACTTTCTATGCCCCTTGCTTTAATGATGGTGGATATTACTTTCTATACCCCCCTAATATAAACTTAAGCTTTCACTCTTCTATAACAGAATCTCCCTTGATAAGCTTATTTCCTGGGTAAACTAAACAACCTACAACTATTCTTCAAATGAACATTCTGAAATAGAATGCAGAAGTAGTTAGAGCGAAACAGCAACTCGGGTCTGGGTTGTAGTTCAGTGTTAGTGCATTTGTCTGATATGTTTATGTTTCTGAGTTTGATCCCCACCACTGCAAAGCAAACAGCAAGAAACAGTGATTCAAGCAAAGATTCCCAATGTGAAATTTGAAAGACAGAAAAGAAATGGGGAGTGTCACACCTCCAAACACAAGCCCAAACTAGAATCAGGAAATAAAGAGAAATTCTACCATAAAATTTGTCTTCTTTTAGTCAGAGAGTCCTTGGATGAGAATTCAATTCCATGTTATCTGCAGAAATGCATGTACCCTTGAGTAGGAGGGAGGTATTTGCACAAGTGTATAGTCCTAGGACACTCACACCTTGGACAATAAGGTTGACAAGGAGACCTGTGGCACACTCTAACCTGAGTCTTGAGGAATATCTAAATTTTATCTAAATTTTTAAGTGAAAGAGTCTATAAAACAACTTTAACAGATTGTAGACAGATGGCCACTGGCGCATGACCAATGCCTATTTGTAGATACGGCTATCTCTTCAAGGCATCCAGATAGTTTAATCAAATTGTAAAAACAAATAAATCCAAGTATAGAGTTATGCTAAATAAAATTCAGCACATGAAGACCAGAAAATCTAAGAAGACAACCCAAATAGGTTGATATATGCGAGTGAATGTCAATCTGGATTTGGCTATAAATCTGGACTTGAAATTAAAACTGAATGGAACAGATGACAACCTACAGAAACAAAAAGGAATATTTGATTGGTAAATTATTATCATAATAAGGTAATACAAAACAATTTACAAATTAAAAAATTGTTAGAAGAATGGACAAATAAATAGATAGTAATTATTAAAAAGATAATCAGAATTCTAAACATTTTCTTTTCCTTCTTGGTACTAGGAATTGAACTTAAGAATATTCTACTTCTGAGCTATATTCCCAACCCTATCTTATTTTTTATTTTGAAGCAGAGTCTCACTAAATTGCTGAGGGCCTCACTGAATTTCTGAGGCTGGTCTCAAACTTATGATCCTCTTAATTCAGCCTCTCAAGTACTGATATTACAGGCATGAGCTGCCAAATCCAGCTCTAAAAACATATTTTTGTTGTTAAATAAATTTTTATTGGTGCATTGTAGTCATACAACTTAATGGGATAAAAAATCTGTGGAGATATACACGCACACATCACCCAATCAGCCCCGACCCAATTCCTAACCCTTTCCTCTGCCTCCCTCCTTCCCATGCTTGGTTTCCTGATTAACTTTGATATGTTTGGTTTATTTCTTCCATATATGGTCAAGTTATTTATGACAAGGTTTCCAAGAACATTTGGTGAAGAAAATAAATATTTCCTAAATATTGTTGAAAAATAATAACTACATGAAAAAGAATAAAATTGGACCCCTACTTAACACCATATAGAAATATTAACTCAAAATAGATAAAATTGTTAAATGTAAATCTTAAGACTATAAACTTTTAGAAGAAAACCAGGGTCATAAAATTTCACAACATTGAAATTGGCAGTGATTTCTCAGATATGATTCCAAAGACACAGTCAACAAAAGAATAAACAAACTTACTTCACAAATAATAGAAAAATATTGTACATCCAAAGGCAATGTAAACAGAATTAAGTTATTGATAGAATGGGATAAAATATTTCCAAAAGCTATATCTGAAGGTATATTAATATTCCAAATAGAAATCCTAAAAATTAACAACAATAAAAGCAAACAATTACAATTTAGAAATAAGTAAAAGACTAAAATAGATAATGAATCTCCAAAGATTTTTATATGACCAATAAACACATGAATATAACTCATCATTATCATAATATAACTAATCATTAAGGAAATACAAATAAAAACTATAGTGAAATACTACTTCACTTTTGTTAGCATGGCTAATTAACATGAATTACCTTGCTCCAGCCCTTTACCTTGAGTTTGTTACTATATTTACTTGTAACGTATGTTTCCTGTAAGCAGCAGATGTATGGATTCTGGTTTTTAATCCATTTTGCTACTTTAAGTCTTTTTATTGGGGAATTGAAGCCATTTACATTCAGTGTGATTATTGAGAGATAACTTAATTCCTAATATGTTAAGATTTTATTTGTTTGAAATAGTTTATTCTTCTTTGCTTAGTTGTTGGCTGGTTGGAAAATCTTGTTCCTCTGGTTCTGGTGTGCATTACCTATTTCTTCTTTGTAGTTAATATCTGAGTATTTTCTCTAGCTCTCGTTTTGAAGACATAAATTCCTTCAGTTTCTGCTTGTCATGGAAGCTTCTTATTTCCCCATCTAATTTGATAGATAGTTTTGCTGGGTAGGAAATTTTTGGCTAGAAGTTGTTTTGTTTCAGAGTTTGGAATATGTTACTCCAAGCCCTTCTGGCTTTCATGACTTGGTTTGGGAAGTCTGGAGTGATTCTAATTGGTTTGCCTCTGAATATCGCTTGGCCTTTGTTTCTTTTGCCTTTAAGATTCTCTGCTTGGCTTCTACATTGATCATTTTGACAATTATGTGGCATGGGGAACCTTTTCTCTGATCCTGTCTAAAGGGAGTTTTATATGTTTCCTGGAACTGTGTATCCATCTCTTGCTCTATGTTTGAAAATTTTTCTGCTATTATTTCTTTGAAGAGATTATTGATCCCTTTGGTTTCATCTTCTTTTTCCTCCTCTATTCTGATTATTCTTAGGTTATCTCTCTTAAAATGGGCCCATATTTCTTTAATATCAGATTCCTGCTTTCTGATTTTTTTTTCTAAGTTAGAAATTATGCGTTCGGTTTTGGAGTGATCATCTTCTAAGAGCAAGATTCTATTCTCCATGTGGTCGAATCGATTGTTTATAGTTTGAATTGATGCCTTTACTTCAATGATTGCATCTTTTATTTCTTTTAGACTCTCTAAATTCTTTTCAAAAGTCCTGTATTATTTCTACAGTTATATTCCTGATTTGATCTTCTGGAGATCTCTGAATTTCTGTGTTATCAGGTTTTGATATTATGGGGTTGAGGATATTCATTGCTCTATTGTTGTTCCTCATACCCATGATTTCAGAAGTTTGTGCCTTCTCTGGGTTCTTCTCTGGGTCACCATGACTTCACTTAGGGTGCTCTGGATCTCGAGTTTGTGGTAATCTCAGCTGCCACTACTCCTTTCCTAAGTTGTATCATAAAGTCTCAGACCCATGAAGATTATCAAAGCTGTGCAAGTCCCTGGGGATGCAGTGCTGGGATTTTTCCTGTAGGGTCCACAATTTCACTTACTGTTATTGTGCACCCTGAACTGGAGTTGTCGTGGGCGTGGTGAACTCCCTGCCCCTGCTGGCAATATGGCACCACTGCCACACCCTCGGCCGTGAGGCTGGCATATTTTTTTTTTCTGGTTTTGAGCTTTGTTCTGAGTCCTTGAAAGGTGTGATGAGCTTGGTCACTGGGAGTTTTAGACCTTCTTTGCACTGAAAGAACTGCTGAATCACACCCAAATGATCTGCAGCTGCTCACTTCAGCTTCTTGTTTTCCTTTCCTCTCTGGAGCCTGGTGCTGCTAGGCATGATAGCACTGGTGTGGCTCCGCAATGCGGGCTGGTTTCTTTTCTGGTCTCTGGTTGTTCTTCTAGTCTTTTTTTCTCTATCTCTTGTGTTTACATTTTTTTATTTCTCTGTTGATAGTGTTTTCTGGCTATAAAAATTGCTGATTTTGTAACAAAAGAGATTGAGTGGTAGCAGGACTTGTAAATGCTTTTTTTTGGTCGCCCTCTTCCCGGAAGTCTCTAAAAACTTTTTAAAGATTTTTTTTTTCTTTTTTGAGAGTTATGCTGTGTGTTGAACTGAAGGCCTTGTTTATATTAAGCAAGGACTAGTACCCTAAAATCTTGAAATGAAAAAAATATAAATTCATGAACAAGGTACTTAAAACATTTTCACCCAAATCTAGAGCCCTATAGGTCCATAGCTTTTGCCCTACTCTGAATCATTCATTCCATCTCCTTTTTCCTCCTTTTTTTCCTCCTCCTCCTCCTCTTCTTCTTCTTCTTCTTCTTCTTCTTCTTCTTCTTCTTCTTCTTCTCTTTTTCACACACACAAACACATTCACATACACACTATTTTATTTCCTTTGACCCTTGCCTAATTTCAATTTCTTCTCACCATGAACATCTAATTTCATTATTCATAATTTTCATTCTTCACAAACCACCATTTTTATATTCATGTGGATTTCTGAATAATGTTGATTGTGAATGTTTTTGTGTTTTATGCTCATAAATTGTATTCTATACAATACCTCATAAAATGTAATGATTCTGATTTTCACTAAATATTTTACTATTGATATCTCTGTCAATAGACATCTTATTATTTTTTCTGTTATATAGTATTCCATCACATGCATATCATAACTTTTATCTATTTCCTTATGTTTTGACCAAATTTCTATGGGTAAGCATGAAAATGTTTCTGCAGCATCTTGAGAGATAAAGGAGCTCAGTGTTGTATTCTGGGGATGCCTGAAAGTCAGTTTTGACTCTTGGCCAAATATGGTGAAATTTATGGTATTTTATTCAGTGTTTTGAAACTTCTCAGAATATCTAAGTTTAGTCTAATTCAAAAAGAAATTGGCCTAAGAAGTTTGATAAGCCTGGCTTGACTATTTAAGGATGCACTGATTGCTTTTGGAGTTTTCCAAAAGACAAAATTCCTAGCATAGATCTTTGTAATTTGAGTCAGAGACATCCCAGTGTTACTGTGCAAAGATAGGACTTATTAAGAATCTCATGTTGTACTCTTGGATTCCTGATGCTTGTCTAGTTTCTCTAAATAAAAGCCCCAAATAGAGATATGGTACGGGATCCAGTAAATCTATTCAAACACCTAAGCTGAGAAAAATTATAGATATATGCTCAGGAGTATACTTGCTTGGCCAAGGGGTGTGTTTCTGTTTCATTTCTAAAAATTGCAAATAGGTCTTCCAATGATTTTTTAAGACTGAAGTGCATGGTAGAATTTCTACTTTTCCACATTTTCCCAGCTCTAGATGTTGTCTGAAATGTTCATTGTTATCAACATATTTGTTTTATAGAAGTTTTTCGGCCTGTTTTTAAACTTTGTTGATTCCCAAAAAGTTTGTCCATCTCTTTAAAAATGTATTGGATATTCAGATTTCCTCTTAGGAATCATTCATTTTAATTAATTTGCCATTATTCTGTTGTATTTTATATTTTTTCTTGAAGAACTTCCTTACATATTATTTGCTAATTTGTCACTTTTCTCTTAACTGAATTTATTATATCTGTATTTAGTTTTCTGCTATGTAAATTAGAAATAATTATAGTACCCTAGCACTCTATTCTTTCTCCTAATGATTTAATGAGATAATAATCTAAAACATTAGTACATCATTTGATATGCAATGAGGGTATTGTTCATGCTAGGCATTTATTAGACCTCTTTCAAATTGAACTGATACTTTTGTTGTACATAGATATATGTATACAGGTAGAAAATTTATTTTTATCTAGATTTAACTCAAATGATGTGTCCAGGTATACATTGAGTCCCAGATCAAAGTCTCAAGAAGGACCCTTGACACCTACATTGTAAATTGTAGTGATAGGTGGAGGTGGAAGCAGCTAGAAATCAGAAGCCACTACTCTGCCCTTGAACTCACATTAGCCTAGCACTCCTGTTTTTGTGGGACTGAGAACTTGCTTTCTTAGCCAACCTGTTTTTTTGTACCAAGTACCCACCGAACCTGTTGGTGATGGAGAAATCAATAATGGTAGCCACTAAATTCATATATTTGCATCTTCAACATTATAACACTTTCATCACCAATACTGTTTTACCTACTTCATGAATCATCATTCAGAATGAAAAAATATTTTTTAAAAAGCAGCATGATGCATAAAGTCTGTTATATCTTATTTCTTTATGAAAGAAAAACAAACTAGAAAGTAAAGAACAGAATGCCCTAGTAATGTTATGATAGTACATAGAATATTCATTAAATTTATAAGGGAATATATGATTTTTCAAAATTGTATTATAGATATTGACAAATAGAGATAAATATGAAAAAGAATGAGGTAATTCAAATGTTTTTTATGAGTGCAGGGCATTTTATCCTAGTAGAAAATTTTCCTTTTAGTTGCTCACTATATTGTCTGAACACTGAAACTATTTCAGAAGTTCTCAAGAAATAATCATTAAAGTAAATTGTTAGTAGTTGGTAAATTCCCACTCCAAAGTCCAGTTTCAGCACTCTCAATCAATATTCTTAGACATTTACTACCAAGAAATCCTGGGGAGCATTTTATATTCACTTATCTAAATAATACTCATCTAAGATGTACATTGTCCCAGGATTGTGTGCATTTGGCCTACTTAGATAAAAACATTACATTTTTTAAAAAAATTATATTCAGAGTACCCTGTGAAATGCATCAAAAACCACATTCAGGTACAGAACACAACAGTCCAGTGTGAGCACATGTAGTGATGACTGCCATTGGGAGTGGCCTAGTATCTATGCACCCTCTTCTCTGGAACCTTCTCTGACCTTTCAAGCAGATCAATCATCACTACTTGGCAATTCCATGAGGATTTACTTCCAGAATACCTTGAAAACTCAATTGTAATCATGTTCCCTGGAGACCTAATAGATCAAATATGAATATAACTGCTTTTCTTGGAAGCTATAACGTTAGCTCTGGATCTCTATTACATTAACCAATAAACTCAATTTATTAATCAAGGCGATTACCAGATATTATGCAGTATAATTGCATATACTGGTGCTTTCCAAACTGAGCTCCTTTATGTAACTCAATGAGCATCACAAGTGTGCTCATATGGTGTTAGGATTATTAAGACTGTCTTATTAAATAGTACAATTTTCTGTCAACCTATATGTCAATAGGTTTAAGTCTCACAAACCTAATGAAATGTGTTCTTTTTATACCTTTGTACTGTAACTGTACTATAATCAAGTTATAGAGCACACAAAGCAATAGTAATAAATACCCTGGACATATCTCATAAATCACAAGTAGGAATCATTTAATAAGCAAAGACTTTGGTAAATTGTTAAGCTAAGAGGCACAGTTACAAAGCACAAGTCTTTTGCAAAATTTCTGTAGCTGAAAATGTAAGCACAATCTGTTTGTAGGCATGAAGTAGAAAGGATTAATTCTAATTCTGTGTGGGTATATGTGAATGTTTCCCTAACCGTCCTTATGATTGCTCATAATGAGAGCAACTTCAGTTTTGAAAGAATAGGCTGTGGGGTATGATAATGTGAAAAAAAGTTCTGATAAAGTATATTCCTCTTCACAGTCCTTCTGCAGCTTGAGTTTAATACCTACTGGGCATTATTATTAATGCTATGGCTCCACTAGTAATGTATTTTCTTGCTGGATTTTCCTCTTATTTTAATTAAAATGGAACATCTTTGACATATTTTACTTACAAAATTTTGTTATATTAAAAATATAGACTTAAACTTTTATATTTAAAATGGAACATCCTTGCCATAACTTATTTACACAATTTTGTGATAGTGAAAACATAGTCTAAAATAAATGTTTCAGACGAATGACTAAATATAAGATTGTATTTTGACATAAATTTTCTATCTGAAGACCAAACTCAAATCCTTAAATATTATAACACCTTAAAATTAACATTTTAGAAATAAATGTTTATCCTTTGTATTTAATAATTTTCTCCTTTTCTATTTCATTTGTACCCTAACACCTCTATGTTCATTTCTGAAAATGCTAGCTCTAGATAATAAAAATAACAATGCATCATTCAGAATTTTTTTTTGTTGTAGTTTGGTGGTGTTTTTTATTTGTTTGTTTGTTGGTGTTTGGAAATTTTTTGCTTTATTTTTTTTTTGACACAGGGTATACTATGCTGCCCAAGCTCACCTCAAATGCCTCGGCTCTAGCTTAATTTTCTCCTCCATTTCCCTGATTTCTTTATCTTTCCTGTTGTATTTAATTAGTGTTATTTTAATGTGTTTAATCAGAAAAAATGGGCTAATAAATAATAAATCTTTTCAAATAAAGTTAACAGAGTGGCAATTTAATTAAATAATTTAATCTGAATTCAAGACATATTTTATTATCTCCTTTGTAAAAGGCAGTACAGAAAAATATAGAACCTCATGCACAAGTAACAAATGCTCTAGCAAAGGTAACGGTCCCAGTTAATTCAAGCCACAGTAACAAAATACTTCAGAGAATGTGACTTACAAACAATAGAAGTTTATTTCTCACGGTTCTGGTATCTGGCATACCAAGGCAAGGCACTGGCAGATGCGCTGCCAGATTCTACTCTGGAGCTGGCACCTCATTTCTGAATTCTGTAGAGGGAAAAGGACAATCCCTGTGTCCTCACATTACAGAAGGGGAATGGATGGTAGAAAGATGTCTCTCATACTCATACACTAATGAAGTTTTCTCCCATGATGGAGGGGATGGGAAGAGGAAGGCAGCTTTCTATACCTATTTTATAAAGGCATTAATTCATCTCCTAAGCAGCCCACCTCCAACTACCATGTAACTTTAGGAATTAAGTTCCAACATAAGAATTCTACAAGTGCACAAACTTTAGAATCCTAGGATTCTTCCCCTGCCTGGCCCTAGAAAGCTGGTATCCTTCTCACCTAAAACACATTCTTTTCATCACAGTAGTCCTAAAAGTCTTAAGCCACTCCAGAATCAACTCTGAAGTCTATGTCCAGTTTCTCATTTAAATAACATCTGGATCAGATATGGGTGAGACTCAAAGTATGATGCATCTTGAGGCAAATTTCCCTGGAACTATAAGCCTTTGAGAATAAGATTTGATTTCATGCCATGGCTTTCATACCCACAGAAGCAGGAGCATCCCTGATTCCCTAGGGAGGGGACTAACATTCATATTTTTGCTAGGCACAGTCCACTAAAAGCTTTAATGGTTTGGAGTTGAACATCTGTAATTTTCCCAGATTGACATTGCATGCTGGTGGTCCTAAAATTATGGTGTCTCCTTGGTAGTCCTGCTCCTATGGCTCCACTAGATCAAGTGGTGACTCTCTGAAGTAGCCCAACCCTTGTAGCTGTTCTCTGTCTAAGACCCGAGGTTATATTCCAGGCATCCTTTGAAACCTAGATAGAGGTAGCTATACCCCTGTAGCTCTCACAATGAAGTCTTACAGAGTCAACATCACATAAATGTCACCATGCTTATGCTTGTATCTTTCAAAGAGGTGCCCTGTGCCCTCTTAAGCCACAATTGCATCCAAACACAGGGAGCAGAGGCTTGAGGCAGTGCTCTTAATGGACCCCAGGTCATGTGTTTGCCCTGAGCCTCTCCCTTGTAACTATTCTGCTTTTAAAGCTCTAGTACTCTAGGCCTATGATGGGAATATCAGCTTCAAAGATGACCAATTCATTGTCTTGATAAATAACACTCACCTTCTTCATATCCATACTAATTTCCTCATCAAATATTCATTTGAATACACTGCTGGTATTCTCTCATGAACACACCATTTTATTATTTACCACCTGGCCAAGTTGAACACTTTTCAAATGTTTACATTCTCTCTCTCTCTCTTTTGATTATAAATTCCATCTATAATTAATTTCTCTCTTCTCATATTTTACAGTAAGTAGTCAATAGAAGTCATGCAGCACTCTCAATGCTTTGATTAGAAATTTATTTTGCCAAATATACAATACCACGGTTATGAGTCCCAATGTCCACCAAGCTCTAGGACACAGACACAATTCAGCCACATCCTTTGCCATTTTGTAACAGGGATGGCCTTTCCACCAATTTCCAATAACATCTTTCTCATTTCTATTTGATATTTCATTAGAAGAACATTCATTGTCCATATTTCTATTACTTTTCTGATTATAAACACGTAAGTAATCTTTAAGAAGAGTAAGGCTTTCCTCAGTTATCTTCTCTTCTCAGTTTTCAACAGAGGCAGACCTTTACTGTCCAGCTTCTACCTATTGACCAATTAAAAATTGGGGTTCATGCTTTTAGATATTTGCTATACCAATGCTCCAATTCTTGGTATCAATTTGTGCCAGTCAGTTCAGGCCACTTGAAAAACATATCTTAAACTGAAAAATTTATAAATAATAGAAACTTGATTCTTACTGTCCAAAATGCTGGGAAATTTTCTGTCAAGATGCTGACAGATTGAGCACAAGTAAAGGGCTTGATCTCAGCATCCAAGATAGTGCCTGCTGCACCCTGGAAAGGAAGAACATGGTATGCTCTAGCAGTGGGGGAGATGTGAGGAGGGAAGCAGCTCTCTGAGGCCTCTTTTCCAAGAGTATAAATCCTAATCATAAGGGCAAAGCCCCTGGGCTCTAAATTCTCTCCAAAGTCCCCACCTCTTAGAAAAATCACCTTGGGGTTTAAGTTCCAGCAAAAGAGTTTTTGAGGGACACATACATTTAACAGTAGCATAATCACATATACAGATAAGATATAATTTATCCTGTGCTAGGGCCTCTTAAGAACAATGCAAAAGTGCTAGAAGTAAAAATAATAATAATAAAGGGACCTATTTTTCATTGGTAACCAAAGGAAAAGGACATAGAGTAAGAGTAGAAGAGAAGAGGAAGTGCAGGAAAGTGAGAATAAAGATTAACCTGCGCTCTGAACTGCACAAAGAATGATGAGACAAAAGGTTTCAATGTAGAAGCTGTCAGCAGAGAAGGCAGCTAGGATTTGTCAATTAGGAAGTCATTAGAGCTTTGCCAGAGCAGAGGTTCAGCAGCACAGGGAAGGTAAAAGAAAAATTGAAAGGGGACTTGAAGCTGAATGGGGTACATTAAAGGCATTCCCATGTGGCTTTTCTCTTTGAAGCCAAGAAAAAACTAAGAAAAACTAAGAAATTTTCTACTGAGCTTTTAGAAAACTCAGATGAAAATTATGTCTGTAATAAAATAGGCCATAGTTATAATCTCAACCACAAGTTATGAGGAATATCTACTAAGAGAAGAAAGGTTCAGATCTTGAAGCCTTGGTGTGGAGAGTGCATGCTCAATCCTGCCAACCATGGAGTGCTCCCAAAGCAGGGCTTGTGAGCCTGGGGGACACAACTGAAGAGCATCTTACCTGGAATAGTAATTCTGTAAAACTGAAGAGGCTAGGGAGTAATCTCTTAGTTCTATTTCATTCAAAATTTTGAAAAGGGACAGAAGCTTGGAAGGGAACACACATGTATTGGTGTTTACCATAAAACACTGTGGTTAGTCTGGAAGCAGAGATGGGAGAATTGCAGGTTTGAGGACAGTATTAGCAACCTAGTGAGACTTTCAGCAGTTCAGAAAGACCCACTTTCAAAATAAAAAGGGCTAGGCATATAACTTGGAGGTAGAACTTTCATAGGTTCAATCACCAGTACAAATAAAAGGGGGGGGATTATACTGAGTGTGGTTGTCCAGTGAAAAGCAGCAACAATTTGCTGTACATGTCAGGAAGAGAATTACCTAAGTTGCCTAAAGACACCCGTACCTATGTTACCTGGTGCTAATCTTGAGACTTACTGAATAATTGCTTCAACAATAAGAAACAGGTTTGGGAAATAATAGGTAATGAATTTTCCCACACCTTGAGGATACCACAGTTACAGGACAGTTTACCTATCTCAGAACAAAATCAATCAGCTAAATATAATATTGGTCAGCTATGGCAACTTAGTGAGGCTTTCTGCAGTTTAGCAAGTAGCAAGACCCTGTTTTTAAACAAAAAAATAAAATCAGTTTCATGGTATAGCTTAGAGATAGAATGGCCCTGGGTTCAATCCCCAGTAACACACACACACACACACACACACACACACACACACACATAACACACACACACACACACACACACACACACACACACACACACACATATATATATATATATATATATATAACACAATATTGTGAAAATCATTATATAAGAAACAACAAAATCTGAATGGAGTATAAAGGAAGACCTTGGGATTAAAACTAAGTTAATTTTCTTTTTCTTTTTCTTTTTCTTTTTTTTTTGTGGGTATAGAGATAGAACTCAGGGGCCTTTGACCTCCAAGCTACACCCCCTGTCCTATTTTTGTGTATGTGTGGGTCTGAGGATGGAACCCGGGAGCATTTTCCCTCCGAGCTACACCCCTTTCCCTATTTTTTATTCTTTATTTTGAAACAGTGTCTAAGTTGCAGAGGGCCTCACTAAATAGCTGAGGCTGTCTGTGAACCACAATCCTCCAGTCTCAGCCTCCCGAATGCTGGGATTACAGGCATGCACCACCCCGCCCGGCTCCCTTGCCCTATTTTTTATTCTTTATTTTAAACAGGGTCTCACTAAGCTGCAGAGGGCCTCACTATGTAGCTGAGGCTATCCGCGAACCATAATCCTCTGGTCTCAGCCTCCCAAATGCTGGGGTTATAAGCATATGCCACCATGCCCAGCTCTAAATTGACTTTTGAAACAGGACAATCAAGAGAGAAAAAAATATTCTAACCAGAAGGAAGTAATTGCATATAAGGAAAAACAGAGGTAATTGAGGGAATCTGGGGAAGGCAAATTCTTATAGTGAATTTAATAAGACTGGATTCATACATTGAGAAGAAAGCCCCAAATGAGACCCTAGCTTGGTACATGCCACATCCTAAGAGGCTCTCTCTGTCATGTCAAAATATTCTTCCGTTTTAGATAGCACTATAAAAGGACTACTATATTTTAGGGCATGATTTCATATGCATTTTGAAAAAATTAATCTGCAAATGGCATAGAGTTTGAACTCCCACCGGAAATACAGATACAAGAAATCAAGCTAAGAGATAATCAAAAGAAAGTCCTAAAATGAAGACAACCTAAACTGGGACCGGCAGGGAGAGTGAAGTGGAAAGGAAGAAGAGACAGTACTTGGTCATTGAGGGCTCCATATTTTCTGTAAAGGACAAAAAAAATGATGATTCAAGAATTATACATAAGAAGCTGGGTGCGGTGGTTCAAGCCTTTAATCTCAGTATTTAGGAGGCTAAGGTTGGAGGACCATAGGTTTAAGGACAGGAAGCAGTAATTTAGTGAGACTCTGGTTTCAAAATAAAAAATATAAAGAATTGGAAGTACAGCTCAGAGGTAGAAAGCCCAGAATTCAATCCCTAGTACACACATAGATATACATATATATTCATATTTTATCTATATATGTAAATAGATAGATGATAGATAGATAGATAGATAGATAGATAGATAGATAGATGATAAGAAGTTAGGAAACAATCTCTCCTGAATACAATTTTGCCAGTGATATTTTAAGTTCTTTATTAGTGTCCTTACATTCAATTGTTAGAGTGTCCTGTTTATCTGCTTACTGATATTAGTAGAAGATTAACTAACTGTTTCACCCATCCTGTGTCAGAACAGTGAGTCCAAAGATCCATTCCTCTAAGCACAATGAAGATACAGAGGTTTCCCGTGAGAGGGATATTTTCAAGGGATTTCTTAGGCAAACATGACAAAGAATAAATACAAGCAAAAGGTTATAAGTCAAAAATATGTCATCGCCCTACTAGAAGTAGGTCCTATGTCAACTACATAGAAAATGCAGCTAGTTGCTGACCAGTCTTAGACAGTCTCCCCCACTTGAATACCCATAACAAATGTCTACAACATAAGTCTTTTTCATTATGCCAAACAGGCTGAGAGTGTGCTCAAATAACAAAAGGAAGATGATGGAGACGTTACTTGTATTGCTGAAGCCTTTTTCAGGTGAAAGACCATAGGAGTGAATGTATTAGGTAGATGCTCTAGAGAATATATCAGTCCAGCAGTGAGAGGCAAATGGTTATGAAGAAGCAATCGGAGCCAGGCATGGTGGCGCACACCTATAATCCCACTACTTAGGAGGCTGAGACAAGAGGATAGCAGATTCACTGCCAGCCTCAGCAACTTAGCATGACCCTCTGATACAGTGATCTCCTGTTTCAAAAATTTTTTTAAAAATTAAAATAGGGCTGGGGATGTAGCTCAGAGGTAGAATGCTCCTGGGTTCAATCCCCAGTATCAGAGAGAGAGAGAGAGAGAGAGAGAGAGAGAGAGAGAGAGAGAGAGAGAGAGAGAGATATGGGGAACTTTATATGAAGCAACAATCAATTATTTATCCACAACTTACTATTTAACAAGGGTTGGGGAATTTAAGCATTCAAATCACAGAAGCCACACAGACTGTGAAAACAAATAAATAGATTGACGCAATGGAAATAATGGTATGGTAAACAAAAAAGAAAGTTAGAACACGGTGATAAAAACCAAAGGTCTGAAAAGGTCACTAAAGGTGAAGCAAAAAGATGACTTTTACCTCCCTAGAAATCAAAGCAAAGAAGGTCATTATTCTGTATATTTTTCCAAACATGAAGATTTGCGGGATAGTTCTTCTCTGGCTTTTCATTAAAAAATGGTATTTTGAGGTCAAACACATTTAGAATGGAAATTCCTGTCTCTGCTTCTTTTACTTTCAATCCACATCGGAGCAGAAATTCAAATTGGAGTTCTTTAAAAACCAAATTCATTTAGAGCAGCAAACACTCAAGTTCAAGCTCGCAGCTGGAACTAAACTTTAAATTCCTGAACAGTCACCAGGTCTCACCTGATTTTACCACGTTCCTTTAAGTGTGAGTGACATAGGCGTGGACCTCCCCTTCTCAAAGTGCCTGACTTGGCTCCAGGGATTTGTATGGAAATCATCTGAGTTCATACTTCCTGAAATTGATTTCATTTTAAAGACTACCTCATTCTACCAAAGATTATCTGTTTTCCCTATTGAATCACATAATGTCCAGTCAACCCTATTCTGTTACTTCTGCCAAGAATTTCATTGAAACAGACTTTTGACTGGAAGTTCAGGTAGGATGTGGTTCATATTCAGGGGCAGTATTATCAACAATCACCAAGCTTCTTTGTAGCTCTCCTTTTACCTCTTTATCCATCCTCTTTTACCCATAGAAATGTTCAGATTGCTTCCATTTCAAAACAGAGGAGACCTTTTGCTTTCCATCTGTCCTACATTAGATAAATTCACTTTACAAAATGAGTTGCTTGAAGCCAGGCTTTGGTGACCCATACCTATAATCCTAGTACTTATTAAAACTTAGCAAAACCTTTAACAACTTTGAGATACTTTATTTCTAAACAAAATATAAAATAGGGAGAGGGTATAGTTCAGAGGTAGAATACTACTGAATTAAGCCCCTAATTATCATCAAAAACAAAAGGAAATAAAACCAGAATGAACTACTTGAAAGTGTGTGTGTGTGTGTGTGTGTGTGTGTGTGTGTGTGTTATTAAGGACTGAACCCTGGTACATTTTATCTATGAACTATATCCCGAGTACTTTTTATTTTTTTTAAAAAACAAGGTCTAAGTTGTTGAGAGTCTCACTCCTTGCTGAGAATATCCTTAAATCTATGATCCTTCTATCTCATCCTCCTAAGTATTTAGGTTATAGGTGTGCGCCACAATGCCTGGCTGCTTGAGAGTGAATTTATGATGTTAGTTAATCTTTTTGTTTCTAAGTGTTCTAGGGCCTGAGAAAACAGTAATTTATCTTAATCACTCAAAGATGTTAAATCAATTTTGAGTTACAAAGTATAGATTTTCTGCTTTACTTAAGTTTGAATACTAAGGTCCACATGAATCCCTTAGGGTTTATGCTTTCAAAAAGGGATGGATAAATCCATATTCAATAAATATGATGTAACCTTTCTCTTATTTTTATATATTTGTTCATACATACATACATACATACATACATACATATATATGCATAAACTTCTGTGTCTGTGTGTCTATGTATACAAACGTATATACATGGGTATTAAAGACTAAAGAAAAGGGAAGAGATATGGGATTTTTATTTGTGTGATTGCAAGCTTGTCCTCTTATTTAGCAATTTGTCTGTTGGTGGAAATTGCTACGTATAAAGGCAATGAAGAATGTTTGAGGCATAGCAAACTTGATCCAATACCCAAGGGGAAGCTATAATGGAAAGCTGTGCCTTAGTGTCCAGACACAGCCCACTGAGAGTAGCTGCTATATATTTTCAGGATACCCCCTTAGGATCAAAAAGATGATGCTTATTAATCATGCTGGTCACTATATACATCAAAGTCCCTATGACTTCAGCATCTCTGTGATCAGCCCTACAGACCACACAAGACATTTCCACATAGGGATACCACCAAAGATTAATTCTCAAAGTTTTCCTCCATATACATCAACATTTAACTAAATGTGAGTGGCTAATTTATTTTTGAAAAGCAGATAGCCTTGGCCAGCATGGTGGTGCATGCTTGTAATCCCAGCATTTGGGAGGCTGAGACTGGAGGATCTCAGTTCACAGCCAGCCTCAGCTACTTAGTGAGGCCCTTTGCAACTCAGTGAGAACTTGTTTCAAAATAAAGAATAAAAAGTAGGGCTGGGGTGTAGTTTAGAGGTAGAATATCCCTGGGTTCCATCCCCAGTACTGCAAAGAAAAAAAAAGCAGATAGCCTTTGACATATCAGTGTAGACTAGTAGATGTAGATATAAATATGAAGGGGTACAAATATTATTTAGCTATATAATAAGCCTTTTAAGAGCCAAACAAAGCTGGGCTTGGAAGTACATTTCTGTAGAAAACAAGTCAGGAGAATTACAGTTTTGAGGCCAGCCACATCAACTTAGTGAGATCCTCAACAACTTAGACCATATTTCAATATACACATAATAAAATAGGAGTTTAACTGTAGTCAAATGTCCTTAAATTCAATCCCCAGTAACACACACACACACACACACACACACACACACACACACACACCAAAATAAAATAACAAAAAATTGAGAAACAAACTATACAAAAAAGGTAAACAAAAAGCATGTTTATCAAATTCATATAAAAATTAAATTTATGGTAATATATATTATATAATGACACTAAATTACTTTATTGACTTATAAGGTAAGGTTCAAAATATATTAGTAGCCAGTATAGAAAAAAAATTTCATTGGCTTAATGCAAGGAATTTCAATTATCAAAATTAGAACCACCAATAATGGCACAAACTTATCTCACTTGCCTCCTCATGCAATTAACTGAGATAGTTAAATGTTCCAAATAGTAATGAGCTGAGTTTAATGTACATGAGACTGAGACCAAATGATAGAGAAGGAGAACAGATATATTAAATAATTTGTTTTTAAATTGGCTGTATCAGCCACCACTCTGATAGAGGGCTAAAATCCAGAATATACAAAGAGCTCAAAAGACTGTATACTAGCAAAACAAATAATCCAATCGAGAAATGGGCAACTGAACTGAATAGACACTTTACAAAAGAAGAGATAAAAATGGACAACAGATACATGAAAAGATTTTCAACATCATTAGCCATTAGGGAGATGCAAATCAAAACTACACTGAGATTCCACCTAACCCCAATCAGAGCAGCAAGTATAAATAAATCAAAAATCAAATAACAACAAATGCTGATCTCACTCTGCGCAAAGTTGTTTACCTAAACAAGTAGTAACAACAAAAGCTACTGCCACAGAGTCATTTCTTTAAAAGTAAACCTTTGCTCTTTGGTGGGAGTTTTAAAGTCTTGAGGGGTAACTTAATTATATTTCTGTGTACTAAAAATGATAACTCAGTAAAGCAAGATTAGCAATGTTGAAAGCATTTGCTTATTTCACAATTAATTTGGAAACTCTTTGTAGTTCCACCAGCTTACTATTTAAATAGAAATTTAAAGGGGTATACTCTTTAATAATTCCAATTTTTCATTTAAAAAGTCAGACATTTGAACAAATTGATACAGGAACACATGCAATAAAAAATAACTAAAATTCCACTGCTACGTATGAGGACAACCTTACCAGTATAGTGAGACTTGGCAACATAATGAGTCCCTTTTATAAATAAAAAATAAATAATAATAAATAATAATAAATAATAAAGGGATGTGGGTTAGCTCAGATGTAAAATATGCCCCTGTGTTTCAATTCCCAGAACTAAAAACAAAAAGAAAAAAAAAAACGAAAAGAAGAAAGAAAAATCTCATTCTAAGAACATAGTGTATAGATTGTCTTAAAGCCTTTGTGAAGTTAATAGTAATAGAATAATCTGAAAAAACTGAATGACTGTAGAAATTTTAGTTACTAAATGATTTTTAATCACCAACTAGAAAAATGCCTTTTACCTATAATGAGCCTTTGTATTTAGCCCCCCAAAATGAAAAACACTGCACATACAGGAAAATCCCTGCCCATTACTGATAAATTTTTTTAGTAAACAAAATATATACCTCAAAAAAAAAAAAAAAGTGAGAATGGATGGTCTAAAGACAGCTTGGTGATTTTTTTCTTTTCTTTTCTTTTTTTTTTTTTTTTTTTTTTTTTTTTGGTAGTTTGGGGGTTCCTGGAAGCCCTTCTACCTCTGGGCTACACTCCCAGACCTATTTTATACTTTTTATTTGGAAACAGGGTCTCTTAAGCTAGCGCAGCTGGCTTCGAAACTGCGAGATCCTCCTGTCCGCCTCCCAAGGGTGGGGATTACAAGTGTGCACCACCACTCCAGACCAGTTTGGTGATTTATTAGCATATTGACTTTCTCTGCTTTCCTGTTACAAAAGTAAGATAGAGGGAGAAGAGATAATAAAAGAGACACAGAAGGAGAGAAGAAAAGGGAATTAGAGAAGACAGAAGTGGAACAAAGAGATGAGAGTCAAGGGGACGAGACTGAGAAAAGCTGGAAAGGGCAAAGGGCAAAGGAAGCAACAAAAAGCAGTGGGGAAAGTCAAGGGAAGGAAGCAGGGCAGGGCAGAGGAGACAGGTATGTGCTCTGTTCCTCAGTCACCGAAGCCTCTACGTCTGTGCGTTTCCCAAACCATCCCGAGACAATATTCAGGGGACGATAATTTATTGGCATTGTGGCACATTCCTGTGATCCCGACTACACAGGAGGAGGAGACTGGAGGAACGTAAGTCCAAAGCCAGCCTTCTCAACAACTTAGAGAGACTCCGTATCATAACAAAAATAGGTAAAAAGAAGCTGAGTGTGGTGGTGCACAATTGTAATCCCAGAATCTGTGAGGATGAGACAGGAGGATGTCGGTTTTCTGGCCAGCCTCAGCTACTTTACTTAGTGAGGCCATTTGCAACTCAGTGAGACCCTGTTTAAAAATAAATAAATAAATAAATAAATAAATAAATAAATAAATAAATAAATAAATAAATTGGGCTCAGGGTGTAGCTTCAAGGTAGAATGCCCATGGATTTCATCCCCAATATTGAAAATAATAATAATAATAATAATAATAATAATAATAATAATGATAATAATAAATAGGACTGAGGTTATACATCAGTAGCAAAGTGCCACTGGGTTCATCCCCAGTATAGAAAGTAAACTATACATTTTTCATATCATTATTCTTTGGCCAACAATTACATATAGCATTTACACCATCCTAGATATTGTAAGTAAGCTAGAGATAATTTAAAGAATATGGCAGGATGTATTAGCATATATGCAAATACTATATCATTTTATATAATGCCTTTGCTCATTTGAGGATTTAGGCTGCCATGAAGGATCTTGGAACCAATCCTCCACAAATATGGAGTGATAACTGAATTTTACCCTCCCTTAATAGATAAGACTGATTATTATTTGATTTCAGAATAGAAATTACTTAACTAGAACTTTCTAAGCCATCACTGGAGAAACTCATATTAAGTTTTTTTAGTTATGACCAAAAATGCTTATGTGTACAGAACTGGGCAGGGAAAGGCAGAGGGGTGAGAAGGAAGCTAACCAAGCCCTCCTAGGCTATCTCCTGCTCTGTAAATCATCTGGGAACTCATCGCTGCCCCACTGGAAGGAGGGAAAGTCCCAGTAATGTCTCATTATATTTTTCTCCAAAGAAGTATGAAGTGAATCCCAAGAGGTTTTTATTTAATTCAGAAACAAGGAGTGATGTGAAATGTCCTCTGTACTCAACTTTGAGACTGAAGCTTTCTATCAGTTCTTCCCCAACTTGTCTGCAAAATTGAGCTTTTTCTTTCACTTCTACAAACCACTCTTGTTGGTACCTTCCAACAAGAATGGGCCACCAGGAAGCCTCTCTGTCTTTAATCTGATTACCCACTTCCCCTCACAGAATGCCCAGAATTATGGTAACAGAGTCAGAATGGACTACAATCTTGGATTCTTACAGAGTTTGCTGCACTGGAATTAATTTGATTATCATCCAGGAAGAATCTTTACTCCTGTAACTTCTAGGGAGTGAGCTGCCTGGTGTTCATGAACGTGAAGAATAGGAGTGGAGATAATGGTTTAGGAATTACCGCTTGAGAGGAGAATAGCAATCCCCTTTTATTCTCAATTATCACATTTCATGGAAGGAACTAAATCTTTAAAAGAAAATTGTAACAAATTTGATATGTATATGCTTAATTCCATTCATAGATAATCATTTTGTGGAGGATAAAAACAGTTGTTTCTTAGAGATATAAAATGCTGCAAGACAACTAATGTGGACATTAATAGACAACTCTGAAATGATACAGTCTTCCCAAACAATACCTTTTTTCTTTCTGCCCCCTCCCACCCAAAAAAGTGGAAGCTTACTTTATTCCTTCTTCACATTCACATCTAGATCTTTTTCAACTCTACCCTATAACTTGTAATTTCACAATTCCATATATTTTTGGTAGTTTATGTTATTATAAAGGTTTCGTTCACCAGTGTACCCCTGGAATTTGTTTTGTCCTGGTACAAAGAATATGCTTAATATGTCTTTGTGTTTTTAATTAACAGAATTAACAAAGTGAGATAAAGAGAAAGAGTGAGATAGATATATATAGAGAGGTTTATAAAACTTACGAAAGAGAAGTGTAGCTTAGACATCTAAGTAAACACTTTAAAAGTGGCAATGTTAAACAGTGGTTTTTATAAGATAAAACCTTTTTTGGTGGTACTGAGGATGGAACCCTTCTACCTCCGGGCTACACTCCCAGACCTATTTTTACACTTTTTTTATTTGGAAACAGGTTCTCTTAAACCAGCGCGGCTGGCTTCGAACCTGTATGATCCTCCTGTCTCCACCTCCCAAGTGCGGGGATTACAAGCGTGCACCACCACTCCCGGCTTAAGATCATATATATATACACACATATTGGTGGAACTGAAGTTCCTGGATACCATTCTACCTCCGGGATACACTCCCAGACATCTATTTTTATATTTTTATTTGGAAACAGGGTCTCTTAAGCCAATGAGGCTGGCTTTGAACCAGAGCAATCCTCCTGTCTCCGCCTCCCAAGAGCGGGGATTACAAGCATGCGCCACCACGCCTGGCTAAGATAAAATTTTGATGGAATGGTTTTTAATAATGTACACCCAGAGGGAGTACAAGCTGGTGGCGATGGCACGAATCCACACAGTCTCCAGTGTGTGTTGCTCCCACAGTCACAGGTGTGCACACCTCCCATAGAACAGCAGGTGTACACACATCTTGCATATTGAATATAGTTATGTTCAATGATTAAGTAGAGTGTAAAATTCATATGCAATGACTAGGCAAAAAGGAACATGCATACTCACATTATGCTGGCATGGTGTATGCAATTTTGTGATGATCCCTATATAAGGGGCAGGTTTATGAATAAAGTTGCTGTTTGCTGTTTTTTCTCCTCCAGATGCTGGCTCTGTATGCTTTCTTCATCTTTTTTATCTCACTGCCTGCAACCACAGATGGCCTCTGACCAGGTCCCTGACAATTGATATGCTTAGCAGTATGTGATGACTGCCCCAGTGCCCCTCCAGAGGAGCAGCCCTGTAAAGCAACAACCCAGGGTGGAGGTATGTAGCCCCTGGGCTTCCAGTGGTTCCCAGTGGCATGGACCCTGCTAGAAGATTGGGGTGATGTATGTCCTCAGCTATAATGGGACAAGATATATTCCCATTCCAGAAGTCTGGAAAACTCTGGAATACTAGAGCTGAGTGTCCTGGTGGCACACAAAAAAACAACCAGATGGGGAGCTTAGCTGTTCCTGGCAATGTCACAATATGCCAGCCATGACTTTCTCCCAGACTAGAGACTGAAATGGGTTACCCAGTTAGCAGGGGAACTGACTGACCTAAGGCCACATGTGAATTGACTATTTATTGGCCCCCCCTACAATGTGACAGTTCAATGTACCCCAATTATTTGGGGAATCAGATATTTGCAGCCATACTCCTGAACAGTATGGCTTATATATATTCCCCATAGCCAAGGATATCCTGGATGTGTTAAAGGGATTTACTGGGCAGACAATTATGGAAGAATTCCAACTACAGGTATGTGTAGTAAAGACTATCACATGAGGAAATTGTTCAAGTAATACTGAAGAAGCCTGTAATGTGCCTGACTCATAGCCCATTTGAATCTCTCATGTGGCCAGTACAGAACCTGACAGTTCCTGGCACTTGACAGTGAACTATTGGGAGCTAAATAAAGTGACACCACCCTTGCATAGAGTGGTACCCAAAATTTCAGAACTGATGGATCGCTAGTCATATGCATGGAGACAGTTCCATTATGTTGTTGCAGCCTATTGGCAGAAGCCTGAGGCATTTCACAGTTGGGTATCACAGAATTTAGCCTCTTGGCAGAAGCCTGAGGCTGTACGGCTGTACCAATGTATTGATGAGGTTATGCTAACCTCTGATTCTCTTACAGAGCTAGAAGCAGCTGCACGAAGTCCCTGAGAAGTTCTCCAGAAATTGGGGTAGGCTGTCAACCACAACAAGGTCAAGGGAACTGGGTTTTGTGCCAAACTCTTGGGAGTTATCTGGGAGTTATCCGAAGTGGGAGACATCCCAAGTCCCTATGAGGAAGGAGAGTCCAAATATTTGTAGAAGTATTGATGGATCCTTTCATGAGCAGCCACCCACATCGGCAGCTGTGGCCTTACAGCCTGCCACAAAAATGTTTTGGTATAAGACTGATGCTAAAACTTTCAGCCAATGGACTGAGTCCCTGGCAGTCTAGTTAGTTCTCATGAAGAAGACTGAGCCCTTGCATGTCTTGACAGACAGCTGGGCAGTCAACCACAGACAAACCTGTGGCAGCCCCCATGGGCAACGCAAGACTGGTTGATTTGGTACCACCCACTGTGGAACAAAGATATGTGGGAGGACTTGTGGAAACAGGGTCTCCAGGGAGGAGATATAATGAATTGTTTTCCAGGACATAGACCTTTACATACTCTGATAATGATACTGCCAATACTCTAGCACAAGTCCAACTTTAAGCAGCCAGAATGATGAAACTCTTTAATGGACTTCTGAAGGAGTATCTGGAAGCCTTTCTCCTCCATTGGAAGAGGTGGTGGGCATAAGGGCCTGTGGCACTGGGCAGGCTCCCTTAGATAAGGTAATAACAGAAGTCCCACATACTTTGAGGGTGACAGTGTGTTCAGAAGATACCCAGGTAAAACCAGAGGTCAGAGGAGATATCCTCTTACTCCCTGCATCTAAACCCAAGTGGCAAGATGTCTGGAAGTAACACTGGCGTATCCAGAAGCCATAGGTTGTATTCTGGGAGTCATGAGACCTAGGGCAGAAGGTCAAGTTACCACTGGTCACTTAGCTAGCTGCCTGGCCCTCTTGTATTGAGTCCAAGATAAACCCAAACCTTTATCTCCTACCCAAGATACTTTGGTGTATTACAATCACCCTAAAGTGGCCATCATTCAAGCCACTTTTCTTTCTCACAGGATGAATATGTTGCCTGCCTGCTTCTGGAAGAACAGGACTTACCTATGATGGTCTCTCTCTCTCTCTCTGCCCTGTCCTATTATCCAGGTTAACAACAGGGAACAGCCTACTTTTCTGGGCATACACCTTTGTGATACTGCACAACACTCCCCATTTCTCAGTCTGCACCAAGCCACTAATGGAGACAGCCAAAGACTCCCTGTGGTGAATCACTCCCACTGCTGGCAATAGGTAGACTACCTTAGGAACCTAGAACCACAGCAGCCCAGAAGGGATGAACAACACCACAAGATAGAGGACCTGTTATGCCTGGACCATAAAAATACACCCACTTGTTCGGATATGCTATAGAAAAGAGGTGGAGCTAGTTAATAAGTGAACATGTGGACCTTACAAGCACACCACCTTTTTGTATAGAATGGATGAACCAGTATGCATTTAAACAAATTGTGGGATGGTTGTCCCAAGAATTATATTCTTTATTTGTTTTGAGGGGGTGTTACTATAGACGCAGAGCTGTAATACTCTGTGTTAATTGGATAAGTTTAAGATTAATCCACAAATTATTGTGCTTATACCAAATGTAATAGCAAAAGTAACTCCATTTTGTTTCTGTCAGCCATTCTACACTGTGTCACACACCGCCCCCTCCCTTTCTTCCTCACTGTACAAAAGTAAATTGTGCTGCTCAAGGTTGAGACAATAAGCTCTTCCCAAGTAAGATACAGATAACCACCACTTCTGCTTCTATAAAATGGCTTGCTTGCTCTGGCTCATCTCAAGGTCACCTGCATGTGTTTTTTTTTTTTTTTTCTGTCTCTTCTTCCTCCCCTTTATAAGTCCCTCTCCCTTGCAGACAGTGCACCCCTCCAGTCAGATTTCTAGACTGAGAGTGCTGCCTCTGGTCAGCTTAATAAACACTTCCCCTGGCATTTTTCCTTGGACTCTCAAGCCTCTCATTTCTCACTAAACCTGAATACAACAGACCTACAGGTAGAAGTTTTAGTCCAATACATTGCAGAAGCTTTAAATACATTCCAACAGGTTATTTTGGTCTGGGGATCAATGTAGTGCTCTCAGGGCCAAGTTGTACACTGCCACCCTATAGGGGTGGTAGAGAATAGGGACCCAAAGGCAGTGCATGCTGGTGGGGCGCAGGTGCAGAGTCAAGCACATCTTGCCCTGGGAATAGCTGTGGTTTTGGGTGGTGAAATCCAAAGGATGAAGAAAGCACACAGAGCTGCCATCTG